>NC_091479.1:103194708-103494708 GCF_036971445.1 Narcine bancroftii | reverse complement strand
GGCAGTTTCTAGGAAATGTATAGCAATATCATGGAAGTCAGATATAGACTGAGGTATGGAAAGATGGTGTGCAGAACTCTGGAGTTGTACTCCCTTAGAGACAATTACATATAGTCTGCGAGATGAACATCATCCGTTCTGGAAAACATGGCACCCTTATTTACAAAATCTGGGTATGCTCGTTTAAAGCTCTCTGAAGATCCTACTTGATAACCTCCAATTGGAATTTATGTTATGTTTTTATCATCTTGGTTGTCCCTGTTTATTTTCTTTTTATTCTCTCTTTCCAATTCTTTTCTCTATATTTTCTTTCACAAGGGTTTTGGTAGGGGGAGGGGAGGAAGGTGGGAGTGGGGTGGAGCAGTTAGGTAGAAGGGTTTTTTTTTAATATATACTTATGTAATGCCATTCATATTGTGGTTTAAAATTAAATAAAATATTTTTTAAAAGAGGAAAGAGAGCTTTGTGAAAGATGAGCACGCAGTTTTCAGAGAGAAATGTGTGCTTTATTCTTTACGTGGGGGTTGGTTCTCCAATTAGAAAATACGAAGGGTGATCATCCCCATAAACTTAATCCATGTCCCGTCATTTACAACTTCATGCGAGATCATCCGTACCGGAATTATTTCCTCTGCTGGGTCCATTTAATTGGCCTCATGACTGGAATTGAGCTCACTTATCCAACTGCCTTTTGCTTATCGCAGGCATTTCTGTGAGAGGTGGGGGGAGTTGGTGTAATAAAAACCCGGCTGGACTTTAGGTTCTCCCAGTTTTTCCCCCCCACCCCCCCCCCCCCCCCCCACGTGACAGCAACAGATTCTTCCTGAGAGGATGCCTGAATATATAAAATTAACGATTATGTACACCGTGTGTTTAGTGTGATTAGGAGAGCAGGTCAGGGGCTCAGTTCTCCAGAGGAAGCTGTTCCAGATTGTGCTTGGACATCAGCCAAGCTGAGGTCTGAAATGTCATGACGAGCCAAGAGACCGGGCCTTTTTGATCTTTTAATCACCCTATACTTTTTCCCTCTTATCTCAGTTCAGTCTCCACAGCCCTGAGAGAGGAAATAAATTGACTTCAGTTCTGGAGCGCATCTTAGGCTCAGAGACTTCGAGAAGGGGGCCCGTTGGCCCTTCATCCCTGTTCCAGCTCCTTTGTGGGGTTACCTGGTTGGAATCACAGAGCTGCTATGATGCGGGGAAGGCATTCAGCCTTTCTCGCCTCTGCTAGCTCCTGGTGTAGTGTTGCCATCTGCATCAGCTCTGCATTTAGAATATAGAACATTACAGCACTCAGTACAGACCCTTCAGCCCACAAGGTTGTGCCAAGCTCTTTATACCTGTCAAAAACCCATCCACATTATTCTGCCTTGGCAGTAAGAATTTTTTTACTTCGATAATGAGCTTATTGTCATGTTACAATGTACATGTGCACCAACATTCTTATTTTCTGCAATCAATTGCTTCTTGAACAATAACTAATATTATACATTATATTAAAAATAGATAATAAAGATGGGTAGTTAGTAAACAGTCACTTTGGTGATGTTGAGCTTCTGACCCCTTCTGTCCAAAGGCAGCAGCAAGATGAGGTCTGATGATGTTGGCTGTCTTTGTGCATCTGTGCGATGTAATTCAGATTTATTTAATGTCAGAGTACGTACATGATATCACAAACAACTCTGAGATTCCTTATCCTGTGGGCACGGTATTGATAGTGGAAAAAAAACTGTAAACTACTGACTGTGCAATACAGAGAGGAAAAAAAATCCATAAAGTGCAAAAGTAAGAGTCCCTGATTGAGTTTGTTGTTGAAGAGTCTGATGGTGGAAGGGGAGCAGCTATTCCTGAACCTGGGGGCAACGATACCCCTTTCCTGATGGCAGCAGTGAGAACAGAGCGTGTGCTGGGTGGTTTGGATCCTTGAGGATTGCTGCTGCTCTCCGACAGCAGTGTTCCCTAGTTGATGTTTGCAGTGGTGGGGGGAGGGGGTTTTGACTGTGATGTCCAGGGCTGTGTCCACTACTTTTGCTGGGCTTTGTGCTTGGGGGCATTGTTGTCCCTATTCCAGACCATGATCCAGCTGGTCAGCACACTTTCCACCACACATCTGTTGAAATTTGCCAGGGTTTTCAATGTTATATCAAACCCCTGCAAACTCCTGAGGAAGCAGATGTGCTGACGTGCTTTCTTCACGATGACATTTGTGTAGTGGGTCCAGGAAAGGTCCTCCAAGATAGTGACTCCCAAGAACTAAAATTTGTTCACCCTCTCCACCTCAGTTCCCCCAATGATCACTGGATCATTCACCTCTGGTTTTCCCTTCCTGAGTCAACAATCAGCTTCATTGGTTTTGGTGACGTTGAGTGCAAGGTTATTGTTAGTGCAACATTCGGCCTAGTTTTCAATCTCCTTCTCTGCTGATTCATCACCCCTTTTTATACATCCCTCAACAATGGAATCATCAACAAAATTGTAGATAGTGGTGTTGTTGTCGTCCTGAGCCACACAGTCAAAGGTGTAAAGTGAGTAGAGCAGGGGGCTAAGGACACAGCCCTGTGGTGCTCTGGTACTCATGGAGATTGTGGAGAAGTTCTTGCCACTTCTCACCGATTGTGACCTGTAGGTGCGCACATGACAGTGTGGTCTGAGGATGCATACGTGACAATAAAGTCTTATCTCCTCTGTTGACTCTTTGATCTGCAATGCAAACTCATACTGTCTTCCTTCCCCTCTCAAGGATTTGGATGAGATAGAGGATGAAAATGACCAGCTGAAGCAAGAAAACAAGACGCTGTTGAAAGTGGTTGGCCAGCTAACCAGGTAGAAGCCTGCTTCCCCAACAGCACCTCGCTCCGTGTTCATTTGACTGATAACATTGCATTCCTGGACTTCTCTTTGCAAAAGAAACACAAGGGCCAGACTGAAAATAAGAAGCCTCAAATTCACACCACCCACACCTACGAACATCACACACCTTTTAATAGAAGAACTGCGTCACTTGAAAATATTTTCCATTAAGCACTATTGACCCTCAGTAGCACCTGCTGGATTTGAATTCAATTTCTCTGATATTTTTCCTTAGAAGATCTGCAAGAACTTCCAATACAGAACCTTTTACAGGCAGACTGATGCTGTAATTTATGGCTACAGTCTTGTAATTTGTGCGATGAAAGATCACTTCATCCACACTTGTTCTCCTTGTGGTTTCTGCATTGAAAGTATCGTGTGCTTTGAATGTGAGAAAAGGCTTAAAAACAGAGAGATGATACTGTTGCAAACAAACCACTTTAAATTGTGTGAAACCTTATACTGCAAAATATTTATACGCACAATATTTCTTAGCTCATATATTCAAAGCTCTGTTAAAATGTACCTTTGCTCACTAACGTTTGAAGGCAGTGTTCTCAGTGACTTAACCCACTGGAAATTTATCTGCAATCTCATGCTAAGTCTGAGACAGGAGAGTTGAACTTCACTTCCAAAATTCACCATTGATTTAATGGGGTCAGGAGTTGGCCATTCAGCCCTCAATCCCATCCTATGCTTCAGTAAGATTGTGGAAGATCGGGATTCTGGTATTGATTCCACGTTCCAACAATTGTTGATTTTCCCCATCTGTCCATCTCAGCTCTGGACACGCCTGAGGGTAAAAGAAAATAGGAGCATGATCCTTCCTGATGATCGAGGCTGATGTTCCCCTGGCCTCCTCTCTGATTTGTTCCCTATATCCCACAATCTCTCAGGGAGAGAATCCCAGAGATGATGCCACCTTCAAAATCCAAAGTTTCACAATAATTTGAGAAGAACTTGCTCCCCACCTTTATCTCAATGAGCAAACTTTATTCTGGAAATGACCCCTAGTTCTAGGTTCATTCACAGGGGGAGGGGTGGGTGGGAGGAAAGACTTCTCTGTCAGTCCTTCATAGAATCGTATCTGTATTCAGTAAGATCGCCTGCCATTCCTTTCAACCCCAAGAGTGAAGATCCGACCTCTCAACCTTTCCTATAAGGACAGTTTCTTCTTCTCAGGAGACACGAGACTGCAGAAGCTGCAATCTGGAGAACAAAATAAGAGGGCAGAATCGATGGAGGTAAATGGGCAGAGGGAGCTCTGGGTCGAGATCCTCCATCAACCTCTTCATCCCAGGGACAACTGAACTGCTTTCCTTAGGAAATGTGACCCAAAATCTCTACCCTGATGAAGGTGTGGTCTGACCAATGCCCATTCACCCATCATCTGTAAATCCGCGCTCCTCTCCACTCCCATTTTCCTATCTGGGTGATGCAGAATCCATAAGCAGCTGTCATTTTGGACCTGAGCCCTTCCTGAGGAGTGTGGTAAAAGGCAGATGCCCGAATTTAAAGCTATGGGAGGGGAGGGGGGTGGGGTAAGGGGGAGGAGCACAAGTTAACAGGTAAGAAGTAATCGGTGTATACAGATGTGCGGCTGGGGGAGAATGAAGCTGAGAAGTGATGGGCAAGACGGCAGTGGGCCAGGAAGGGTGGCTCCCTGATAGGAGAAAGAAGGAAAGCGGTTGGGGGGGGGGGGGGGGGGGAGACACAGAAGGAGGAGGGAAAGAGAGATACTGAGGAGGGGTAAGTCAATATTGATGCCATCTGATTGGAAAGTGCCGAGACAGACTCTAAGTTGCTGTTCTTCTCATTTGCAGTAGGCCTTGGTCTGGCAGTGCATGAGACCATGGACAGACTTGTGGGCTGTGGAATTGAAGTGGTTGGTCACTGGGAGGTCCTTGCTGTTGCAGCAGCCAGAGCAAAAGTGCTCAACGAAGTGATCTCCCCGTCTGCATCCAGTCTCTCCAATGTAGAGGAGGCCACAGCGGGACCACCGCATGCTGCAGATGCATCTGCAAAGTTGCTTCACTTGGAAGGTCTGTTTGAGGCCCCAAATGGTGGCGAGGGAGGAGGTGGGGGCGCAAGTGGAGCATTTCTTGTCACCACAGGGGTGATTGGTGGGGAGGGATGAGTGGACCCCGAAACGTCGACTGCCCTTTACGTCCTGTGCATGCTGTGTGACCTGCTGAGTTTCTCCAGCACGTTTGTGTACTGCACTGGACCCCAGCGTCTGCAGACTCTCGTTTACCACCTGATTCTGTTTGTCTGATTTTTGGCACTCCTGAAATTAAATTTATCTTTACACATACAGCATGCTGTAATAGGCCCTTTTGGCTCACGAGCCTGTGCCGCCCAATTAACCTACAGCCCCCGGTATGTTTTTGATGTTTCTGAAGAAGGGCTCAGGCCCAAAATGTCCATGGACGCTGCCTGACCTACTGAGTTCCTGCACCACTGTTGTGTATTGGCCCTCATGACCTCACCTTTCCCTACTTGGAACTGGTTTGAGGAAGAAAAGTTCGACCCTCATTTGTCCTCGAGTCGTAGGTTCCCAGCACCTTCTTGGATGACTGCAGGGAATGTTTGTCCTGTTGCTTTGACACTAATGCAGCGAGCTTGTTGGATTGATGGCAGATGCAGTGTAAACATCGCCCACATCAAATGTCAGTAACGCTAACCCACAGTGACGAGGTGTGAACAACAGACTGAGCTCATCATACCCCACACAGTGCCTTAAGGTCAACTTTGAACATCACAGTTTTATTTACTCCTCATTGTACCTCTATAATAAATGATGTGTATAACTTTGGAGCAGGTGAAGGGGATCCCAGAGCACTCCTGGTTCGAGGATAGACTTGTATTCAAGTTTTAGAGATTATTTATCGTACCTTTGTCTGTCTGAGTTTTTCAACTGAAGAGGTAGATGTTTCTTTTTGACGATTTGAATTCCAAGTAGGTTTGGTGCAAAGTAATTCCCGTGATGTGGCACGGCCAGGTTTGCTCACTAACCTCAGCTTCTCAACTTTGGGGACTTTAGAGAAACAGGTATGTGACTTCTCTTGCCCACACGAAGCTCACGTAGAAATCTCATAGCTATAAATCACGTTTGTTAACTCGCAGCACATTAAATATATAAAAAAATGTTCTTTTCAAATGAATCCACTTTTTAAAAAAAAAATACTGAAAAGCCTGGAGCTTTGATCTTTACTGAGGCCAGCAAACACAAGAAACACGGGGAATGACTTCTGACTACTGCTGGGGCTCATTTTTATGACTTGTGACATGCATTTGATTTAGGTTAATGTTAGCGCATCAGAAAGGTTGGTACATTATAAATTGCACATAGATGTATGCAAATAAACTCGGACACACAGCACAATGACCACTTGTTTTGTACTTGATTTGATCTCCTTCACTTTTACATCAGGTGGAAAGATTCCAAGATTCTTTTCCTGTGTAATAAAACAGGTGTAATATTACACGAAACGACATTTAGTCTGCCGTAAGGCAGAAGAAGATTCGCCATCAGCAGAAATTGCCCTTACAGATGGAGAAAGAGAAGCATGAGAGAGTCCCTTCAAAGACATCAAGTGCCCGTGGATTTGCCTCCAGTGCTCCCGCAGTTGTACGGACCTCAGTCGAAGCCTTCGGCGACCCAAGCTGCCGATTACCTCTTCCCCGGCTTTGAATCCTCTCGTGATAGATCTCTGATGTGATTCATACATTAGATCGAAGGCCTGAAGGTAAGTGTGGAGAGACTGTTTCCTCTTGGAGGAGTTATGGGATGAGGGGATGTTCTTGCTGTTGATAGGGTGCAGCGACAGTATTCCTTACTCTAAATAGGGCCAGGAGAGTTGATGCCTGGAGTATTATGTACAGCGTTCCTCTCTGTACCTAAGAAAGGATAAAGGATATCCTTATCATGGGGGTGGGGGGTGGGGGTGCAATTAAATTCACCAAGGTTATGGAATTGTTGTTGAGGCAAGATGGGGTTGATTCGGTCTGTGCACATCGGGTGTAGATGAATGAGGGGGAGTCTAACTGAAATGTACAAAGTGTTGACAGGGTGGTGCAGGGAGGATGTTGACCCCAACTGGGGGGTGGAACCCATGCTCACAGACCCAGGATTCAGGGTGGAACATTTATGAAGTGATGTGGGAACACATTTCTTCACCCAGACGATTGTGAATCCGTGAAATTCTCAATAATAGAAAGATGTGGAGACCGATGACTGCATTTCAAAATGAAAGGCCTAAATTTCTAGACATGAGGTAAAACGTCTGAGGGATTTTTCACGAACATATTGAATGCTGGAGCAGGTTTGAGGGGCTGAATGGTGGACTATCTATAAAGATGTGCTAACTTAAGGCAGGAATTTGGTCCTTTTTTTTTACTTCAGTAATGAGGGTGGCCCAGTTAGCATAGCTTTTAGCGTAATGCTGTTACAGTGCCAGTAATTGGGACCAGGGTTTAAATCCCACGCTCTCTATGAGGAGTTTATATGTGCTACCCGTGTCTGTTTGGGCTTTCCCCAGGGTCTCTGGTTTCCTTCCACCATTCGAAATGTACCGGGTATTGTAGGTCAATTAGTGTAATTGTGCTGCACAGGCCCGTGGGATGAAAGGGCCTGTAACCGTACTGTATGTCTAAATTTAAATATAAATTTTAAAAAATGTAAAATCTTTAGAATGCAAGGCAAGTAATGTTAACTGGCTTTCCCAGACTCTCCCTTCCTTTTATCAGAAAGCTACCTTTCTTCAGCCCTCCAACCTCCCCCCATCATTTCACAGCTTTTCTCTTCTACCCTCCCACCTGCATCCACCTTTTTTAGTCAGACGTCAACCTGTGTTTTTTCCAGATTCCTGATGAAGGGCCAGGCCTGGAATGTTACCCTTTATTTCCTCTGGACGCTGCATGACCTGCTGAGTTTCTCCAGCATGTTTGTGCACTGCAAACCACCATCCCATGTTTCTTTGGAAAATGGAGCTGCCAGAGAAAACATATAAGGCCGGCCACAAGGAGATCGTTAGAATGATGGAAGTTTATAAAATTGGGAAAGGCATTGTTGGGGCAGACAGAATCTTTAGAGAGTGAAACACGAAAAGTCTGCAGAGGCTGTGATTGTAGTGAAAACACAGAAATCCTGGAAGGACTCAACCAGTCTTGCCGTGTCCACAGGAGCTAAAGATATCTATCCAACATCTTGGGCCTGAACCCTTCTTCAAGGTATGAGTAAAAGCAGGCAAGTACCTGATTTAAAGGGCTGGAGAGAAGGGAAGGAGGGAGGAGAACTTTTCGAAGCGATTTCGCAGTGGAGCCTCTGAATGGAGTGAAACTCTTGCAGACGTAAAACATAGAACACTGCACCACAACTTACCCCTGACGTTTCTCCTAAACTTCCCTCCCTTCACTTCATACAGACATCCTCTGGTGTTTACTGTTCCTGCCCTGGGAAACAGGTGCTGGCTGTCCACCATTCTATGACTCTCAGAATCTTGTAGACTATCAATTCTCCTCTCATCCTCTACACTCCAAAGAGAAAAGTCCCAGCTCTGTTAACCTTGCCTCATAAGAATTATTTTCCAATCAAGCAACATCCTGGTAAAGTAAAACACACACAATGCTGGAGAAACTCAGCATATCAAACAAAGGCATTCTAAATGTGGTCTCTCCAGAGATTTGTAGAGCTGCAACCCTAATGCTGTGGTCATAGTAAAGACATCGACATGTGGGAGGAACTCAGCAGATCTCGCAGCATCCACGGGAGGTAAAGATATACAACCGACGTTTCAGGCCTGACCCCCTCCGTCGAGATTTTAACGAATGATCAGGAGCAGGTGTCGGGCGTTTGGCCATGGGCTCAGCTCCACTTACCCGCTTGTTCCCCTGCTATCCAGCAATCGTAAATGTATGCAGTGAGGCAGCCTCTACCGCTTCCTTGGGCTGAGAATTCCACAGATTCATTCCTCTCTGGGAGAAGCAGTTCTTCCTCATCTCGGTCCTAATTCTGCTCCCCCGTATCTTGAGGCCCTGACCCCTAGTTCTAACTCTAAGCTGCCAGTGGAAACAACTTTCCTGCCTCTATCTTATCCCTTTCAGCGTTTGACATTTTCGTCTTCTGCTTTTGAAAACCAGTGCTTTTCCAACACTGCCATCTGTAGACTTTTATAAAGATGACAACCGCAGCACACAAATTCATCACCTGCTGATGAAGCTATCAGAAGCAGGTTTATGGTCATGAACGTGTGTGTCGCAATTCATTGTTTTGTGGCAGCAGTATTGTACTTTACAGGCATATAAAATCACGGTAAATTACAGATCTGTAAAAATAAATTAGTGCAAAAGAAGAGAGAAAACGTGAGGTGGTGTCTGTGGTTCATTGTCAGCTCAGAAATCTGATGGCGGAGGGGAAGAAGCTGTTCTGCAGGTGGACGGTGGAGAGCATTCTGACTGGTGGCATCACTGTCTGGTATGGAGGTGCCAATGGCCAGGACTGGAAAAGGCTACAGAGAGTTGTTAACTCACGGGCACCAGACTATGCTCCATCGAGGGCATCGACAAGAGGCGGTGTCTCAAGAAATCAGCCTCTATCCTCAAGGACCCCCACCGCACGGGCCATGCCCTCTTCACTCTGCTACCATCAGGAAGGAGGTGCAGGAGCCTGAAGGCGAGTACCCAGCAGCAAAAGGACAGCATTCTGCCCTCCGCCATCAGATTACTGAACAGACAATGAACCACAGACATTACCTCACTTTCTCTTCTTTTAAACTAATTTTTACATGTAATTTTATAGCAATATTTACACCTGCAATGCTGCCAACAACAAAAGATTTCACAATGTTCCCGGTGCTGTATTCTGATTCTTTTTATTGTATACGTAGGTATGAGCTGACTTGCCTGGATAGCAGGTAAAACAGAACTTTTCATGATGTATCTCAATACATGGAACAATAAATAATCCATTCCTCCTGAAATCCTCCATCACATTTGTGTATTGCACTACAGTCACTGCGTCTGCAGACTTCCCTGTTTATCTCCATTCCTCCTCATGTTCATCCTCAGACGATTCAAATCTTAGGCTTGAAAGTGGTCAGGATTTAATGTATATATCGGTCACAATATTTCTGAGATGATAAAAAGTTATTCTATCCTAATTTAGAGGATATAACAGCCAGTCTGAACATTCATGTCAAATACTGAAGGGCAGAACGTTCAGGTGAGAGGAGAAGAGTTGAAAGAAGATGGCCAAGGTAAGTCTGTTTCTGCACAGAGATGTTGATGGAACTCACTGCTGGGGAGATGGTGGAAGCAGATATAGTCATCTTGTTTAAGGAGCACTGAGAGGTATTTAGACAGGCAGAAGAACTGGCAAGTTGGCCATAAACAGCCAGGTGCACCGCTCAAATTGGCATCGTGGTCAGCACGGAGATGGTGGGTGGAACGGCCTGTTCCTCTGCTGCTCTGCCCTGTGTTCTTGGATTCCACCGACACTAGGGGGACAATGACAAGCTTCTGACAACCAGAGAATGAAGTTTGGACCACCGCACTGCAAGGTCACACTACAGCTGGCTTCAGAAAATGCAATGAAGCTCAGGTGAATAAACAACACTTCCGATGAAAGTTTCAGCTAATGGTGACTTCTCCTTCTGTGAAGCATTCCTCGGCCAGACTTGAATGCTCATCACAGGAACGCAACTGGATGCAAGAGGAGCCACACTCTTTCAACACCTGATACTTTAATGTACATTGGTGTGTCTCTCTTTCTCCTTCCCCCTCCCTCTCTCTTCTTTTCTCTCTACCCCCTCACCCTTCACCATCTGCAGCACTGTCTATATTCTAGATGTGGCATCCCTCCGACCAAGAGCAGTAGATCCTCCCTTAGGCCCAGCCTGCCCTAGCCTGCACTCCAGGGAACTGGGTGAAATCTGGGTCGATGATCTGAGTTTCCCAAGGCTGCTTGATGACTCAACATTTGCAAATTATTCAAACTTTCTGCTCTCAATTTTGCTTTCCTTCCCCAAATAAACTCGGGTGACAAGCATCCCCCAATTGCAGGATTCAGGAAATTTCATTTAAATTTAGATGTACAATTTGGGGCAGCACAAATGGCCCTGATGGCTTACAGCTGCAAGAAGTATGTCCAGCTGCAGCTCCTTAGAGACTATTAGGGAACTGGAGATGGATGATCTTTGGATCATCCGGGAGGCAGAGTGGGTGATAGAGAGGATCTATGGAGACAGTCACACCCAAGAGGTGAGATGAAGGTAGCTGGGTGACTGGTAGGAGAGGGAAGGGGAATAGGCAGGCAGAGCAGAGCACCCCTGTAGCCTCAACAATAAGTGTACTGTTGAGGTCGATCTGGCAAGTTGTTGTCAGGTCTCTGGCTCTTTGGCTTAGAAGGAAGGGGGGAGAAGAGGAGAGCTGTGGTGTTAGGGGATTTGATAGGGAAATAGATAGAAGGTTCTGTGCATAAGATCGAGGCTCCCCGATGGTGTGTTGCCTCCCAGGTGCCAGGGTCAGGGACTTCTCTGATCGAGTTCAAGTGGGAGGGAGAGCAGTCAGATGTTGTGGTCCACATTGGTACCAATAGCTTGGGAAAAGGGATGAGGTCCTGAAGAGGGAACAGAGGGAGTTAAGGAAGAAAGCTAAAGAGCAGGACCTCAAGGGTGGTGATTGTGGATCGCTACCTGTGCTGCATGCCAGACAGAGCAGGAGTAGGAAGTTGTGGCAGGTGAATGTCTGGCTGAAGAGTTGGTGCTGGGGTTCATATCTGTGGATCATTGGGATCTGCGGAAGGTATGACCTGACAAAAAGGGCAGGTTGCACCTGAACTGTAGGGAGACCAACTTCCTGGCAGGAAGGTTTTGAGTTATTGAGGAGTGTTTAAACTAGTTGGGCAGGGAGATGGGGACCTGAATGAGATGGCTGTGAATAGGCAGGAGATACCCAAGCTGAGGGGTTCAAACCAGCAGAAACACACGAGGCACAGGGCCAAGGTTGGGTCCCTACAGCCATGTGTTCTTCCATGTGTTCTTTGTCCCTTCCCACACTAGCCTGTTTTTGCCCGAAAAGTTGGTTACCCTTTACTTCCGGTGGATATTGTATGACCTGCTGAGTTTCTTCAGCATGTCTGCAAGTTGCACTCGACCCCAATGTCTGCAGACAATTTTAAACAGCACAGTAACAGCCCACGAGCACGTGCCGCCAATTTTACATCCAATTAACCTATAACCCTGATTCATTTCAAACAGTGGGAGGAAGCCAGAGCCCCGGGGAAAACCCACACAGACATGGGAAGAACGTACAAACTCCTTACAGGCAGCTCAGGATTCGAACCCCGGTCCTGATCACTGGTGCTGTGAAGGTGTTGTACTAACTGTGCCACCCATTAAAGTATGTATTCTGACAATAAATCTGTGCCCAGTTCAGTCTCGCTCGCCTGACCTTTCCTGCAAACTCTATGCTCTCTCCTACACTGCCAAGAGCTGGGCTGAGGCCAGTGAGTTATGTCAAAGACCCAGCACAGGCCTGATGGGTCGATTGGCCTCCCAACTCCATTTTTTCATTGTTTAATTCCTGCTCTTTGAAGCTGAAGTGCAGGTTTTCCCAGATGGGGTTTAGTTGTGACTGTAATTTGTCAGTACATCCAATCTAATGGTGACATTATTGCAGACAGTAAAATAACTCGATGAGATACAAACTGAGATTATGCAAACAATTAGTTGATGAGCCAGAAATGAGCCCCTTGGGCTTCCTGCAGCAGGTTGTCTGTGTTTTCCCCAGCAGCTGCTTTGTCTAACAGAAAGGCTCTGAGACTGAAGACAAGACCTTTCATTTGCAAACTCTCAGGAAAATCTCCATTACAGGTTGGCAGGTCAAACCTCGGAGCATGAAGAGGCAGGACTGTGGAAAATGGAGCAATATAGTATCTGCTGGAGGACCTCAGTGGGTTGAGCATAAGAGCAGAAATAGGTCATTTGGCCCTTTGATTTTCCTCCCCCATCCATTTCCCCACTCAGCACCACTGCCCATCTTTCTCATTACCTTTGATGCCCTGGCTAATCAAGAGCCTATCAATCTCTGCCTTAAATACATCCAATCACCCGGCCTCCATAACTGCCTGTGGCAACAAATTTGGCAGATTTACCACCCTCTGGCTTCAGAAATTCCTCCCCATCTCTGTTCTAAGTAGGTGCCCTTCAATCCTGAAGTTGTGCCCTCTTGTCCGAGGGAAACAACCTTTCTACATCTCTGTCTATGCCTTTCAACATTCAAAATGTTTCAATGAGGTTCCCCATCGTTCTCCTAACTTCCAACAAATGCAGGCAAAGAGCTGTCAAACGTTTGTGAAGCTGTGGAGATGGGAATTGTTTACGCTTTGAACCAAGACTGATTTTTGAGAGAGGAGAGTGTGGGATGGGGTGTCAAATCAGGGACATGGGAAAACAATCCACGTACTTCAAATCCTTGAGTGCCTGGGAACGCTGAAGGCCGCAGAAAGCAGCAAACCTGGCCAAGTTCATCATGAGCACAGACTTCCCATCCTTTGAAGACATCTCTGTGAAGTGCTGCTTTAAACGTGCTCCATCACCCTGGCACAACCTCTTCTCACTGCCCCCTTCAGCCACAAGGTACAGCATATCTAGTTTTTATCTAACCAATATCAGCCTCTTGAACCTCTCTGTATGATCTGATGTCTGATCCAGCCCTGATCTCGCCTCCTCTCATCCCTCAGCCCTTGAGATTCAGATGGATTCAAGAGATCTGTGACTCAGCCTCCACAGATCCCACGGGTAGAAAATTCTAAGATAAACTTCTACCGGGATCGTGGTTTGAAGAGGGCGCGTAAAATCATGGAGGTGTACACAGTATCTTTCAGCTGCTCCCGTCAGGGAAGAAATACAGGAGGTTCAGAGCCAGCACCACCAGGCTGAGGAACAGGTTCTTCCTACAGGCAGGGAGATTGCTGAACGACCAAAGGAACGGCTCACATTGACCCTCATATTCACGAAGCAATATCTATTTATTTGTATGGATGAAATACTTGCCCTTATAATGTATTGTTTGTCTAAATGTGTGTTATGTCTGGTTGTGTGTCTGTGTGTTTTGCACCAAGGAGTGAAGGACACTGTATTGTTGGGTTGTACTTGTACAATTAGATGATGATAAACTTGACTCCCAGACCACCGAAAAATCAGTCAGCATTATTGAAACACAACATTGTTTTCCAGCATTAACTGTATCTATGAATATTTATCTGTCTTCTCTCTCTACTGGAGTAGTTGGTGTACCTTGTGTACCTGTGTGGCTGCACAAGAAAGAATTTTGCTGCATCTCTACATTGTTACTGATGTGTATGACAGTAAACTCATCCTCGTTATCAGGTGAGCGGGACCAGGTGAGGTGAACCACCTGATGGTCGTAAGTTTGGGCTGGTTCTATGCTGTAAAGCTCTGTCACTGTGCCTAACAATTGGAAGTAGGAGTTGGCCGAGAGACCAGGAGTTAAATAAAATCCTGTCTGAACCAGCCCTGATCTCGCCTCCTCTCGTCCCTCAGCTCCTGAGATTCTAGTGCATTCGAATGATCTGTTTCCACTTCAGCCTCCGCAGATCCCATGGGAAGAGAATTCTAAGATTCAGGTAGGTACAGATGGTACTCTAACTACGGTTCGATCCTGTCGTCTGCCACTGTCTGTATGGAGTTTGCATGTTCTCCCTGTGAATGGGAAGGTTTCCTCCAGACTCCAACAGATTCCAGTTGATTGTTTAATTAGCTGCTGGAAATTGGCCCTCGTGTGGGAGGAGGGTGGTAGAATGTGGGAAGGGGGGGGGTGGAATTTATGGGAACACTGGAAACTAGGACAAGAAGGCATAACTTGGATAAAAGGGCATCAATTTTAAACAGATGTAGAAAATCTTTAGCCAGAGGGTTGTGAGTCTGTGGAACTTGTTGCCACAGGCAGTTGGGGAAGCGAGGTCATTGGGTGGATTTAAGGCAGAGATTGACACACATTTGATTACTCAAGGGTCATGGGGAAAAGGCACTGGGTGTGGAGCTGAGTAGGTGGATGGATCAGCTCGTGATTAGAATGGTGGGGCAGACTTGATGGGCCGAAGGGCCTATTTCTGCTCCTACATCTTGTGAATAACAAAAAAAACGAGATCAGTGTAAATGGGTGCTTGATGGATCTGCTTTACTGTTCCCATAGAAAAATCATCAAATGTGTTTAAGTTGATGGGGGGGAGGTTTTACACAGAGAGTGTTGGAGATGGGGGAGAAGGACGTCGACTGGCCATCTCCCACCACAGACGCTGCCTGCCCTTCTGAGCCCCTCTTCTCGTTGCCTGCTCATGGATACTGGCGTCTGCACCTCATGGTTCTTTGGTCTGAGGGAACAAGTTTTGCATTCAAGCGGCGGCGTGGCTGCCTTTTAGTTTTGGCTATCCACTGTAGATGTTGCTCAATTACTTACTGGGAGTTAGTGACTTATTGAGGAAGTGGTATGGATTCAGCTGAGGGCAATCTCTGTCAGGAAGGAGAGTCTCAGAGTGGCCAGTTAATGACCATAGGTTTGAAATAGATAGCTTCACAAGAAAAATAATCTCCTAGAACCCAAGGTGTTTGTAATGATGTGGCAGAGATAATAATAGCAGTCAAAATCCATTTGTTTGATGTGAGGATTCTGCTGGTGGCAGTGAGATAATGTGTTGGATGTAGCAAAAGATAATAGTGTTGGTTACTGCCTGGCCATAGAACGTAGATAACTATTGATTGGAAAAAATAGCTTCACTTCAAGTGGTTTGCTTTATTCTAATCTATCAAGATTTATCTGTCAGCTAGCATGTTAAACAGAGGATCCTTGGCTGGAGTGGTAAGTCGTATACAGAGGAATTGATGAGGCAGGAGGTGGAAGATCCCAGGGTATAGTTTAGAATCTGAGAGAAGATTTTTCCCCCATCTCTCCCACCCAGTGTTTGACCTCTCCTGTGGGGTATCTGGACATTGTCGACCTGTTGTTGTGGTGCCTTTTCAAGGTAGGAGTTCAAAAGAATGTCTCGAGGAGACATTGTTGGAAGACAATGTTGGAAAAACTTGCGGGTCAGAGGAACAGGGTGAATGGTTCAGGGCAAAAACCCTTTGTCAGACTCCTGAATGAAGCACAAATAGTAAGATGATGCTGCCTTTGCTCCATACCAACTGATTTCTCTCTGCCTCCGCATTATTGCACTTTTAGAGTGTGTCTTTCTTGTACTATGCATGTGATGTCTCCTAGATTGCTCACAAAAGAACTATCACAGCATCTTGGTGCACATGACAATAAAATTGAACTTGAGATGAACACTTAATAATCATGTCTGGATAAGGTGATGGTCCAAATGCAGGTCATTTAGATTACTGTGGATTGGTGCAGTGGTTGGCATTTCCCAGGGCTTGTTTCTGTCATACATATCTGAGGAATGTCTAAAGTTAGGGGGTTCAGGTTCAAGGTGAAGAGGGGACTGTTACAGAGAGGCACAGAGTGCAGGGTCCGGTGTTTCAGTGAGTTGCAGAGAGGCGCAGAGTGGGGTGTTTCAGTGACTGACAGAGCATAGGCTGTCTTGATAGAGGTCGACATGATTATGAGAGGCATCGATAAGCCAGCACCTTTTTCCCAGGGTGAGGGTGGCAAACGCCAGAGGACATGTACAAGATGAAGGGAGGGAACTTTATGGGAGACATCGATGTTAAGTTTTTTACGCGGAGAGTTGTGGATGCCTGGAATGCATTTCCATGGATGGTGGTGGAGGCTAAAACAGCAGGAGCATTTAGAGGCTGTTGGACAGGCACATGGATGAAAGAAAAATAGAGGATTATGAGGTAGGGAGGATTTAGTTTTTTTGGGTAGAAGGATCTGGGTGATCACAACCTCATGTACCATGACTCTGTGCTAGTCTATGATACCTGGTGGAGAATGGAATGGGCCATGCTTTCTGGCCCTTGTGTTCCTTTCATCAAGGTCTGACTTTGACCATAGGGACAGTTTGCCATGGACAAGATATTTAAGCTTTGCTGTTGCAACATTTATACGTGCTGGCGTTGAGCAAAGTCAATTCACAAAGAATTGCTGGAGGCTCTCAGCAGGTCAGACAGAATCCACAGGTAGAAGTGGTCAGTCAAAATTTCGGGCCGGGACCCTTCACCGAGACTGGACCCGAAATGTTGACCGACCTGCTGAGCTCCCCTAGCAGTCCTTTGTCTACTCAAGATTCCAGCTTCGGCTGCTTTTGCCGTTCACTCTCAATTCATCACAGTCTGCTTTTAAATCTGTAATCAACTTTTAATATTTTATATAAACAAACAGTAAGGAACACATAATTTTACAGTCATTTAAAACATCCATTGGAAATAAAATGATTTATCCGACACTGGCGTACCATCAAGTGATATAAACATCAGGAGCTCCACAGTGCCATTCACTATGCAGAGTGAACTGAAGTTGGAGAGAGATAGGGAACAGGTTAAACAACCTCACTAAAAAAAAATCATTAAGGTTTACACAGTTTGCACATCACGAGAAACACAGCAGCAAAAGACACGGTGATATTCCGAAGCTCTCGTGGCAAGGGAGTTACCACGTGTAATACTCAAGCGGGCAAGGTCAAAGTTTACAGAATTCATACAGAAAGGCAGAATCCTCCTACTGCATTGGATGCAAATGCTTTTCAGGTTCGGCTGTCGTTAAGATCAGCATTGAACTGTACTGCTCTGTCTGTTGGAGGGAGGTCCAATGCAGTCTCAACTGAAGTAGAAAGGAAAGGGGCACCTTCTGGCTATGGCTGTGCTTACATTGCGACCAACATAATTCTCTTTTTGGCAGTGTTTCACACACATATATATATTTTATATATCCACCGAATATTGGTAAAATAAAGATGCCTATTGCCTCTTCTCGGGCAAATACTGGCTGTGTGACTGTATTTATACAGTGTCTTCTTGACAACACAGTGGCAGCTAATGAGTTAAATCCTGAGCAAAGTGTGCACTAGAAGTTTTATAGGTTAAAGCTTCTGTTATGTTGCCTGCTCTTGAATTTGAGAGAAGATGGTTCCACAACCATTTTCTTGTGTGTGCATGCATGTTTCTGTGTGTGCGAGCGCATGTGCACATGTGTGTCTGCTCACACATCGATTGATTGCACAGTGCTTGAAAATGAAGTTGTGTCATTTCATCTGCAGCTTCCCTTGGGAATGGGACACAGCTCCCTGGGTTGGTCCTCAGAGTTTGGACGGAGCTGTGTATTACCTGACAGGGCAGCAGAAGGGAATGATGAATTGGGCAGGAAACTAAGAGAAACCCACACGCTTAAATCAGAAGTACTATTGAATAAACTTGTAGCGATCTCACTTTCCTAAACACGCAGGTAGTCACAGTGATACACAGAACAGTCCTTTCGACTCTAATGGAATGACTAATAGCTTTATAATAATGCCACTGACTACATTGTAACATGAAAACACATAGCAGATCCTCGCAGAATCGGAGCCTAGCACAACACAGTGTGGTGACTAGACGACCGACTTCAGATTTTTTTTGTGTGATCTCGCTTATCTTTACTCAGGTCTATTCCCATCTTGGTTTCACAAGAAGGAAATAGCTGGAATGCAGGAGAAATATGTATCCATAATATATCTCATTGACTTCCTATTTTTCAGTCAATTTATATAATTTAAAATAGAACATCTTATTAAAAACAATACACAGAATAAGAAATGCTAACAACGTACAAACACACAGACTAGAAATGATCCTTTGCTTCATGGATGCATATATATGTACAACTGTGAGATACATAATTTGAATCGTGCTCTATCTACACAGATCATATTGCTTAAAAGGATGATGAGAATGGACAGTGCCAATGGAGATGATGTGTCAAAAAGAAATTATTCTAACCAGGGTCACAATAATGAGGAAGGGCTGGGGACAGAGATGGCGTGAATGAGACTGAGAGAGAGAGAGAGAGAGAGGAGGGAGAGAGATTGATGTGGTGATGGGTGAGTGGGGATTGAGGTATCTACACCACACTGACACGAGCACAAGGAGGAACATGGAAAGGCTTCTCATTTCTTCATTCCGAGTGCGGCGTCCACCTCCTCCTCGGGCTGGAGAGTGTGCCACTGTGCAATGGGCCTCCTGGGATTGGCCAGCATGTCTGACCAGTGGCGGAGCTCCGCAGCTGTGCTGTTGTAGCCCACGAAGACCTTGCCAATGGCATCATTTTTGCCAATTTTGTCGTAGTCCAGGACGGTGACGACAACCTGAACTTTCTGCATGACGAAACAAGGGGGAGGGGAGAAGGAACCATTATCAGTAATTCTCCAACCCAGAGAGTGGTGGAGGCTGAGCTTGTTGGAGCCCAGCCACGTGGGATGGGTTTAGGTTGGGTGTCTAGAATCATGCTCTTCGAGGCCTTCCCCCCCCCCAAACTCCAATCATTCAACACCTATTAATCCTCTACATGGGCTCTGACCTCCGCAGACATCTGTGTGAGGCATTTATTACCTCTTACTGTACTGGAGCAGTTGGTGTATCTTGTGTGGCTGCACAAGAAAGAATTTTGATGCATCTCTAAATTTGTTACTCGTTATCAGGTGAGCGGAATCAGCTGAAGTGGACAACCTGATGGTTGTGGAGACTGGGCCAGTTCTGTGCCTCACAAATGGAAGCATGAGAGGGCCGAGGGAACAGGAGTGTCTGTGCTTTTACTGAGCTGGGTAAGGGCAACGAGAAGGATTTCAACATGGTTGAGAGTGATGGGTGGTCATTATTTTTACAAAGTACCTGTCCAGCTGAGAGCCAGGGATCTTTTTCTTTAGAAGGATGGAGGACGAGAGGCAACTTAATGGAGCTAGATAAGGTTATGAGGGGCACCTCTTTCCCAGGGCGGCAATGGCCAATACCAGAGGACATCTGTTTAAGGTGAGTGGAGGAAAGTTTAACTTGTTTACAGGGAGTGGTGGGTGCCTGGAATGGATTGCTTGGGCTGGTGAACGAGGCTGGTACAGTAGGGAAATTTAAAAGATTCTTAGATGTAAGAGAAATAAAAGATAATTAGTGTGAGGGAGGGAAGGGTTAGATTTGATGTTGAGTAGGTTTACATAGGGTGGCACAACATGGTGGGCTGAAGGTCCTGCACTGGGCTGTAATGTTCTCAGACCTACATCTCCAGGACTGTTGTTCTCTCAACCTCCTGAATTGAGTTGGTGCATTCAGTGACTTTACCTGGATCTGCTCAAATGGTACTTCAAAGCTGAAGGACTCGTTGTAGTATGGGTTAAGAGTGTTTTTCTTAATAGTTGTCTTCTTTTTCTTGAGTC
This sequence comes from Narcine bancroftii, assembly GCF_036971445.1. Taxonomy (NCBI): domain Eukaryota; kingdom Metazoa; phylum Chordata; class Chondrichthyes; order Torpediniformes; family Narcinidae; genus Narcine; species Narcine bancroftii. The sequence goes on along the minus strand of NC_091479.1, from coordinate 103,474,494 downwards.
TCTTTCCATTCTGCATCAGGTGAATCTTCACGTAGGGATCTGAAAATGCAATAATGGTGAGAATAATTCCGGAGGTCAAAACTCTTTGGAGTTTCAGGTCCATGGCCACACAAAGGGAGGGGATATGGCATTCCTGCCATTGGTTGTCTCTCCGCGTTGTTGCAGCATGCTGATGTCCTGAAGGACCTGGGAGAGCTCAGGTATGAATTGCAAAAGGTTGGTTTGTAGGGACTGCTGGCTATCAAGAAGGCAAATGGAGCATTGGAATTTAAGAGCAGGGAGGTTCTGCTGCACGATACAAGGTACTGGTGAGGCTGCATCTGGAGAACTGTGTACAGTTCTGGTCTCCTCATTTGAGAAAGGATGTACTGGCTTTGGAGGGGGTGCAGAGGAGGCTCACCATGTTGATTCCAGGGATGAAGGGGTTGGCCTATGCGTTGTCTGGGATTGTACTCATTGGGATTTAGAAGAATGAGTGGTGATCTTATAGAAATATATAAAATTATGAAAGGTATAGGTAAGTTGGTTCCACTGGTATGCGAGACTAGAACAAGGGGACATAGCCTCAAGATTCAGGGTAGTAGATTTAGGGCAGAAATGAGGAGGAACTGGTTTTCCCAGATGGTAGTGAATCCGTGGAATTTGCTGCCCATTCAAGCAGTGGAGGAGACCTCAGTAAATATATTTAAGATGAGGTGGGATAGATTTTTTACATAGAGGGGGAATTAAGGGATATGGGGAAAAGTAGGTTGGTGGAGATGAGCAGATCAGCCATAATCACACTCCTGTTTCTTACGTCCACATCTGGATGCAGGTGGCAACTTTCTTCCATCCCAGTGGCTGAAAGGGATCTTGTTACATGTTGCTGCTCGTGGGATCTTGCTGAGTGCTCGTTAACCACCAATTTTACCAGTTTGCAAAAGGCATCAACCAAACCAATGGGGAGCAGTTATTATATTAGTTATTTGACTTGAGGTTGACTTATATAATTTATAAAATTATATGAGAAGCATAGATAGGCCTATCTTTTCCCAGGGTAGAACTATCAAATACTAGGGGACGTAGGTCCAAGGTGGGGGTGTCTATTGGAGGCACTGGGTGCCTGCAAGCAATGCCAGAGGTAGTGGTAGACCATAAGATATAGGAGCAGAAGTAGGCCTTTTGGCCTATCGCGTCTGTTCCATCATGAGCTGATTCATTCTCCCACTCAAGCCCACTCCTCCCCCCCCCCGTAACTTGACCATTCAGATACCTATCAATCTCAGGTGTGAGCTGATAGTGACGTTCCAGAGGCATTTACACAGACATGGGAGCGGGCAGGGAATTGAGGGCTCACGTACGGGTCAATAGGATAGCTTTGAACTGGTGCTCTGGGAACTGGTGCACCGCTCTGGTTGTGTCCGTTCTACACTGCTTTGAGGTTGTCTACCCCAGAGCACATGTGCGCTATGGAATGCAGTGTGGGCGGATCTGTTGTTCAACTTCAGGATGCACAGACAGCTCAGAATTTATTGTCTTGAAATTTGTTGTTTCGCAGCAGTGAAACGGAGCAAATATTCATATAAACCACCTAACAACAATAAATAAAAAGAGAGCACGAAGAGTCAAACGGAGGCAATGTCTGGGGTTCATCGATTATTCAGGAATCTGATGGCAGTGGGGAAGAAGCTGTCCTTGTGCTATTGGGTGCTCGTCTTTAGGCTCCTGAACCTTTTCCTGACGGTAGCCAAGTGAAGAGGGCCTGGCCTGGGTGGTGGGGTCTTAGAGGATAGAGGCTGCTTTCTTAGGACACCGCCTCGTGTGGGTGTCCTCGATGGAGTGAAGTCTGGTGCCCGTGATGTCACAGGCCGAGTTCACAACCCTCGGGAATTTTTTATTGTCCTGAGCGTTGGTGCCTCTGCACCAGACCGTGATACGACCAGCCGGAATGCCCTCCACCGGTACAAGTTTTTGAGAGCTTGTTGTTGTCCTTTCCATCTCTCTGTTCCCTCTGAGCGTTTTGTGACTGCAGTAGCAGAACTGCAGTCACTTTGTCCAACTCTCTCCTCTCCATTCCTTCAGCTGCTGCTTTTTACCTTCCAGCACCAAATGGTTTATTAGTTTGTATTTTTATTTAGCTGAGCGATTGCTTGCTTACAGAAACAGTTCTGCGAACCATAACTGACCTGAACGAGCAACTAATATTAATTTGAAAGAACCTCTGGTGATATTGATAATAATTGAGATACCCTCTGCAAGAAAGTACTAGCTGTAGGAGGTTCCTTTTCACCCAAATGCCTCAAGATAATTCACTCCCTGTACTACATTAATTGGTGCAGTTCTCTCCAACAAACCGTGAGACACAAGAGACGCCCAGTTGGAATCTGGAGTGAAAGAGCAATCTGCTGGAGGAACTCAGTGCGTCGAGCAGCAGAAGGTCGTGGACGCAGCCCAGGACATCACAGGCAAAACCCTCCCCACCATCGAGAACATCTCCAGGGAAGGCTGCCGTCGGAGAGCAGCAGTCATCATCAAGGATCCCCACCACTCAGCACATGCTGCTGCTATCAGGGAAGAGGTCTCAGTGCCGAAAGATTCGCCCCCCCCCAGGTCCAGGAGCAGCTGCTCCCCCTCCACTATCAGACTCCTCGACGACATTTAAGGACTCTGCACTTTATTTATTATTGAATATTTATACTTCTGTGCTTGCACAGTCTGTTTATGTTTCTTTGAGTACAGTTATTGGTAATTAGAAATTCTGCCTGGCCCACAGGAAAAAGAATCTCATGGTCGTGTGTGATGTCAAACTTCTTCACATGGAAAGTGGTGGGAGTGTGGAACGAGCTGCCAGCTGAAGTGGTCAATGTGGGCTCAATTTCAGGTACATGGGAGAGGAATGGAGGGCTGTGGTCTGAGCAAAAAAAATAGTTTGGCACAGACTAGAAGGGCTGAAGAGGCTTGTTTCTGTGCTGTAATGTTCTATGGCCATGTATGTATTCTGACAATAAACCAGAAATCTGGATGCAAGATAGAGGGTTATGGTGTGAGGCACACAAGGTTTAGTTTGTTGACTAGGTTCACATAGGTCAGCACAGCTTTGTGGGCTGATGGTCCTGTACTGTGCTGTAATATTCTAAATTTAAAGTTTAGTGATGAAGTCATGACTCACGGATTACTTCTCCCAGTCCTTCTGCTTACAGCCCTTTAACAAGAGAATTTGTGTTTGCTAATGTGGTTACTGGACCCGGTTAATCAGGCCATCCACATTGCTGCCACATTCTAATTTGGAATGGAAAAATATTTTCTGTTGCTTTCTTGCTCAGGTTAAAGAGGTCATTTATCTGTGATGACAAATTCCATTATGAACGCTTACAGTACTAGAGAATCTTTTGATTAACTGATGTCTGGTTAAAACAGGGTTAAAGCAAGAGGACAATCAATAAATGTCAACAGTCATAGGAAAATGCAATGTATCATTCAAAAAAAAAATTCCAATGTGTTTCCACGAGCACTTGGCAGGCATTGCAACGACTCAAAGTACAAATTGGACAAGGTTTGACACTTACCATGGGAAAGGAAGGTTTTATTCAGGAGGAGAGGTGAAGTTTAGAATGGGAAATCCAGGGTTTTCCAAGATTATGTCATGTTCGTTAAATGTGCTCAGGATTGTTTTCTAAATCAGTTAGTAGAAGAACCGACTCGGGACTGTGTAATACTGGATCTCCTGTTAGGGAACGAGCTAGGTCAGGGAGCGGACATTAATGTTGGAGAACCAATTGGGTCTAGTGATCATAATTCTGTTAGTTTTAGGGAAGAGCAAGGAGGGGCCTAAAGTTGAGGTTCTGGATTGGAAAAGAGCAAATTTCGAAGGAATAAGAAGGGATTTGGGGAGTATTGAGTGGGACAGGATATTTTCAGGTAAGGATGTTAATGAAAAATGGAGGATATTCAAAAAAGAAATTTTGAAGGTACAGAGTAGTTATGTCCCAGTGTGGATCAAAGGAAAGGCTGGAAGTCATAGGGAGGCTTGGTTTTCGAGGAATATTGGAAATTTGGTTAGGAGAAAAAGGGAGGTGTACAAGAGGTATAAAGAGCAGGGAGCTGAGAAGTTGAAGGAGGACTACAAGGAGTGTAGAAGGAATCTTAAGAAAGAAATTAGAAAGGCCAAAAAAGGCATGAAGAGGCTTTGGTTGACAGAGTAAAAATAAATCCAAAGGGTTTCTATAAGTACATTAAAAGTAAAAGATTAGTGAGAGATAAAATTGGACCCCTTGTAGATAGCGAGGGTAGGCTGAGTGAGAAGTCTGAGAAAATGGGGGAAATTTTGAATGATTTCTTTGCCTTGGTATTCACTAGGGAAAAAAAATGTTGAACCAGTTGAAGTAAAGAAAAATAGTGGGGAGGTCATGAAGCATATAAGGATAACCGAGGAGGTAGTGATGGCTGTGTTAAAAAAGATAAAGGTGGATAAATCTCCCGGACCAGACAAAATATTCCCTAGGACACTCAGGGAGGCTAGTGGACAGTTAGTGGGGCCATTAACAGAGATATTTAGGATGTCACTGGTCACGGGGGTGGTGCCAAAGGATTGGAGGGTGGGGCATGTGGTTCCTCTGTTTAAGAAAGGGTCCAAATGCAAACCTGGGAATTATAGGCCTGTAAGTCTGACGTCTGTGGTGGGCAAGTTGATGGAAAGTGTTCTGAGGGATGCTATTTACAAATGTTTGGAGGTACAGGGATTGATAGGGAGTAATCAGCATGGTTTTGTCAGGGGTAGATCAAGCTTGACAAACCTGATTGAGTTCTTCGAAGGGGTTACAAAAAAGATTGATGAAGGGAAAGCTGTGGATGTTGTCTATTTGGACTTTAGTAAAGCTTTTGACAAAGTTCCCCACAGGAGGTTAGGAAAAAAGGTGGAGGCATTAGGTATAAATAAAGAGGTAGTGAAATGGATTCAGCGATGATTGGATGGGAGGTGTCAGAGAGTAGTGGTAGAAAATTGTTTGTCCAATTGGAGGCCGGTGACTAGTGGAGTTCCTCAGGGATCGGTCCTGGGTCCACTATTATTTGTTATATATATTAACGATCTGGATGTAGGGGTGGAGAATTGGATAAGCAAGTTTGCGTATGACACAAAGATTGGTGGTGTTGTGGACAGTGAGGTAGATTACCGTAGATTAAAAGGTGATTTAGGAAGGCTGGAGGTGTGGGCTGAGAAATGGCTGATGGAATTTAATACAGATAAATGTGAGGTGCTACATTTTGGAAAGGTAAATTTAAATAGGTCATATACATTGAATGGTAGACAATTGAGGAGTGCAGAGCAACAAAGGGATTTAGGAGTTATGGTAAATAGTACCCTCAAGGCTGATACTCAGGTAGATGGTGTGGTGAAGAAGGCATTTGGAATGTTGGCCTTCATAAGTCGGAGTATTGAATTCAAGAGTAGGGAGGTTATGATGAAATTGTACAAGGCATTGGTGAGGCCAAATTTGGAGTACTGTGTACAGTTTTGGTCACCAAATTATAGGAAAGATATAAACAAAATAGAGAGAGTGCAGAGAAGGTTCACGAAAATGTTGACAGGATTTCAGGGTCTGAGTTACAGGGAAAGGTTGTGCAGACTGGGGCTTTTTTCTCTGGAGCGTAGAAGATTTGAGAGGGGACTTGATAGAGGTGTTTAAGATTTTAAAAGGGACAGACAGAGTAAATGTGGATAGGCTTTTTCAATTAAGAAAGGGGGAGATTCAAACTAGAGGACATGGTTTAAGATTGAAGGGGGAAAATTATGAGGGGAAATTTCTTTACGCAGAGGGTGGTGGGGATGTGGAATGAGCTTCCGGCAGACGTGGTCGAGGCGGGATCATTGGTTACATTTAAGGAAAGACTGGATCGTTACATGGATAGGAGGGGACTAGAGGGGTATGGACTGGGTGCTGGTCAGTGGGACTAGGAGGGTGGGGATTTGCTACGGCATGGACTAGTAGGGCCGAACTGGCCTGTTCTGTAAGTGGTTATATGTAATAGTACAGAACATGTAATATTACAAGAAATTGCCTTCTGTCAGGCAGAGTTGCCATTATTGTCGACTGGCACCCCTTACAGTAAAAGAGAAAGAGAAGCAAAAGAGAGTCCCTTTAGAGATATTGAATGCCCATGGATTTGCCTCCAGTGCCTTCAGACTCCCATTCGATCTATTGGCAGCCCGAACTCCAGATCCAAACCTCTGACATGATCAGGAAGCCTTCTGCACCCTTTGGGAGCCCTTCTTGCCCTCAGCACCCTCTCAAATCCCGGCTCTGATACCTGGTTCCCATGAGCCAGTCTCCATCTGCCTGTAGGTCATGTGGGTCCCGCTGCCTGTATCAGTCCTTCAGCTGTTGTGACCCTTGCTGGTCCACTGCCATGGTCACCTGCTGTAGGGTCGTCTCCTCTGCTTCTCCTTCTCAACAGGGGGTGTTCTCCCCGTTATTGGTGCCTTGCACTGCTACGCTGCTCCCCCGGAGTCTGCAACCCCTTGTGGACACTGCTGAGCACAGGTACCTTAGGCACAGACCTGCAGTTGCAGGATTTTAAGTTTCATAACACTGTTGGTTCCTCGAACAGGCCATTTAATACCTGTACAGTGCTGGCGGCTTTAGGGCCGGGCAGTTGGACATTGAGAGCAGTGCTGTGTCTCTGCTCTCTGGATGACGGAGAGAAGGAAATCAAGCCTTTCGAACTGGAGATGTACAGAGAGCTCAGAGAGTTGAAGCAGTGGGGGGTGGTTTATGAGGGAGGGAGGGGAGCAGTCATTGAAGGGACTGAGGACTGTGAGAGAATTTCCTTGCCAGTGGTTCTCCAATGGTGGAGATGACTCCTTTCCAACCTTACCTGATGGTCTCACCTTTGAAGGGAAAGCTGATAACTCCATTTTATACAAAGCTAGAACTGATGCCGAGCTCTCCACTGGCCACCGTGACAGAGGTGCACCAAAGAAAAGGTACAAGGACTGCCTAAAGAAATCTCTTGGTGCCTGCCACATTGACCACCGCCAGTGGGCTGATAACGCCTCAAACCATGCATCTTGGCGCCTCACAGTTTGGCGGGCAGCAACCTCCTTTGAAGAAGACCGCAGAGCCCACCTCACTGACAAAAGGCAAAGGAGGAAAAACCCAACACCCAACCCCAACCAACCAATTTTCCCCTGCAACCGCTGCAACCGTGTCTGCCTGTCCCGCATTGGACTTGTCAGCCACAAACGAGCCTGCAGCTGACGTGGACTTTTTACCCCCTCCATAAATCTTCGTCCGCGAAGCCAAGCCAAAGAAAAGAAGAAGAACTGATGCCACTATTGAAGTGTGATAAACGTTTTCCACACTCTGTTGACCTTTTCATACACCCCCACTCTGCCCAGATGCTCCTGCTAGTTATGAGCTCCACGTTTCCAATACGGGGGCAGTAATGAGAAAGGTCATGATGCTGGTGTATCAACTGAAGCTGTTTACCTGATAAACCTCCCACATCCATTTTCTTTAGGTTCTTTGCCTCCAGGATGACAACGGTCAATTTCCCGGCAGTCGGAACATAGCGGAGAGAGAAACAAATATCCCCCAACTTTTCCTGCTGAGAACACAAACATCAAGGGGTTTAGAATGTGATTAAGATCATAAGACAGAGCAGTGGAATTAGGCCTTTTGGCCCATCAAGCCTACCCCACCATTCCATCATGGCTGATTCACTTCATTTTCAACCCCCTTCTCCCGTCTTCTCCCCGTAACCCCTGATTCTCTTTCTAATCAAGAACCAATCTTCCTCTATCTTAAACACAGTCAAGTTCATATATATTCAAATAGATATCCAATGTACCCAATGACTTGTCCATGACAATGAATTCCACAGATTCACCGGCCTTGAGGGAAAGAAATTCCTCCTCATTTGTGTTTGCATTCTGGTCCCAGACTCTCCCACCATAGGAAACATCCTCTCCTCGTCCACTCTATTCAGGCTTTTCAGTGTTCTGAAAGAATACCTGGTTCCCCTCCGATTCTCCTAAACTCCAGTGAATGGAGTCCCAGATCCATCAAAGGACTAAAGGAAATGTGCAATATCACATTTTCTGTTTTATTACGTCAATAAAAGAACCTTGAATCACTCACACCTTCCCTTTAATCTCTCCAGCTGCCCCTTGCCCTCTTTCCTGTTACCTCTCCTTGTTCGCACATGACCAGGTGGTGTTCTATGCTACACTTGTACCCGCAGGCCCTCTAATAAATTTAATTTTTGTTGGAAATGTTTGCTGATGCACTGCTTATCACGACAATAACAATCAGAATTCTGCTCCGTCAAAAGCCATTCAAGTGATTGAAAAAAGCCATGACAAAAATGGTGAAATTAACTTTGAGATGTGGGCTCATTAATGATGGGTCCAAAGATGAATAATTTAGTGGATTTGCTTTATATTCCTGAGAGAGATGGAAGGACTCAACGCGGCTGTGTTGGAGTTTATTGAGCCATTGGTGGAACTTTGCGCACACCGATCTGAATTAGTGGTAGTGTCTGGTTAGGCAGCGCTGCTGTACTTACAGTCCTGAGGGTTGTGAGTTCAAATCCCAGCACAGCAGCAGGAGCATTAAAATTCAGTTAATTAAGTAAATATGGAATTAAAAGCACAGTGATTGCAATGTTTTCACAAATGCTTGAGGCATCATGAGACACAGTGTATGTTCATCAAAGGAGATTTAAATTTAAAATTTAAGTTAAATTTAGACACACAGCATGGTCACAGGCCCTTTCGGCCCAGAAGCCCAATTACACCCTATTGACCTACAACTCCAGGTACATTTTTGAAGGGTGGGAGGAAACCGGAAACCCATTCAGACACGGGGAGGACGTACAAACTCCTTACAGACAGCGCCGGATTCAAACCCCAGTCCTGGTCGCTGGTGCTCTAACAGCAATGGTGCCAACCATGCCACCTACTCCACATGGTATATGGAGGTTTAGTCAAAGGTTGGAACACTTGAAGTATGTCCCACCACAGAGTACACATTCAAGTCATGGAGCGGTACAGGACAGAGCAGACCCTTTAGCCCAACATTTACCCGTTGGCCATTGAAGTAAAAACACAGAAATGCTGGAGGGACTCACCCAGTCTCACAGCATCCTTAAGAAGTAAAGATATATTACCGACATCTCAGGTCTGAGCCTTCTTCAAGGTAGCTCAACCCCGAATCGTCAGTTACATTTTATTCGGTCACCTGCCTATGTTTGGTTCTGTATCTTTATCTTTCCTACATAAAGGACACTGTTTGACCAGCTGAATTTCTCCAGCATCATGTTTTTACATAGAAAACTGGAGCAGGAGAAGGCCATTCGGCTCAATGTGCCTGAACCTCCATTCAATTTGATCACGTGACCTCAGGTTCCCCACACCTCTTGATCCCTTTAGCCTTCATCACCACATCCAACTCCCTTTTGAATAGATCTAATGAACTGGCCTCAGCAATGTTCTGTGTTTCAGAGTGTTCCACAAGTTCACAACTCTCTGAGTGAAGATGTTTCTCCACATCTCAGTCCTCAATGGTTTCCCTATTCTCCTCAAACGTTAACTCCATGGACTATTCTGGATTTCCCCAAAACCAGAATATTCTTCCTGTATCTAACCCATCTGGTCCTGCCTGAATTTTACATATTTTTAAAAATATTTTTTAATTTAGACATACAGCATCGTAACAGGACCTTCTGGCCCACGAGCCCGTGCCACCCAATAAACTTACAATCCCCGGTATGTTTTTAAAGGATGGGAGGAAACCGGAGTCCCCAGAGGAAACCCACAGGCACAGGGTGCCTGATTCAAACCTTGTTGCTGGCAGTGTGTAATGGCTTTCCATTAACCCAGTGATTCTCAACCTTTTTCTTTCCACTTACAGACCACTTGAAGTAATCCCTAGACCCAATTGTTACTGAAATGTTTTGCTTCAGAAAAATTTGGAGTTATGAAATCGTGCACATGACGAGTCAATTAGGGACGATTAAAACAATGGTTAAAACATCCCACCTTAGGCAATCCCTTACGAACACAGCACTTATGGCATAGGAAATACTTAAAGTGGGATGTGAGTGGAAAATAAAAAGGTTGAGAACCAGTGCGCTAACCGCAACACTAACCAAGATGGTCCTTACAACCTGCTCTGCCCATGCAATACAGTAGCTGCTGCCTTGGAACACTCCCAAGTCTCAGGTTCAATCCCACCTTGGATGCTGCCTGTATGTGTGGGATGGCCAGTGGATCGATTACTCTAAATGACCCCTTGCTGCACCTCTGGCGGGAGAAGCCCAGAACCAGGAGTGGGATAGTCCACCAGGGGTTGGTTCAGGATTGGTAATGAGGACGAGGGATGGATGTGCCCCGTTGGGACCAACCTCTTCTTTCTCAGCTCCCTGCAGATCCCGCCACTCCTCGGTTACGTGACCAAAATCCACTGTGTTCATCGGCACCTTCACTTCCCCGATGACATCGTGTTTGGAGAATCGATCAAAGTCGTAGACGGCCATCACCAGCGTTTTGCCCCCGAGTTCGGAGTATGGAATCTGGGTGGGAGAATGAGAAAACCAGATAATTGTCAGAATCTGTTGCACAGAGAGAGAAGGAAAGAGACCATTTAACACATCCTTCACACCTGCAGTCGGCCTGAAACTCCAACTATTCTTTACCTCCCACGGATGCTGCACGACCTGCTGAGTTCCTCCAGCAGATTGTATTTACCCTCGAACCTCTCCTGTGACTATATCAGCTTCACCTCCTCCTCCTGCCCCCCCCCCCCCCCCCCCCCCACCATTTTGATCAGGCATCTAACTACATCTTGCTCATACATTGATGAAGAGCTCTGGTCCAAAACATTCTTCGAATGCTCTTCTCTTCAAATGGGAAGATACCTTCATCAAGCCACCCACCACCCTTACACTGTGGCAGAGGCAGAACCCTGGAATTTCTCTCCCCCCCCCCCCCCCCCCCCCACCAACCACCATCATGGCTACACAACCCCTACAAGGCAGTTCAAGAAGGCAAGCCCCCTACCTTCTCATGGGCATTTAGTTTTGGACAATTAAATACTGGCTCAGCCTGTGAGGCTCAAAACTTGACCAAACTCATTACAGGATGGATGTGGAAGTTCTGGAGAGGGTGCAGAGAAGATTTACTAGGAATTTTACTGGACTGAAATTAAGTCTGATGAGGCAAGGTGAGCAGAGCTGGGACTTTTCTCTTTGGAGTGAAGAAGGATGAGAGGAGACTTAATAGCCATAGATTGGGTGGACAGCCAGAACCTATTTCCCAGGGTGGGAGTAGCAAACATCTGTACAAAGTGAAGGGAGGGAGGTTTAGGGGAGACATCGGGGTAAGTTTTTTTTAAAAACACAGAGTTGTGCATGCCGGGGGTGGGGGTGGAGGATGAAAAATCAGGGGCATTTAAGAGACTTAGACAGGCACATGGATGGAAGAAAAATAGAGGGTTATAGGGTAAACCCTGTAGGAAGGTTTTGTTGTTTAAGTAGGTTTATCTAGGTCGACACAACATTGAGGGCCGAAGGACCTGTACTGTGCTGTAGTGTTCTAAGTTGAAACTGGGAGCGTTGACAGAAATATCAATACATGAATGAATGAGCAAGAGGAGGAGGTCACCCCCAAGGCTAGATCTCCAGTTAATTGGATCATGTTGATGATCGATGTGAACATGACTCAGACCATCTCATCGACTCTATCCATAGCTCCCATTGCCCTACTCTCTTCACCCCCACCCCTGTCAGGAAGAAGATTCACAGGTATGAGATCACACACCACCAGATTCAAGGGCAGTTTCTTTCCCGCTGTTGTCAGGCTCCTGAATAAACCCCACGCTTGTAAAATATGAACCAACTGATCTCCCTCTGCAATTCTGCCCTCTGAAGTGTTTCTATTAATGATAATTTTAATGAGAATAAATTTATTGCAAAACACATTAGACCAGGGGTGTCAAACTCAAATTCACCCGAGGGCCAAAATTAAAAACTTGGACTAAGTCGAGGGCCGAACTAAATATTTATTGAAAATTTTCAACAACATCTGCATGTTTTCTCTTTCAACATATGTAATGTTAAACTTTAGGATATAACTTTAGGAGGATAATGTTACAGGTCAGGAGTAGGTAGCTCAAGTTCACCCTTTGCTTGACCTGAGGGAAACCTATTTGGTCCCTGTGGAGATGTAGTCAGCATTCAGAGGCTGTGACCATTTTGGCCTGCATCAGGACTCAGCATTTCCTGCTCACTCCTCAGGCTCTAGGCCTCTATTCACCCTCGACCCACCATCCCTCTACCTGACCAGTCCTTTACCCAACCTCTACTCACTCCACTCGCTCTGCCTCTACCCACCCCATCTTATACACGCCCCTCTACCGCCTCTCCCCTCAACCTGTTCCTCTACCCGTCTCTCACCCTCTAATCACCCCTCCCCTACTTGCCCTGCCCCTCCCCTTTTATCTCTTCCCTATCCACCCCTCCTTCTACTCATCCCTCCCTCTAACTGCCCCTCGCACCACCATAACTTCCCTTGCCCATTACTCCTCACCTACACCCTCTGCCCACCCCTGCTTACCCACCCACTCAGGCCCAGCGCGCTGCCGATCAGCCTTTGCGGAACAGCGGGGGGCATGCGCAGCCTGCCATGTCCGTCGCACCGACAGGAAATCACAGGCGCCCGCCAATCCGCCGCACCGCTCGACAGGTGAGAGAAGTGACTGGTGCGGGGAGCCTTCCAACTGGCTTGCCAGCTGATGACATCGACAGACTTCTCTTGTTACAATTTTGTTTTCCCCGTTCTCAAAGTTTGCACGGTCAACCTGCAACACTCTTACTCCCTCCGCGTTCCGTGGATCTGATGCCCGGGTGTTGTTAGGATTCCCAGCAGAAGGTTTGTGGAGCTTTACCATTCTGGATTCCTTTTTGAGAATATTCTGGCCATCTTTTGAGCGGGATGGTTTTAGGGGGGAGGGGATAGTTAGGGGGTGGGGAAGGATGTGCAATGAAGGGGGAGGATGGTGGGGGTGACATTACCAAAAAACATCATCGGCTCTCGCTGCAGGGCGGGCCACCTCTAATACATGTTTGAAATGATCTTGCGGCGCGGGCCAGAGTTTGACATGTGTGCATTAGACAATGTACATATGCACCAACATTTTTATTTGTGCAGAAAAAAAATACTTTGTAAAAAAAAAACTACTAACAAAACCAAAAAATACCCAAGAGAATAGTTACTTAATTGAATTAGAGAGACAAAAAATATGAAAAAAACAGATATTGAATATTCACTGTTCTCCTCAAGAAAGAAACTGCAATAATGTAGACAGTCCCTTTGTGGGGTCGGAGCATTCCCTGATTTCATGAGCTGATTAGCTAGACTGCTCTCAAAGTGAACTTTCTCAGTATCCCTTGGTACATGTGACAATAAACTTGAACGAGGCCATAGTTGATCTGATTGTAACCATAATCCCTGGAAACCTCTCAGCCTCATGCCAATCAATGACCCTTAAGATATTTGGGGATTCTGCATGCACCGGCTGTTGTAGAAGAGAGTTTGAAAGCTCACAATCCCGAGAGCAAAAGAAGTCGTGACATCAAATCAGATTTCTTGTCAGAGTTCATACATGACATCACATACAACCCTGAGATTCCTTTTTCTGCAGGCCAGGCAGAATTACCACTTATTGGCAGTGCAACAAATAAACTGCACAGAACATGCACATGTAAATAAAGAAACAAATGTGAACAAACTGTGCAATACAGAGGGGAAAAAACAAAATCCATAAAGTGCACAGGTAAGAGTCCTTGTTTGGTGGAGGGGGGGGCAGCTGTTCCTGAACCTGGTGGTGTGAGTCATGTAGCACCGATACCTCTTCCCTGATGGTAGCAGCAAGAACAGAGTGTGTGCTGGGTGGTGTGAATGTTTGATGATTGCTGCTGCTCTCCGACGGCAGCATTCCCTGGACATGTTCTCGATAGTGAAGAGAGTTTTTCCTGTGATGTCCTGGGCTGTGTTCACTACCTCTTGGAGGGCTTTATGTTCAGGGATATTGGTGTCCTCATACCAGACTTGCAGCTGACCAGCGCACTGTCCAGCACATCAGAGTTTCTGGTGTCATACCCAATCTCTGCAAACTCCCCCTCTCTTCTTCAGAGGTCTCTTTGTTCTAACTTCTTACAGAAAGAAAAGTCCTCTCTACACCCACCCTGTCCAGAACCCTTAGAACACAATGTGTTTGGATCCATCCCTTCTGAACTCCAGTAGCAGATATGCGGGAATGCAGTCAACATCGTAAAACACCATTGTAAAAGGTAAACAATGTTTTGGGGCCTGAGCCTGTCATCTGGAATCTGGATTACCTCTCATTTCCCATGGACACTGCGTGACCTGCTGAATTTCTCCAGCATTTTGTGCACAGCACTAGTCCTGAAATAAAGACCTGACCTTTAATATGTTTCTAGTTGTCAATACTGATGTCACTGGAAAATCAATCGGTTAGTGTTTACATTGTTGTACAAAATCCAAATTAATACTATTAAACAGGCCAGACACAACATTTTATTCTGAAACCTGATATCAAGACATTGGGGAGTGGGCCTGAGACTTCTCGATCAATTCTTCTATGTCACTGCAAAATAAGGAATCAAAGAAACACCCACTTTTCAAGAGTAGAGGAGGCCATTTGGTCCATCGTATCTGCACTGGGCATACTGACGTTTTCAACTTCCTTGTGCCAATGAGCTTAGACCTTTGCCCACCAGTTGCCGACTTGTCTGCATGGGGCAATGTCCCCTCCCCTCAATTTGTCCTGGCTGATAGTTATCATTTTATATGGGAGGCCTCCAGGCTGCTGGAGACTTGCTCATGGGAACCGGGTATCAGAATTGGGATTTGAGAGGGTGCAGAGGGCAAGAAGGGTTCCCCAAGGTCCTTAGGCGCTGAAGACTTCCTGATCGTGTCGGAGGTTTGGATCTGGAGCTCGGGTTACTGATGGATCGAACACGATTCTGTGCAGCTGTGGGAGGGCCGGAGGCGAATCCACGGACACTCAATGACTCGGAAGGGAATCTCTTTTGCTTTTCTCTCTCTCATTCTGTAAAGGGGTGCCAGGCAACGCTAATGGTAGCTCTTTGCCTTATGGCAGGTAGAATGCTCTGTACTATTACATGACAATAAAGGAATTTTGAAACATAAATAATTTCACATTGATTTTCTCAAGAGTATTTGGTGTGGGTGGGGGAGAGGAGGCAGAAAAACCCACTATGTTAAAGGTGAACCTGCAAAGCTGCGACCCGTTGGGTTTTAAACGCTGATGATGTTGCTTCGGGGTTCCTGATTAAACATACACGTTGCTGGTTATCAAATTAGGAACTTCCTGCTGACGTGTGCATCAGGCACCAACCAGCCTACACACGACACTGTTAAAAGGGAAATGCACAGCATTGGTGTCAATTGTGTGGTGGCTCCATTTGGACCAAGAGTTGAGAACTGGCAGCACAGTATGTTCCTGTCAGAAGTAAAAGGCAAAGCATTTCAAGTCTAAAGAAGCTTGAGTATTCGAGAGATATTGTGGCCCTGATTATGAGGAAGGGGGTGCAGACCACGGACAGGCAGCAAGGAACAAACTTGAGGAGTATAAGAAATACAAGGAAAGAAATTAGAAGGGCTGAAAGAAGGCATGAGATTGCTCTGGTGGACAAGGTGAAGGAAATTCTCGAGGTCTTCTACAGATATATGAAAAGCAAAAGGACAGTGAGGGATGAAATTGGTCAGCTATGCACAGAGCCAAAGAGATGGGGGAGATCTTAAATGATTTTGTTTTGCATCTGTATTTACTCAGGAGAGACTCAGGGTCTATAAAAGTGTGGCAAAACAGCAGTGAGGAGATGGTCCCTATATACATTACACAGGAGGTGCTTGCTCTCTGGAGGTAAATAAGGATGGATAAATCCCCAGGGCCTGACAAGGTATTCCTTTGATCTTTCGGGGGCTTGTCACTGTACTCTGTATACCCTGCACTGCTTGACATTGCAACACTGCTCCCTACTCTGTTGTCTCATTTATTTGCTTAAATGTTTGGTTATTTGTTACTGTTGCACTTCCTGCCATTGGGTTAACTTGCCTAGATAGCACACAAAACAAGGCTTTTTACTGCCTCAGTGCATGTGATGATAAACCAGGCAACGACACTCAATCCTGCTCTGCCATTCAATCAGGTCACAGCCGATCTGAACTCTAGCTGTCTGACAATCCCCTGAGAACCCGCCAACTCCTGTCTCAAAACAAGAATCTACCCATCCGTGCTTTGAACAAATTCAAAACACAATCCTGTGACCAACTCCACGACCTCAAGGAGAGGGGCAGTTTTTTCCACCCCAAGGGGGCGTGGAATCTGGAACACACTCACTGAGAACATGACAGAGGCCCTCACAACAATTAAGTGTGTCAACGAGCGCTCAAATTGTTTAAGGCTGCAAATCAAGTGCTGGCAGATGGAATAGAGGGAATGGCTTGCACAGACACGATGGGTCAAAGGGCCTCTTTCTGTGCTGGTTTGTCTCTTGAGGGAAGAGTTGGGATGGTGAGAGGGTGAATGGGCTGTCTCTGCCTGAGCTCCACAACAATTCTCCAACTGCCTGCATTTTTTGTATTTCCATGGCACACAGCTAACAAAGAGATTGGAAATGTGCCAGAGAATAAAACATGCGAGATGTGACTTTTGAGATTGAGAGAGAAAGAGAGGGGAGGGAGAGAAGCGGAGTGAGAGAGGGAGGGTGAGAAAGGGAGAAAGAGAGAGGGGCAGTAAGAGAGGGGAGAGAGAGAGAAAGAATGAGATAGAGAAAGAATGAATGAGAGGAGATAGAGAGAGAGAGATCCAATGAAATACTTCCTCATGGAGGTGAATGATCTCTCTCATTGTAAATCCATTCATGTTTATATCCACAGTTTCAATCAACACATTTAAATATTAAATGAAGTGGCAAGTTATTTGTCAAATCTCCCGGACACACCATTTACAGACGAGATGCACTGGGAGTTAATATTTTGCTTTCAGGGTATAATGTGTCGAGTCTAGTTTGCTATTTATTTCAACTGACCTTTCTCTCGTTCCTTTATTTCCCATTCCATGTGTGAATGAAAATTAAAGTGATAAATGGAAAATAAACACTTTTTTTCCCGGAGTTCAGATCCCTGTGTAGGAAATTTTAGGGGACCATCAATACCATCCAATTATGCAGTCAACTTCAATATCCCAACGTGATCTCAAGTGTGTTAATGAAAATAAATTGAAGTTGGGCCATATTACCATCTGAATTATAGACCTTGTTCAGGTCCAACCCATGACAATGCAATGGCCACGAAAATGCACCAGGTCTCAACTACCTCAGAAGTCTGAGGAGATTCAGCATGTCTCCTTGGTAAAAAAAAGAATGAGTGAGGTGGAGGGAAGGAGGCTGGTTGGGGGGTGGGGAGGGATAAGCAATGGCGCATTGTCCTTGGCCAAAACAACATCCTTCATTGCTCGAACTCCAGTTATTGTTATTGACACCACTCTGGGAATTCATATTTCCACAAGGACCATGTCTGTGATGAGTTTCGTTGGTTTAAATATAACAATTACAGCATGGAAACAGGCCAATTTGGCCCTTCTATTCCACACTGATCCAAGTACCCTCCTCTGATCCCACTTACCAGCACTCTGCCCATATCCCTCCATCCCCCTCCCATCCATATACTTTTCCAACTCTTTCTTAAATGATAAAATTGACCCTGCCTCCACCACCTTTCCCGGAAGCCCATTCCACACAGTAACCAATCTCTGAGTAAAGAAGTTCCCCCTCGTGTTACTCCTAAACCTTTGGCTGTCAATTCTCAACCCATGACCTCTTGTATCCATCTCTCCGACTCTCAATGGGAAAAGCCTTTCCACATCAACTCTCTCTATCCCTCTCATTATTTTAAACTCCTCGATCAAATCCCTTCTTAGCCTTCTACATTAATTTGCTCAATCTTTCCTTGTATTCCAGATGCTGAAACCCAGGCAAACATTACCTTGAAGATGAAGGACTCGTTAAACACTGGGTTCAACGTCTTTCGGTGGACTTTGGTCTCGTACTTCTTCTTCTTGTCAGGCAGGACGAAGACCTTCACATAGGGATCGGACGTGCCCCCCACGTCCAGGGCAGGAAGCTCAGCGGCCTGGATGATCCCCACAATTAGCTGCAGTAGGAAACCAAAGAGAGTACTTAGCATCACCAAATTTATCACCCTGTCTCCCTCCACGTGAATGGTCGCCACTGCTTAGGGCACCGTCAGGCTCCTCAATACCAAAGAAAACCTGGTGAGCAATGACCACGACTGTAGGCAAGGAGAATGGCTCGAGGGACGTTAAACCTGGGACAGTACAGCACAGGAACTGGCCCTACAGATTCTGATTTATTGTCAGAATTCATATAGAACATCACAACATCACATACAACCCTGAGATTCTTTTTCCTGTGGGCCAGGCAGAATTACCACTTATTGGCAGTTCAAAAAAATGGTCTCAGTGTACATATGTAAACAAATAAAGAAATGTAAACAAACTGACTGTGCAATACAGAGGGGGAAAAATCAATAAAGTGCACAAGTAAGAGCCTTGATTGAGTGTGCCGTAGAGGAGTCTGATGGTGGAGGGGTAGTAGATGTTCTTGAACCTGGTTGTGGTACTTAAGACCTCTTTCCTGGTGGTGGTAGCAGTGAGAATAGAGTGTGTGCTGGTCAGCCAGCCATATCTGTGCTAACCAGCTAAAACTCCTCTCTCTGCCCATGGTCCATACCCCTCTGTTCCCTGAACATTCACGTGTCAGACCCTAAACCTCTCCAACACTATCTGCTGCCACCTCTTGGTTGACTTGTCCATTTCTCCCCACAGCTGAAGATTCCAGCAGATTTGTGGTTCTTGTGTTTCCCTATAAATAATTCTTTGTCTGATAGCCTCTAAACCTCTTATTTTTACAGACTGGTCTTAGCTACCTTTGCCATGGGAAAAGAGTTCTTACCATTTACTGACCATCTAAATGCTGAACATTTGTGATAAGAAGCAGATAAATTCCAGAGCGGGGTGTCTCCATTAATGATGTCTCCACAGTGGAAAGAGGAGTTGATGAGGAACACTGATCTTCATTTAGGGGAAATTTAGAAGGAAATCTGAATGAATAGAGCCACACTTCTGGAGGAAGGTGGGAAGAGGTAGAGGGAAATATTGAGTTGGAGTGTTGTGTTCAGTTCTGGTCACCTTATTACAGAAAGGATGTGGAAGCTGTGGAGAGGGTACAGAGGAGATTTACCAGGATGATGCCTGGATTGGAGAATGTGTCTTATGAGGCAAGGTTAATAGAACTGGGGCTTTTCTCTTTGGAGCAAGGAAGGATAAGAAGTGACTTAATAGAAGTGTGCAAGATTCTGAGAGGCATAGATTGAGTGGACAGGCAGTATCTGTTTCCCAGGACTGGAACAGATAACACTGGAGGACATCCATATAAGTGGAGGGGAGGAAAGTTTAGTGGAGACATCAGGAGTAGGTTTTTACACAGAGAGTAGTGGGCACTTGAATGCATTGCCAGGAATGGTGGTGGAGGCTGGTACAAAGGGATTTAAAAATATTCCTAGACAGGCATGTGGATGTAAGAAAAATAGAGGGTTGTGGGTATATGGTAGGGAAGGGAATAGATTGTTGAGTAGATTTCTATCAGTTGGTACAACATCGTGGGCCAAAGGGCCTTCATTGTGCTATTATGTTCTATGAAATCAGTTCCTGGAGTCTGCTCCAACATTTATGCTTCCCTTCTGCTGTCAGATTCTTTTTACCATCCAGGTTCCCAAAAATCTATCCCTTCACTTCCAATATTTTTCATCCCCAGTTCTCCCGGGAACAAGAACTCTAGAAGTTGACAAATCCCTGAGGACAATGTACCAACAAATCATTCCTGTCTTGTTGCAAGTAAGGTGGGTGGAATTCCCACACAGAGCAACAGCATTGAAATCATTGCTTCAGAACAGAGGCCTGACTGGATCCCATTCTAAGTTCAAGTTGGTCTCAGTCCATTCTGGGACAGCACACGCTCTGTTCTTGCTGCTATGATCAGGAAAGAGGTATCAGTGACACAAGATTCGCACCACCAGGTTCAGGAACAAGCTGCTACTCTTCCACCATCAGAGTCCTCAACAACAAACTCAATCAGAGACTAACCGCCAGGCCAACCATGCCACCCCAATCCATCCTATCTTTTTCATATTTATTAACTTTTTTCTTGTATTTAATTTACTTTATTCTTTGTTGGTTTGTTTTACATACCTCAGTGGTTCTCAACCTTTTTCTTTCCACTCACATCCCACCTTTGCATCAGTGCTCTGTGATTAGTAAGAGATTGCTTAAAGTGGTCTGTGAGTGGGAAGGGAAGGTTGAGAATCACTGCTCTAGACCCAATTGTTACTGAAATATTTTGCTTGAGAAAAATTGTCATTGGCCCATTTCCTTTGAAGTTCTGAAACCATACACATAACGAGTCCATGAGGGACGATTAAAACAATGGTCTTCAAACTTTTTCTTTCCACTCATAAGCAATCCGTTACTAATCACAGAGCACCTGTGGCACAGGGAATACTTAAAGTGGGATGTGAGTGGAAACAAAAAGGTTGAGAACCAGTGAGATATCTGAATGGCTGCAGCAAGGAAGAATTTCAGTGGATTTGTTTATTGTACTCTCATGTATGAGAGTAAACCCTCTTCATCTCTCAAAAATCCACCACGTGTTCACCCTCCCACCGAGTCGCATTATCTTTGGTTTCCATTACCCCCTTCCCCCCATCCACCATCTTACCCTATGTCTGCTTTACTTTAGCTCTTCTTTCTCTCTCTCTTTCCTTTCCCCCTCTGTCTCCTTTACCCCCAGCCCTGCATTCAGAGAGCCACTCCCACCTTTCCTCTCTCCTCTCCAGGTCCAATTAACACATTTTGTCTGTTGGTCTGTGCTCCTACCCCTGCCCTTTCTTTCCTTCTCCCCAGTCTTTTTATTCAGACCCCTGTTTGCTTTTTACACACACCTTGAGGAAGGGCTCAGGCCCAAAACGTCGGTTATATAGCTTTACCTCCTTTCAACGCTGTGAGACCAGCTGAGTTTCCCCAGCATCTCTGTGTCCTTAATTATAAGATTTGCATATCTGAATGTGTTACCCAACAATATACAGGGACAGTACTGAATTTAGGATTACATATCTGGGAGGAACTTGGCCACACCTGATTGTTCTGGAAGTCATAATCCAATGAAAACTGGAGCTTCCCCAGTTTCTCATCCTCCTTCTCTTCCTTCCCGTCTGCTGTGAGGCCTGTCTCCGCATCTTCATCTTCGTCCTCCAAAGCCTGCGAGTAGGAAAGACAAAATGACGAGGATGACTCCAGGAATAAAGGATTATCATATGACGAGCGTTTGACAGCTCTTGGCCTGTACTTGTTGGAACTTAGAAGAATGAGGGAGGATCCCATTCAAATGTTGAAGTTGTGGACAGAGTAGATGTGGACAGATTGTTTCCCACGGAGGGAGAGTCTAGGACAAGAGGGGACGTTCAGGATTGAAGGGCATCCACTTGAAACAAAGATGTGGAGAAATTTCTTCAGCCAGAGGGAAGTGAATCTGTGGAATTTGTTGCCCGTTGTGGAGGCCGGGTCATTGGGTGAATTTAAGGCAGAGATTGATAGGTTGTTGATTAGCCATGGCATCAAAGGTTATGGGGAGAAGGCCGGGCAGTGGAGCAGAGTGGGGAAATGGATCAGCTCATGATTAAATGGCTGGGAAAGCACGATGGGCTGAATGGCTTATTTCTGCTCTGATGTCATATGGTCTTATGGACATACTTTCATGCATTTTTTGACCCAGTTAGTGAAGTACAGGCAGCCAGTGACGACAGTCTGCATTCGCCTTAACATAAAAGCACGAATAGCTTCTAATGCCATAATCAAGAGGATTTTGAAACAGCCATTAGTTAATCCCAGAGGCAAACACTTTACATTTGCAGATCTGACCTAACTCTAGTCAGTAAATATAGAACTAGTAATGAGATCTTGCAGCCATGACTGTGAACAGGCAGGGCCTTATTAATCTATCAGAGCTCAGTCCAGCAAAGCATGCAGTAAATGTAGGTGCATCTTTAATGTTTGTTGGCCCCCAGTCTCAAACCGCAGGCCAAACAGCCTTCATCCGAGAAAATGTTCATGGAGGGGCTTTTAATTTGCATTTCTAGAGGGCATTCCTGAACAGAACACAAATTGGCTCGAATCCAACTTAAGATTTTTGGATAATAGATGAATTTCACTCATTAACTGTGTATTGAATATGATTTTACAATAACACAGAGCACATTTTATATTGCCTTTGGAGGAGAAAGGGGAACATAATCTCATTTGGAACATCTCAGGTCCAACTTGGAAGACAAGGAACCATCCATCCTTTGCATGAGACGTTGACCGAAGCCGTCTCCTCCGTCAAGTCAACTTAAAAAAAAATCCCGTGGCAAACTTTCAAAGAACAGGGTAGAGAATAAATGGAGCTGTCACAAAGGTATGGTCGACACCTGTGGCTGAGTGTAATAAAAGATGAGAATGCCAGAGCCCTATGAGGTCATCCAACCCCCAACACGGAGCAGAGAGCAACTCTGAGGCAAATTGATGAAGAGGTTGCCATATCTTTTTTTATGTTAATGATACAGTGTGAACAGGCCCTTCTGGCCCATGAAACCCCTGCTGCCCAATTGCATCCAATTAACCTACCAACCCTGTACATTTTGGAGGGTGGGAGGAAATTGGAGCACCTGGAGAAAACCCATGCAGGTCACAGTGAGAACGTAAAAGCTCCCCACAGACAGGGCCAGACTTGAACCCAAGTTGCTGGCACTATAATAGCGTTACTTATGGCTGAAGATTGGATAAACTGGGTTAGAGGTGGCTGTGGATCCACACAAGTGAGGTGTATAAAATTAGAAAAGGTCTATTGAGTGCAATTCCTGCCATTGAAGCTGGAAAAGGTGTAGGAAAGGTTCACAAGGATGTTACCAGGACTGGAGGCCTTGAGTTATAAGGAAAGTCTAGCTAGACTGGAACTATTTTCCCTGGAGTGCAGGATGCTGAGGAGTTTGTCCAAGGGTAAGGGATTCTGCAATGAGGGGATGGAAGTTTAAGGGGAAAAGAGAAGGATTTAAGGGGCAACTTTTTCACACACAGGGAGGTGGGTACATGGGACAAGCTGCTAGGAGAAGTGGGGGAATTATAACATTTAAAAGATATTAAGAATGGTGGATGGGTAAGAAAGGTTGAGTGGGATGTGGGCTAACTACAGGCAAATGGGATTAGCCCAGATATATAACATGGTTGACACCGATATATTGGACTAGGGGCCTGTTTCCATGCCATAGGGCACTTGTGACTTACATGGTAAATAGTCAGGCACTGAGGAGTGCAGTAGAACAGATACAGATACATAATTCCCTGAAAGTGGAGTCACAGGTGGATAGGGTTGTAAAGAGAAATTTGGCATCTTGGCCTTCATAAATCAAAGTATTGAGTGTAGGAGCTGGGATGTTATAGTAAAGTTGTATAAGTCATAGGTGAGGCCAAATTTGGTGTATTTTGTGCTGTTTTGGTCACCTAACTATAGGAACGATATCAGTAAGAGAAGATTTACTAGGATGTTGCCTGGACCTCAAGAACTGAGTTACAGGGAATGGTTAAACAGGTTAGGACTTTATTCACTGGAGTGTAGAGGAATGAGGGGAGATTTGATAGAGGTTTTTAAAATTATGAGGGGGATGGATAGAGTAAATGTAGATGGGCTTTTTTCCCACTAAGGGTAGGCAAGATACAAACCACAGGGCATTGGTTAAGGGTGAAAGGGGAAAAGTTTAGGGGAACATGAGGGGGAACTTCTTCACAGAGAGTGGTGGGGGTGTGGAACGAGCTGCCAGCTGAAGTGATGAATGCGGGCTCGATTTTAACATTTAAGAAAAATTTGGACAGGTGCACAGATGGGAGGGGTATGGAGGGCTATGGACTGGGGGCAGGTCAGTGGGACGATGCAGAATAATAGTTTGGCACAGACTAGAAGGGCCTGTTTTCTGTCCTATAATGTTCTCTGATCCTAGCAGTGACCTGTGGCCTTCAGTACTCTGAGTCCACCCCAACTATCGGCAACCCACTTAGACCACTCCTACACATTTTATTCTCACCAAGCCACAGCCCCCCAGATTCTAGCACCCATCTACACACTTGGTGCAATTCTCCAACCAACCTTCATGTCTCTGGTGTTGGAAGACTCAGAATTTAGCTCAGTTCCAGTGGGCTCAAATAAAATGACCTCCTTTAGTGTTAGAAATCTTCTGTGATTCTATGAACATTGTAGGATCTTCAAGTACAAGGTTGCTCAGTTAATGATGCTAAGCCGAAATGTACTTCTATATACCATGGAGGGATTAGAGATCCAGTAAATCCATTTTAGAAAGGATTGAGTGTTTCATTTTTGTTCCAGAATTGACAGTGGACTTTGAGTAAAAGGACCATTATTCTTCAAATCAAAGTTGGTTCAGCTCATAAGTGTGCAAGGAGGCTAAACTATCTTACATGAGGAAGCAAGTATCAGGAGTGCAGGGATGAGGAGTCTATGCAGGCAAAGAATAAGAGAAACCTACCGCAGTTGACAGTCCAGAAATGGTCATGAGACACAATACAGATGGAGAAGAACATAGAAGGAAGAAACAGAATTATAGCAACCAGCCAGCATTAGTGAAGGAAAACATCGATCGAGGATTACAGTAAAAACATCCACCTGACACAACTCTCCACCAGTTATCATACATACTACCACTGATACGTTGGTGTTTCTCAGAACTCTTTACAACAAAGCCATGATTATACAGCACTGTGGTTCCCAACCTTTTTTCCCACTCACATACTTCCTTAAGTAATTCCTTACTAACCACAGAGCACTATGCCATAGGAAAGCAGAGGATTGGCGCAGGTACCCAGAGAATGAGGAGACAACTCCTCCCCCTGTTTGAGAAAGAGAAGCAGAGGAGATGACCCATGGGTTGGTAACCATGGCGGTAGACCCAGCGAGGGGCTCTGAGGCTGAGAATCACGCAGGCTGCGGTCTGCTGGCAACTGTGGTCGAGGGATTCGTGCCGGGCGGCGGACTGCTGGAGGCTGGCTCAGGACTGGCTGAAGGGATGCCAGGTGTCTAGGCTGGGATGTGAGAGGGTGCCAAGGGTGCTGAAGGGGTCCTGATCATATGGGAGGTTCTGATCTGGAGCTCGGCCTGCTGATGGTTTGGACTGGTCTCTGCATGGCTGTCGGGGCTGCAGGCGAATCCGTGGAAACTCGAGGACTCTGGGGAACTCTCTTTTGCTTCACTTTCTCTGAATGTAAGAGATACTTCAGGCAATTTCTGCCGATGGCAAATCTGTCTGCTTTATGGCACACAAAAGCACATTTTGTGTAATATATGTCGATAAATTGAGTCTTGAATCTAGGTGCTCTGTGGTTACTAAAATTGTATGTGAGTGGAAAGAAAAGGTTGAGAACAACTGATATAACACAATCAATGCTATAAATTAAAATATAATTATTTCAATGGTCATGTGGTGGTCCTGTTGAGATGGGCCCTTGGCCTGATGATATCATAAATACACCTGTTCTATTTATTATCAGCTTCAAGGGTTCTGTACAATAACTTGCAACGTACATTTCCATCAGGTCAGTAAAGGGGAAAGAGCAAGGAATCTTCCGCCGACCACAAATGTCTTTGCACTCCTAAAAGGGAGTGCTGATTATAGACGGATGTATCCATGAAGAGAATTTGTTCCTGATTGGAGAGATGAAAGCGACTGTTTGATGTCTACCTCTATGTCGACGTCGCTGGCTGAAGTAGAAATGAGGGGGGGATGAATTGATGGCTGCTCGGTCATCAGGGTCTCCGTTACTTCTCTTGCAATGTTTGCCTTTCAGGAGGTCGAGTATGACAGAACAGGTTCCTCCAGCATCTCATGGAGATCTGTCGCTGCCTCAGGATTACATTCCAGACAGATACACAGTCGTGCCGAGAGCAGATAACGGGACATCAGTACGAGAAAGGGGATGTGAGATCACATGGCCCAATGTTCCGTTCAAGGTTTAAGAAATGGCTTAGATGGGGTGAGGTTTGAGAGAGAGAATTGCAGAGCCAGGGGGCTCAGGCAGCTGAAGGATCAAACAAGAACAGTGCACCAATTAAAAATGAGCTTGCATAAAAATCCAAAAAAATGGATGGAATATAGCAGCCTCAGAAATCTGGAGTATCAGATCAGATTTACCGTCATGAACGTGTCATGAAATTTGTTGTTTTGCGGCAGTAGTGTGGTGTATTACAGGTGCAAAAATTGCTATGAATTTTAATTCCCAAATACGAGAAGTAAAAAAAAAAATCAATAATTAGTGCAAAAAAGAGAAAATGTGAGGTGGAATCTGTAGTGCATTGTCCATTCAGGAATCTGATGGTGGAGGGGAAGAAGCTGTTTCTGTACAATTGGGTGTTCATCTTCAGGCTCCTGCACCTCCTTCCTGATGGTGTCAGTGAGAAGAGGCCATGGCCTGGGTGGAGAGGGTCCTTGGAGAGTGAGAAGAGGCCATGGCCTAAGTGGAGAGGGTCCTTTACAATAGAGGCTGCTTTCTTGAGACTCCACCTCAATGGGGTGAAGACTGATACCCATGATGGCACTGGTTGAGTTTCCAACCCTCTCATCACTCCAGATTCAAGGGCACATTTGTTCCTGCTGTGATCAGGCTCCCAAGAGAACTTCACACATAAAACTCTTTTCCATTTGCTCTGGACCAGCTGATCTGTGACTGTAACTCTGCCCTTCCGTTCTTACTTGCTCTATTATGTTTGAGGTGTCTAACTGGTCTGCTCACAGATCACTCATCTCGGTACACAGGACAATAAACTCGACTTGTCAGGGACGGGGAAGCAATGAGCTATTTGAGTTGCTTGTCATTTGAAATGATCTCAAAGTCATATGTTAAATGGTGTCCTTGGTCCTTGGTACGACAGAGAAGGAAATGGAACACTGAGCTTGTGATGAGTTAGACATAGAGTGAACCAGAGTCTTCACAAGGACATTGGAGAGGAACCAAATTATTTTCAAGGGTAGGATTCTTCCTGCAAGGTCCAATAAAGAGAAGCGGCATGACCTCCTGTGGCTTAATGATATGATGATACTCTAAAGTTAACTTCAAATTCTCTCCCTTGACAGCTACCCCTTTTTAGCCTCCCACAAGTTCTCTCGCTTCTTCTCTCCCTATAACCTCTATCTGTGAGTCTGTGTTCCTTCCTCTTCTCTTTCCTCTCTCCTCTCCCCCCACATTTCTAATCCTGATGAAGGGCTCAGGTTACCCATTGCTTCCTACAGATGCTGTGTGACCTGCTGCATTTGTATGGCATCTGTCCCCAGCATCTCTAGATTTTCTTGTTTAACATGCCCCCTTTCTGTTCCATCTCTGAAGTAGTTATTTCTTCCATTTTAATAACCTTGGTCATGAATAATCAGGTAGAGTCACATATTTCTGCAAGATGTTGTGGAGCTACAGACGTTGCTGGCCACAAATCACTTAGAGTGAGTCTGTTTCAGAAAACTCATCAACCCTATGCCATGTGTCCAAATCAATCAGGGAGCAGGTATCTGTGCCGAGGTCTGTGCCATAATGATTCGTATCTCAGGAACCAAAATAGTCCCTCGGAGATCATTCATACCTTCCTTAGTTTATAGTGTGCCTTGTTGAGATGTGTGAAGAATTTACTTCCACTCAACTGTAAACAATCTATTTGGGAATAGTGCAGACCGTGCCATCGCCTTTGGTGATGCAGAAGTACACTGGTGTTCGATTCAGTTCCACTCGTGTCCTTGATTCAGTGGAGATTGTAACACTGAAGAATAGGAGTGGGAATTCTTCGGAGTGCGGCTCCAAAAAGGGAGTAGGTATCACCACGCTGTACAGAGGTGTACATATACACAGGCAGATACACACTCATACACGCACCCACACAAAGATATACAAGTGGACTGTGGCTACAATTGCACCTTTGGACATTTTTGGGGATGCACATTTGCCCATTTTTTACACCTAAATCTACCCACACATGCTCGAATAAACAACCTGACCTGTATTATGTAACATCTCCAACATTGAAACTGTGGAGGCCAGGACGTTGGGTGTATTTAAGACAGACATTGATAGGTATCTGACTAGTCAGGGTATCAAAGCTTATGGGGTGAAGGCAGGGCAGTGGGACTGAATGGGAGAAAAGATCAGCTCGTGATAGAATGAGGGAGCAGACTCAATGGGCCAAATGGCCTAGTTCTGCTACTACATTTTGTGGTCTTCTTTCCGGTGCGTCTGCAGTCTCAGTACTGTCACTACAGACCGGGAAGTGTGAGGTTGAAAGCCTCCGGAGAGATCAAGAACCGAGGCGAGATTTAAGTGCCGGCTGAGTGAGTGACACAGTGTCACCTTCCCAGTGAGATGTTCCCGCACAGTGTAGAGCTGAGGAAAAGCAGTGGGGGTTCTGCTTGCACCAATCAGGACTGATCTCTCAATCAATGCTGTTAACAAGAGGCAGATCATGCCGGCATTGTCAGGAGGGATCTTGCAGTGCACCATAAAGCGGTCATGCTTCCAGCCTTTCGGAATATACCTATTGGCTCTGAGGGGATCAATTCGGAGAGTTGGGGGTTAAAGTAATGTACACGGTTTCTCTCGAGGAACTTGAGGGGGGTGTTCTGGAGATGACTCGTCAGCTGGTGTTCCCCTTTTGCGTGCTCTGACACACTATGGGTGAGCAGGGTTGGTGGGTGCTGCTGGCAAGGAACACAAGCAATGGCTGAAAGTGCAAAGGACAAGATAGTGTTTTCATTTGCCATATGCATTTGTAGTGGAGCTCTGTGATATCAGAACAGAAATTTAATCATTTGGTTAACATAGAACACAGAGAGAGGTGGGTGCCTGGAATTCATTTCCGGGAATGATGGAGGAAGATAGGACAATAGGTCCTAGTTTAAGGTCCTAGTTTTAAGGGTCTAACAACAAGCACATAGACCCGTGTCCTCGTTTCCCAGGACTAGTTTTATACCCAACCACCAGCTAGCTCGTACTGGTGTTCGTCCTGCAGTTTACCCATGGACCCAGTCTGGAGTATATATTTTATGAAAGGTCAAAAATGGCCCAAGATCAAAGGGTTAAAAGACTCTGATTGGCACATGGATGTAAGAGAAATCCAATTATGGGCGGTGAGGGAAGGAAGGGCTTGATTGATTTGGAGTAGGGCATCACAGCATTGTGGGCTGAAGGACCTATAATGTGCTGTGATGTTCTACATTCTATAGAACAGTACCATAAAGGAACAGACCCTTTGGCCAACATGTCTGTGCTGAACATGATGCCCAAATCAAGTTAACGCTCTGCTGATTGCACATGACAATATCCATGTATGTTTATCTTTTTGTCTGAAAGCATTGTAAACAACACCATCACATCTACTTCCACCACCAAGCCTGGCTGGAACATTCACGCTGCCGATGGAACTCAGAGGGTCGGGCAGTACAAGTGGTAGAGAAAGGATGTTCTCCCCGTTACTGGTGTCCTACACCAGGCCACTGCTCCCCCTAAGTCTGCAACCCCTCGAGGCTGCTACCGAACACAGGTGCCGCCATCTTGGCCTGGACCCCGCAGTCGCAGGATTTTACATTCAACACCGTCAGCTCCTTTAAAACCTGTGCAGAACTGTCGGCCTGAGTACAGAGCATTAGGACCCTGCAGAAGAGCGCTGTAACTCCACTCCCTGCTCTCCCCGGGTCCACATCAGTGGCATTGCTGTTGGTACAGCAGCTCAAACAATCCAGATTTGTCCATAGCCCAGGCAACATCCTGGTGAACCTCTGCACCCTTTCAAATCCTCCACATCCTTCCTGCAATGGGGCGACCAGATTTACACACAATTCTCCATGCAGCCAAAGCAAACTTATATAACTGCAACATGACTTCATTACTTGCTTGTGCTAACAAGTCAGAGATCCCTTGCCTTCTTGATACTCTTTAGATCCAATTTCATCAGCTTTTTGATTGGGTGAAAGATGTAGCCAATCAGGAAGTTGCTGAAAGAAGAAATTATATTTATTTAGAGATTTTCACATCCTTGTGATGTCCCAGAATGTTTCATCATTGTTAATGTGCTTTTTAATAAAACTGTTAATTTTGTACTGAGGCAGTCGATTTTGTAGACCATGCTCCCACAAATCATGGGTTAATGGGCAGACAATTTGCCTCAAGTAAAGCTGAAGGAAAAATGAATGTTGGAAAGAACATTAAGGGCAAATTCAGATGCTGTCCTTTGGAATAAGGCTTGCTTCATCCATCTGAGAGAGCACGAGCCTGTAGCATGGAGGGTTGGCTGACTCGTCTGGCTGGAACCTAGCTGGAAGTCACCACTCCTGCCCGCCCAGGTCAAGCCCACCCACAGGTGAGGGCACACACCTTGTCATTGGCTCCTTTGGAATAGTACCTTACTGCATTTTGGCCCGCACAGCCTCTGCCACCACGAGGAGCAGCTCGACCTCTTTTCCCCGATGAATGAACCCGGGCTCTTTAAAAGTTTAAATTTAGACATACAGCACAGTAACAGGCCATTTTGGCCCACGAGTCTGAGCCGCCCAATTACACCCAATTGACCTACACCCCGGTACTCTTTTTGAAGGGTGGGAGGAAACTGGAGCCTCCGGAGAAAACCCACGCAGTCACGGGGAGAACGCAAAAACTCATTACAGACATCATGCGAATTCAAACCCCATCCTGATTGCCTGCGCTGTTATGGCGTTACACTAACCACTACGCCAACCGTCCCCAAACTACAGGTTACGAGCCGGGGAGCAACGCTGGAGGGTCATTTGCAAGGGTGTGTTCTGATAAAGGGTTGGGGAGGTTATTAAGGTGCATGCTCAGGACCACGTTGTGGCAATCACTGTAAATGCTTTTCCTAACCAATCAGGGTGCTGTACCTGCACCAGATTTGGGGTGGGGGTTGCGGGGCGGGAAATCCCTTGCTACATCTTCACATTGTAATTTAATTGTCTGCGAAAGATTAGTAATGTGTGCTGGTTGTTAGTTGCATCCGATGGGTGTGTGTGTGTGTGTGGTTGTCTATGTATGGGTGTGTGTATAGGTGTGTCCGTGTGGGTGTGTGGTTGTGTATGTGTGTGTGTGGTTGTCTATGTATGGGTGTGTGTATAGGTGTGCCCGTGTGGGTGCGTGGTTGTATATGTGTGTGTGTGGTTGTCTATGTATGGGTGTGTGTATAGGTGTGTCCATGTGGGTGTGTGGTTGTGTATGTGTGTGTGTGGTTGTCTATGCATGGGTGTGCGTGTGTAGGTGTGTCCGTGTGTGTGTGTGTGTGTGTGTGTGTGTGTGTGTGTGTGTGTGTGTGTGGGGTTGTCTATGTATAGGTGTGTGTGTTCGGTGTGTCCGTGTGGGTATGTGAGTGTGTGTGTGTGTGTGTGTGTGTGTGTGTGTGTGTGTGTGTGTGTGTGTGTGTGTGTGTGTGGGGTTGTCTATATATGGGTGTGTGTGTTAGGTGTGTCCGTGTGGGTGATTTTCCCCCATGGATATATACAAATCTTTGCTGTGATCAAATTGTTTTCAGACTTGTTGTTCTTGGACCTGCCGAACTTGTTGCTCATGTCACAGGGCCAGGGTTTACAACTTTAACCAAAATATCCCTCAGTACTGGCCCCATTTTTTTTCTTTCTTTTGATCTACATCTACAACCACAATACAAGACACAAACACACAGAGCTACAACTAAAAACTATCAGTAACGTGGCAAAAAACCACAAGAAGCAGTAATCACGACTGACTCTCTGTTACCCAGCAATAAACGTGAAATTAAGACATCACCTTCATCATCAATAACACACGCAATCCCCAGTGGGGGGGGGGGGGGGGCAGCGTTCCCAGAACTTGGCCACTTTCCCCTCGGACATCGCGCCCTCCTGCTCCCACGCCGCATAGGCCTGGATGTAACCCTGAAAGAAGGGCAAACAGCCAGCTCGTCCCACACCCTCGAATTCCCCCACCTCCACCCATGATTAGCTAACTTCGCCAGGCCCAGCAATAGCCCCACAAAGAGATCCTCTGAATACCTGATTCCCCCCCCCCTTCAGCTGTCAGTACTGATGCTCCTTCAGTATGACCCTCCCTCAGCACCACCCCTCCCTGACTGGGGCCACTCCCCAAAACCAAGGCATGCAGTTTCATGGAGAATACGCTTCCCAGTCTCCTGCAGATTCTCCGACGTTACCTGCTCTTTGCCGGACTTGCCCATCTCCTTCACGTCTTTCATGGTCATGGCATTCTTCCCTCCCTTCTCCTTCCCTTTCTTCTTGTTCTTCTTCTTCAGCAGGCATTTCTTGCAAATGCAGAAGCAGCAGGTGAGGCCCAATATGATGACAACAATGGCGATGGCGACCAAGGCCCAGGGAGGTACTGTAAGACCCACAGAGACAGCCCCATCAGAAGGAGCGACAACTCACCTGTACCGTGGGAACTGCATCATCACAGAGTCAACGCTGCCCTGAGGGGGTCGGGCAACATGGAAACAGGCCCTTCAACCCAAAGAATCTGTGCTGCTTGTTTGGGATGGCGTGGTTGACGTGGTGGTTAGCATCATGCCGTTACAGCGCCAGCTATCGAGACCAGGGTTCAAAACCTGTGCTGTCTGAAAGGAGGTTCTTCCTATGTCTGCATGGGCCATTCAAAAGGTACTGGGGTTGTAGGTGTAATTGGGTGGCATGGACTCAGAGGCCAGAAGGGCCTATTGCTGTGCTGTATGCCAGGCTCCGACCTCCAGCCCATTGCAGACATCTCAGTGAGGCACTGCCTCAAGAAGTCAGCCAACCTCATAAAGGACCCCCACCATCCTGGTCACAACCTCTTCTCACTGCTCCCTTCAGGCAGAAGAAACAGAAGCTTTGAGACCAGCACCTCTTGGTACAAGAACGCTTACTTTCCAACAGCAATTGGATTCATGAACCTTCCCTTATGACACTGAACAGGGTCTGCTCCAAACAATCAAAGTGATTATTGATAAGTCATTTGTTTTGCACTGGGATAACGGAAGATTTATCATCTATCTTTTTAGTGCAGTTAATGTCTTTTTAATTCAATTAAATGTTAATATGTTTTTGTTTCCTGTGATTTTGAAGTACCTGTTCAGTTGCAGCAGTAAGAATCTTGGTGCGTATGTACATTGTGCACTGTGTATGACAACAAACTCATTCTCATTATTTCTTGAGCCCAGCATTTACATAGAAACATAGAAGATAGGAGCAGGAGTAGGTCATTCGACCCTTCGAGCCTGCTCCGCCATTCAACGAGATCATGGCTGATCTTAAAGTTCAGTACCCCGTCCCCGCCTTCTCTCCGTAACATTTAATACCCTTATACTGAAGAAACAGATCAAATTCCCTCTTAAATAGATTTAATGAACCTGCCTCTACTACCCTCTGTGGCAATGAATTCCACAGATTCACCACCCTCTGGGTCAAGAAATTCCTCCTCATCTCGGTCCTAAATGGTTTGCCTATTATCCTCAAACCATGGCCCCGGGTTCTGGATTTTCCCATCCTTGGAAACATCCCATCTGCATCCATTCTGTCCAGTCCTGCCAGAATTTTATAGGTCTCTATGAGATCCCCTCTCAATCTTCTAAACTCCAGCGAGGACAATCCCAATTTGCGCCATCTTTCCTCCTAAGTCATTCCTGCCATTCCAGGGATCAGCCTGGTGAATCGCCTCTGCACTCCCTCCATTGAAAGAACATCCTTCCTTAGATAAGGTGACCAAAACTGCACACAATACTCCAGGTGGGGTCTCACCAAGGCCCTGTACAGCTGCAGTAAGGTATCCTTGTTCCTAGACTCAAACCCTCTTGATATGAAGACCAACCTACCATTTGCCTTTTTAACCGCCTGCTGTACCTGCATGCTCGCCTTCAGAGACTGGTGTACAAGTACCCCTAGGTCTCTCTGCACTTCCCCATTTCTTAATTTATTGCCATTCAAATAGTAATTTGCCCTGCGATTTGTATTACCAAAGTGGATAACCTCACATTTATCCACATTGTAGTGCATTTGCCATGGATCTGCCCAGTCCCTCAATTTATCCAAATCACACTGGAGCTTCCTGACCCCCTCTTCCATGCACACAACCCCTCCTAGTTTAGTGTCATCTGCAAATTTGGAGATATTATATCCAATCACCTCATCCAGATCATTAATGTAAATTGTGAACAGCTGGGGTCCCAGTACAGATCCCTGTGGTACCCCACTGGTCACCGCCTGCCACTCAGAAAACGAGCCATTTATCCCAACTCTCTGTCTTCTACCTGCCAGCCAGTTCTCAATCCACATCAATACTTTTCCCCCAATCCCATGAGCCTTGATTTTGGAAGCCAGTCGTTTATGCGGGACCTTATCGAAGGCCTTTTGGAAGTCCAGGTACACCACATCCACTGGCTCTCCCCCATCTATTTTACCTGTCACCATCTCAAAGAATTCCAATAGATTTGTCAAGCACGATTTACCTTTTGTAAATCCATGTTGACTCCGTCCGATCCCTTCTCTGCTAGTCATATGCTCCGCTATTACATCCTTAATAATGGATTCCATCATTTTGCCCACTACTGATGTAAGGCTCACAGGCCGATAATTCCTCGCTTTTTCTCTACCCCCCTTTTTAAATAGTGGGGTAACATTAGCTACCGTCCAATCCATGGGTACTGATCCTGAGTCTATCGAGTTCTGGAAAATAATTCTTAAAGCATCTGCTATCTGAATGGCCACTTCCTTGAGTACCCTAGGATGTAGATTATCAGGCCCTTGGGATTTATCTGCCTTCAATCCCATCAATTTCCCCAAGACCATGTCCTTAGAGATACTGATTTCTTTCAGTTCCTCCCTTGCATTAGTCTCTATGTTTCCCAACATCCTTGGGAGGTTATTTGTATCCTCTCTTGTAAAAACAGAACGAAAGTAAGAATTTAATTGGTCTGCCATTTCCTTATTCCCCATTATATATTCCCCTGATTCCGACTGCAAAGGACCTACTCTGGACTTCACCAATCTTTTCCTCTTGACATATTTATAAAAGCTTTTGCAGTCGGTTTTTATATTTGCCGCAAGCTTACTTTCGTCATTTATTTTTGCTCTCTTGATTAATCCCTTTGTCCCCCTTTGCTGCATCTTGAACTGCTCCCAGTCTTCGGTTGCGGTACTTTTTTTGGCCAATTGATATGCTCTCTCTTTGGACCCAATGCTGTCTCTAATTTCCCTTGAAATCCACGCTTGAGTCACCTTTTTTGGTTTATTTTTATAATTTCTCCATTAGAACCTTTTTTGGTTTATTTTTGTAATTTCTCCATTAGAAATGTGAATGCTTTCCATTGTCTATCCACAGTCAACTCCCCCATAAACACCACCCAATCAATCTTACTCAACTCCCGTCTCATACCATCATAATTCCCTTTATTTAAATTCAGGACCTTAGTCTCGGTTTTAATTTCATCACTCTCCATGTCGAGTGAGAATTCGATCATATTGTGATCGCTCTGACCCAAAGCGCCTCGCACAACAAGATTGTTGATTAGCCCCTTATCATTGCATAATACCCAATCTAAAATGGCCTGCTCCCGAGTTGGTTCATCGACATATTGGTCTAGATAACCGTCCCGTAAACATTCAAGGAATTCCTCCTCCTCAGTATTTTTACCAATTTGACTAGTCCAATCTATATGCAAATTAAAGTCTCCCATGATGACAGCTGTTCCCTTATTGCACGCTTTTCTAATTTCTCTTTTAATGCCTTCCCTCACCTCTACACTACTATTTGGAGGCCTATATACCACCCCCACTAACGTTTTCCGCCCCTTGCTATTCCTCAGTTCTACCCATATAGATTCCGCATCTTCTGAGTTAATATCCTTCCTGTCAATCGTGTCGGTCCCTTCTCTCACCATCAATACTACCCCACCCCCTTTTCTTTCTTGCTGATCCCTCCTAAATATCGTATACCCCGGGATGTTAAGTTCCCAGGCTTGCCCACCCTGCAGCCATGTTTCTGTAATCCCAATCAAATCATATTTGTTTATCTCAATTTCTACAGCTAATTCATCTACCTTGTTCCGAATGCTTCTTGCATTAAGATATAAAGCCTTCAGATTTGCTTTTTTCACCCTCCTTGCTCTTTCTGATTTTTTACTTTTGCTGCCTAACCTAACTTTTCCTGTTTTATCTTTTCTGTCCTTTGCCCTATCATACAGGTTCCCACCCCCCTGCCAAATTAGTTTAAACCGCACCCGACGGCTGTACCAAACCTAGCTGCCAATATATTGACCCCTTTTGGGTTTAGGTGTAACCCATCCTTCTTGTAGAGGTCATGCCTTCCCCAAAAGAGTTCCCAATGATCCAAGAAGCCAAAACCCTGTCCTTTACACCAGCCCCTCAGCCACACATTCATTTTTCTTAACCTTCCATTTTTGTCCTCAGTTGCACTTGGCACAGGTAGCAAACCAGAGATCACCACCCTGGCTGTCCTATTTCTTAGTTTCTGTCCTAGCTCTCTGTAATCCTTTTTCAGTACTTCCTCCTTTTTATCTATGTCATTGGTACCCACATGTACCAAGACATCAGGCTGTTCGCCTTCCCCTTTTAGAATACCCTGGATCCGATTTGAGATATCCCGCTCCCTTGCACCAGGGAGGCAGCACACCATGCGGGTATACCTATCTGGCTCACAGCAGAATCTCCTGTCTGTATTTCTGACAATGGAGTCCCCAATGACCACTGCATTCCTCTTTACCTTTTGGTCCACGTTTGGACCAACACTCTGACAAGGTCTGGGGAGGTGTCGTCTTGGCAAATTCCAAATTAAGCATCGGACAGCTACCATCAGATACCGAAACAACAGGCTCATTCAAAGAGTCATTTAAGGACTCTTACTTTACTCAATATTTATTACAGAATATTTAATTTCTGTATTTGCACAGTTTGTTTACATTTCTTCCTTTCGTTCACATTTAAAAAAAATTATACACATTTCTTTCTTCTTGAGTACAGTTTTCAGTTATAATTGGGAATTTGGCCCGGCCCCCCAGAAAAAGAATCTCAGGGTTGTATGTGATGTCATGTATGTACTCTGACAATAAATCTGAACTTCTTAGACAAATGAATTCTGGAAACTTGGAATCCTGGCATTGGCAGTTCATCGAAGGGACTGGGAATGAGCAGGGTGAAGCGTACTGGGAGAGAATTGTAGAGCTGGAGAAATTCACCTGGGAGAGGGAAATGTCAGTGGCATGGGATAAGAGATGAGTATTAAAATCTTAACATTGAACTGGGGAACAATGCAGGCGCGTGAACATAAATTAGCAACACCACAATGGATTTTTCAGTCCATATGATATTGATATCAATACTCCGCTAAGATATTAGCAAATGCTGGTTATGCCAAGGTTGGCTGGGATAATCTTCTCAGACGTTAAATCCATAATGCCAGATTAAAATAGAGCTGTGTGTCAGTGATTTTTGTCTCAATCCATTAAGATTTACTTTTAAAATTCTTATATATCTCTCTCCCTTCTTACCCCCCCAACTCTCCCCTCATTCCATCCCCTCTCTTGCTACCCCCCCCCCCCATTTCCCTTTAATTTCCCATCAGGGGTCAGCATGGAGAGGGTAAGGAACTTTAAATTCCTGGGTGTCAACATCTCTGAAGTTCTACAAAAATAAAACAGAAATAAGCCACATTTTGATGAAAAGGCCCAAACCTGAAACGTTGGTTCTGTATCTTTATCTTTGCTCTATAAAGGACACTGCTTGACCTGCTGAGTTTCTCCAGCGTCGTGTTTTTATTTCTATCTCTGAAGGTCTATCCTGGGGCTAACATGTCGATGCAATTGTGAAGAGGGCTCACCAGCGGCTATACTTCATTTGCAGTCTGAGGAGATTAGATATGTCAACAAAGACCCTTGCATATTTCTACAGGGAGAGAATTCTGACTGGTTGCGTGGAGGGGCCAATGCACAGGACAGGAAAAGGCTACAGAGAGTTGTGAACTTGCCCAGCGCTATCACAGGCACCAGACTTCACTCCACCAAGAGGTGGCGTCACAAGAAAGCAGCCTCTTACCTCAAAGGACCCCACCACCCAGGCTGTGCCCTCTTCACTCTGCTACCATCAGGAAGAAGGTATAGGAGCCTGAAGACGTACAAGGACAGCTTCTTCCCCTCCGCCATCAGAATGTTTTTCTCTTCTTTGCACTAATTATTTATTTTTAAATAGTGTATTTACAGAAATGTAATTTACAGCAATATTTTTGCCTGTAATGCACAATATTTCAGCCTCAAAACAACATATTTCGAGATACATGTTCATGACAATAACCCAGATTCTAATTCTTTGAAAATGTGGCTCTGCCTGTCTGAGACAATGTGGGCAGAGAGCCGGTCAGCGGCTTGAAGCGGGGGCATAAAACCAGCACGCCACAACTCAATTGTATCCCAGCTCCTTTCAGAGCGGCTCACCTCCACATCGCGCTCACAATCAGTGACTGGGATAAACACAACCTGCTGGAGGAACTCAGCAAGGTCTGAAGCCTTCATTGAGACTGGGGAACTGTCGTCGGGATTGGTGAACCCAGGGGGAGGGGAAACATGATGGGAAGAGGCAGAGGATTGGCAGATTCTCCCATGGGAGGGGATTCTAGGACAAGAGGGAATAGTTTCAGGATAAAAGGGCATCAATTTAGAACAGAGATGCAGAAAAATATCTTTAGCCAGAGGGTCGTGAGTCTGTGTTACCTGTTGCCACCCGCGGCTGTGGAAGTGAGGCTGATGGGTGTATTTAAGGCAGAGATTGACAGGTATTTGATTAGTCAGGACATCAAAGGTTACAGGGAGAAAGCTGGGGAGTGGGGCTGAGTGGGAGGATGGATCAGCTCATGATTAGAATGGCAGAGCGGCCTCGATGGGCCGACCTGTTCCTCTATCTTGTGATCTTTTGATGCCAGACAAAGGGGGAGAGAGGCAAGAGAAAGCAAGGGGCCAGGTGGTGAGTCCCACAGGACGGAGTGGGTGATCAGAAGGCAGGGGCTGCCGTAATGAGAAGGTGAAAATGGTGGTATAAAGAGAGAACAGATGGGGCTGTGGTGGAGGGGAGGGTGTGGGGAACAGAGCAGAAGATTCCAGCTTATGCACTCTCCAGTAATATAGCAAAGATAAAGATACAGAACAAACAATTCATGAACACCCTTCTAAGGGCTCAGGCCCAAAACGTTGGGAATACAGGCTGAGATTCCCCAGCATTTACTGTGTTCAATTAGTTACCATATTTTAGTTTCTTGGTAATACAATTATGATGAATTTAGGATCATATATTGTTCAATGCTCACATGCACTGGAATTCTTGCTCACTGCAGCCAAACTGGTACTTTATTTTAAAAAAGCCCCAGAAATATTTTAAAAAGTCTGCCCTGCTTCCCCTGATATCAGCTTCATATTTTCAGAATTCCCTTACTAACCCCACCCCTGCCTCCTCCCTTCCCTCATACAACATCCTAAATCTGACCTCTTTGACCAAGTCATGAGTTGCCTGTTCCGTCATCTCCTCATGCAGCCTGCTTCCTATTAACGTCTGCTGCCGAGAGCCTTGAGACAATTTATGTTAAACCCGCTGTTTAAATGCATGTTGCAGCATTTAAAAAACCCCAAGTAGGAAGAGAATTTTCTAAAAGGTAATTTCAAGAATGGCTCTTTGAACATGGCAATGCCTTAAAAATAGAGTTGATCTTCCAATTATTATTAGTTACTTGCGAGTCTCCTCCACTGAGGAAGTGAGAAGTTAAAAGTTCCAAATGACTTTTTAATTAGTTCCTGGATGTAATGTCACTGGCAAAGTTGAGATGGCCCTCCCACCATTTCCAACCCAGGAATTTCAAAGGGTTCGGAGCCAATCACACTGGTGGGTCTGGGGTCATATGATCATGAAGAGAAGTTTATTGTCATATACAGTGTACAATATACTGATGTGGAAAAATTCTTACTTGCTGCAGCCGAACAGGTACTTGTAAAGAAAAGCTATAATAGTAAATTGATTGAAGTCAATTGTTGTCTTGAGGGGGCGCAAAATCCTTGAGGACCCCTTCCACCCTGCACACAGCATCTTTCAACTGCTCCCATTGGGGAAGAGAGACAGGAGGATCCGAGCCAGCACCACCAGGCTGAGGAACAGCTTCTTCCCAAGGGCAGGGAGAATGCTGAAAGACCTGAGGAACTGTTCACACTGACCCCCCCCGAGACTCTCACATTCATGAAACAATATTCATTTACTTAACTGTATAGATGAAATACTTGTCCTGCATGTCTATTGTTTGTTTGCGTGTGTGTTATGTCTGGTTCTGTGTTTGTGTGTTTTACATTGAGGACTGAGAACACTGTTTCGTTGGGTTGTACTTGTACAATCAGATGACAATGAACTTGACTTGAAATATATACATAAGATTGAGTATCTCTAAAGGCTCCTTGGGAAGAAGGCAGAAGAATGTGATTGAGAAGAAAACTACATCATCTATGATTGGTGGAGCAGGCTCAATGGGCTGAATGGCCCAATTTTTTTCTTGTGGTGTTTGCCAGTGGCTCTATGCACCCCAAACTTCTCTCTTCCCCACAGGAGAAACACCACCAGGTAGATTCGGTTTGCAGGTGGAGTAACCCTAGGCTTTATTTATCATGCTTTAGATCAGTATTATTGCGTGCACATCAAGGGTGATGAAGGGTGATGATGTTAGAGCATGCTGCAAATAACCCCCTTCCCACCTATTGTGACCAACACCCTTCCATGCATATCAACACAAAGAGCTGCCAAGGTAGGGCTGATGGAGAAACTCAGCTAGTCTTTCAGCATCCATAGGACACAAAGGCATATTGCCGATGTTTCAGGCCTGAGCCCTTCTTCAAGGAATGGTTATTATTTGCTTATTCCTTGAAGAAGAGCTCAGGCCCAAAACGTCGATAATATATCTTTGTCTCCTATGGATGCTGAAAAGACTGACTGAGTTCCTCCAGCATTTCAGCATGTTTTTACTACAATCACAGTGTCTGCAGATTTCCATGTTTCACTGAGGTAGGGCTGCTGAACAGTGTTAAATTTTGTCTGATGCTCTCTCATTACCTGGTTGTGGGAGATGGGCTAGAAAGTGTACCTCCTCCAGACAGTGACCAGATCAGCCATTCAGTGGCAGAGCTCAACAATCTCTTCCAGTTTCCCACGGACTCATTCTTTTAGCTCAGGGGATGTGGAGCAGGGAATAAATGTCACCTTGCCAATAATGTGAATGAATAAAATCAATTTTGTCCATTTTCATTTGAAGCTGACGACTGAATAATTTCCATCATCTTTGATTACAAGAGCTCCTGATATATATATCATACCTTATTGTGAAAATAATTCAGAATTCAAAAAGATCTAAATAACATTGAATACCAAGTGAGAAGTTTCAGGGAATTCATTTAAAAGACTGATGTGCATTTCTGAAGTTGATTCCACGTCATTTAAAGACATCCAAGAGTGCTCAATAGCAATTGAGGCATTTTTGGCCCTCGTTGTGGGGAGCTAGAAACACCAGCCATTACAAGATCCCACAAAGGGCAGTGTGAGAAAGATTGGAAAAATATTTAAAATTTAAATTAATTTTAAACATTAAATTTAGAGATACACCACAGAAACTGCCCCTTCCGGCCCACGAGCCCGTGCCACCCAAATGCCCCGATCAACTTACAAATCCCGTACTATTTTGGAGGGAGGGAGGAAATTGGAGCACCCAGAAGAAATCCATGCAGTCATGGGGAGAACATACAAACTCCTTAGATTGGAACCTGAGTCACTAGCACACAAACAATGTCGCGTGAACTACTACACTAACCGTGCTAATGTGTTGGAATGGTGTGAGTTGGGGGAAGACTCTTGGCCCAGGACAGGATGGGGAGCACTTTGTTCTTTCCTAAAGGACTCTCTTCTACCTGAGAGAGCAGGAAGGATCCAGCTCCACCAATCATGTGCGAGGTGGCACCTTTCATCAGCCCTTCCATCAGTGGACCAATCCCCCCCATCCCTCTTCCC
The DNA here is from genome assembly GCF_036971445.1 of Narcine bancroftii. Classification (NCBI taxonomy): domain Eukaryota; kingdom Metazoa; phylum Chordata; class Chondrichthyes; order Torpediniformes; family Narcinidae; genus Narcine; species Narcine bancroftii. The sequence goes on along the minus strand of NC_091479.1, from coordinate 103,432,199 downwards.
CATGCAACAACTCACTGAAATGCCCTTCACTCCCTCAACACTGCTGGAAGGTCATCAGCCTGGTGAAAGAAATGGTTGGGACGGCATGGTTAGCGCAACACTTGTTACAGTGCCAGGGACCAGGGTCAGAACCTGGCGCTGTCTGAAAGGAGTTTGTACATTCTCCCCATGTTTGCAAGGGATTTCTCCGGGGGCTCCATTTGCTTCAAAACATATGGGGTGAGGGTGTGGTTTGAAGGTCAATTGGGTGTAAGGGGGCACCACAGGCTTGTGGGCCGAATGGGCCTGTTACTGTGCTGTATGTCTACATTTAAAAATGCAAACATTTAAATTTTAAAAATGTAAAGGCACTGTTTATTCATTAATTACAATCAATTTATTGAGAGGTTTAAATTATGGTTATCACTCCACAGAGTGCGCTTAAGTCCCTGTGGAATCCACCAGTCCAAGAAATCCCCCCATTGTACCGATGAGTGAGTCATGCAGCACGAACATCACCCTGGCAGAAGAGGCAGGTCGTCATCCCAGGCTGAACCCTAAACTGCCCTCTTCCTTAGACCTGCGGATGGCCTGAAACCTGCTGGTCTTCCAGCACAGGGAGACGTTGGTGAGAGAATGAATGCTGCCGACTGGCACATTGCAGGCTGCACGAGGGACGTGCCAAGGGACACACTGAGTCTGTGGGGGGGGGGGGGAGTGGGGGGGAAAGGTCCACAATCTAGACTCCTTCCGCAACTGGACATTGAGAGGCTGAGATAGGTGGTGAATTCCCTCAAACAGCAGAAGGGGTAGTAGCCCTGGGGAAGGGGGCACAATAATGTACAATAACAGAATGCTCAAGCCATTATGACATTGAATGTGAAATCGGATTCCCTAGGTATTTTGTGTTGTACATAAACTGTATTGAGGAAAAATATCACTCCCTTATTGTCTCTCCCACAAGGTAGAACCCCCTCGTACAGCCCCTTTGTAAATAAATGTTTATTTCAACAAACATAGCGAAACATCAAGTACACACAATCCTACATCTAATAAACGATAGAGAAAACATTGCGATAGGCGGTAAATCAATCCCGCCCTCTGGTACATGGACTTTACATTTTAAATTCAAATCCCATTAAAAAAAAATTTAGACACACAGCATGGTAACAGGCCATTTCAGCCCACGTGTCCGTGCCACCGAATTACATCCCATTAACCTACTAACATTTTGAACAGTGGAAGGAAACCGGAGCCCCTGGGGAAAACCCACACAGATACAGGGAGAATGTACAAACTCCTTACAGACAGCACGGGGATTCGAACCCTGGCCCCATCACTAATGCTGTAACAGTATTTAGCTAACTATTACACCAACCGTGTCACCTCTTATTCTTATTTGGAATCCACTCGATTCCCTGGGGGGGGGGGCTACCATTCTCGGAACTCAGCTAACGGTACTGCCCCTCCCACAGTGTGACCCTCCCTCGTTCTTCCTCGACAGGCTGACCATTTTGTCCCTGAGCCTGACGTGAGGCACGCGGGGAAGCTGACCAATGGGGAGGAAGTGTCGTCCAGTACTCACGTGGGATCTTGTTGAGCTCGTTCATGAACTTCTCCTTCACCTTCGAGAAGCCATCCTGCTTCCCCTCTTCCGGGCCGGCCGCTGCCTCAGTGGCGTTGGCCACTGGCGTTGGCAGCGGGGGTGTGGCTGGCGGAGCTGCCAAGGCATCGTGGTGTGCTTCAGTGAGCTTCATGCTGGACCTGTCAAAGGGCACAGAAAGATTCACGATAAAGTGCAAACATCCGGAATCAGGCAGGATCCATCTCGAGAAAATGCCTTGTATGTGATCTTACCTGCATCTCTCCATGAGGCTGAATAAATTATGCATCCCTGGCATGTTAATTTATGTTATTTAATGTAATATTAATCATGCAGCGCGGATAAGAGCAGTTCAATCCAGAATAGGGTTTCCTAAACTTTTTCCTTTCCACTCACAAACCACTTTAAGTATTCCCTACACCATCAGTGCTCTTAGGAAGGGATTGCTGAAGGTGCGATGTGAGTGGGAAGGGAAGGTTGAGAACCACTGCTCTAGACCCAATTGTTACTGAAATATTTTGCTTGAGAAATATTTTCCTTTGGAGTTCTGAAACCGTGCACATAACGAGTCAATGAGGGACGATTAAAACAGTGGTTTTCAACCTTTTTCTTTCCACCCACATCCCATCTTAAGCCATCCCTTACTGATCACAGAGCACCTGTGGCAGAGGGATGACTTAAAGTGGGATGTGAGTGGAAAGAAAGAGGTTGATTGACAGTCGGCTCACCCAGCACACACAGACCCTCTCGTCCAACTCAGTGTGTGCTGCCCAAGTTGGCATTGTGAGTAAATCCTATTTGGTCCCAGATCTTTCCAAACTCTTCCTATTCCATATACCTTCTGACCATTGTAATTGTGCCCACTTTCACAGCATCCTGTAACAGCCCAGATACGGACCATCCTCTGAGTGAAAACATTTCCCCTCAGGCCCCTCTGAAATCTCTCCCCTCTGAATTAAAGTAAACCTGTGCTCTTTAATTCAGGAGTCTTAAGATGCTGTGAAACCCCTCCCCTGGGGTTTTAGCGAGTCTCTGTGTACTTTCTCTGTGCTTTACTAAGCTGGAGAAGGGCAATGGGAAGGATTTCAACGTGGTTTTCACAAAGTACCTGTCCAGCTGCAGCAAGGAAGAATTTTGGTGCATGTGTACATTGTACAATGTGTATGACAATAAACTCATGATCACAGCCAGGTCCGTCACAGGCTCCGACTTCCCATTCACTGCATGCGGTGCTGCCTCAAAAAGGCAGACGACCTCATAAAGGACCCCATCGCTGTTCCTTTCGGACAGAAGGTACAGGAGCCTGAAGACCAACACCTCTAGTATTGGATCTCCGAGTGGCCACCCATTTCAATTCCCCACCCCATTCCCTTGCTGACATGTCTGTCCGTGGTCTGTGCACTGCCAGACTGAGACCTCCTGCAAAGTGGAGGAACAAGACCTCATCTTCCATCTTGGCTCCCTCCAACTAGATGGCATTAACATTGACTTCTCTGGCTTTCGTTAAACACCCACCCCACCCCCCCCACCCCACCCTTCGCCTTCCCCCAGCTCTGTCTCTCTTCACACAGACATGGTTAATTCCCACCTCTCCCCCTTATCATATCCAATCAACATCTTTTGTTGGTCTGGACCACTCCCCCAGCCGACTGTCTCTATTCTGAGATTTTTCCTGTTTTTTTTTTGCTTCTTCTTTGTTTATTCCTTGAGGAAGTGCTCAGGCCCGAAACGTCGGCAATACACCTTTACCTCCTATGGACGCTCCGAGACCGGCTGAGTTCCTCCAGCATTTTGGTGTGTTTTCACCCCTAAGTTCAAGAACTGCTTTATTTTCCACCATCCATCAGACACTTGAACCACATCAGGGTCTGCACCAACACCACGAGGATCGTCTGCACTATTGTGTGACATTTTTGCACTAGGATTGCTGATAGATCCTTCCTGTGTGTATTGTCTCTTTTAATCTAATTTAATTAGTTTACCACATTTAATTTCTTCACAAGTTCCTGTCTGGCTGCAACAGGTAAGAATTTCAGTGCAGATGTACACAGTGTGTATAACATGTTCTTCATGATCTCCTGTTGACATGACACTTGGTAATAATTTGTGGTTTAGTTCAAGATCCAGTGCAAGTCCCTTGTGAGGGTATGTTAAACCAAGGAGCGGCCAGTGCCGAAAACGGCCTGGTTCCATGCTGAACCTCTCTCCCATTCAATGACTTGAAAAGGATTCCACTGGCTTTGGAATGCTTTGGTACTACGGGAGAGAAAAATACAACAGGAACAAGTCTTTCCCTCTTCACCAGGCGTCTCCCATCTAAACTGTCGATGCTGACCCTCTCTCCACAGATGCTGCTTGACCTTTCGACGCTTAGAAATAGACAGGTGAGTCCAGGATAGATGGAGTCATTGATCAGGAGACAGCACAGTGGTCTGCAGGCACTGGGATCTGGAGCAACCAGCTCTCTGCTGGAGGAACTCAATGGGTCAATGGGAGAGGAGAATGGTCCACGTTTCAGGTCAAAAGCAAGGCACTTAACATCAGGAGCGGCAGATAACAGAGTGTGACAGACACATGTGAATCACTTCAGTTGATGCACCTTCTTTATTTTACTGAAATTGGCATCTTGATTCTTTTTCAAACCGAATTCAAACACTTGAATGATGGAGCTTTTTCTTGGAAAAAAAATGGTTTGGCATGGCTAGTGGAACAGTCAGTGCAATGCTGTTACAGCACCAGCAATTATGACCGGGGTCTGAATCCAGGGCTGTCTGCAAAGAGATGTATGTTCTCCCTGTGTCTGTGTGGGTTTCTCTGGGGGCTCAATTTCCTCCCATCCTTCAAAACGTACTGGGAGTTGTCGATCAATTGGGTGTAATTGGGCGGCACAGACTTGTGCGTCAAAGGGCTTGTTACTGTGCTGTATGTCTAAATTTAAATATGTTTCAGATTATTAAGCCCGTGGATTGATGTAAAGTTAACTATTCGACATTTGCAACTTCTTACTCCCCCCTTTTTCTGTGGAGCTTTTCACTTGATTTCTAAATGCATTATTGGAGAACAACGGTGCTCTGACTGATATGAGAATTAATGTGCTTTGAGTTGCAATTGGCCTGCCCCACCAAACCAGTTAAGATGTCCATTAGCTAATCAGATTTCAACCTTTACAGATGTGGAATTGAATTCTTGCGTCGATGCAAAAGGCATTGAATGTTTCTTTGTCTCCTGCCATAATCTGATTGTTGCAAATGACTGGCTCAACATGACTTTCTTCCATTCTGTATGAGCCTAATGTTCTATGCACCATGACAAAGATACAGCTGCCTGGATCCGGGGACACAAGCCCTTCCTGACCTTAACAAATATCTTAATTTTGTTATTCGTGCATGTTCAATATATGAATTTGCCTGATAAATATCATTAACTATTTAACTTCAGTTTACAAAACTACTTTTTTTTTACAGGAATCTACTGTGCTCCAATTCCCAGAATGGACGTCCTATATTCCTGATTTTTGTACAGAAGGATTTGAGAGTACACATGGATGAATTGCAAAACGCCAATTTGTGGATGCAACAGGTAAATGGGGCATTGGCCTTCATTGCTGGAAGGATCCAATTTAAGAGCTGGGAGGTTATGCTGCAACTGTACAAGGTCCTGGTGAGGCCACATCTGGAGAACTGCGTACAGTTCTGGTCTCCTTACTTGAGGAAGGATGTCCTGGCTTTGGATGGGATGCAGAGGAGGTTGATTCCAGGGATGAATGGGGTTAGTTTATGAGGAGAGATTGAATTGCCAGGGACTTTATTCCAAAAAAATTTAGATGAATGAGGGGAATCTTATAAAATTATGAAAGGAATAGATGAGATAGAAAGGAGGAGGTTGTTTCCACAGGCAGGTGAGACCACTTGACTTATTGTTACATTACACCTTACACCGTGGTCTCATCTGTTTGTTCATTTATTTGCTTATTTGTTATTAATGCACATCCTGCTGTGTGAGTTGAGTTGCTTGGATAAAACAAAAAATAAAGCTTTTTACTGTATCTTGGCACACGTGACAATAAACAATTCAATTCAATATGGATGTGGAGGCGTTGGAAAGAGAAGTGGTTCACCAGGAAGTAACCTGGTTTGGAGGGTTCGAGCTATGGGGAGAGGCTGGACAAGATTGAGGCTGGAATGTCTGAGGCTGAGGGGAGACCTGAGAAATCAAGTTTATTGTCATACACTATTGTCATACACACAAGTACAATGCACAAATGCAATGAAATTCTTACTTACTGCAGTGTTTTTAAGATACAATGATACATTGGAGGCCTGTTAGTAGTTTATAACCTATTGAGAGACATAGATAGGGTACATAAGAACATGAGAAATAGGAGCAGGAGTCGGCCATTCGGCCCATCGAGCCTGCTCCGTCATTCAATGAGATCATGGCTGATCTGATCATCAGCTCATCTCCACCGACCTGCCTTTTCCCCAGATCCCTTCATTCCCCAACTATGTAAAAATCTATCTAACCCTGCCTTCAATATATTTACTGAAATCACCTCCACTGCTTCAATGGGCAGCGAATTCCACAAATTCACCCCCCCCCCCTCTGGGAAAAGCAGTTCCTCCTCATCTCCGTCCTAAATCTAAAATCCTGAATCTTGAGGCTATGCCCTCTAGTTCTAGTCCTGCCTACCAGTGGAACCAATTTTTACCTACCTCTATCTTATCTATGCCTTTCATAATTTTATACATTCCTATAAGTTTCCCTCTCATTCTTCTAAATTCCAGTGAGTACAGTCCAAGACGATTCAAATCTCTCTCATAGACCAACACCCTCATCTCTGGAATCAACCTGGTGAACCTCCTCTGCACCATCTCCAAAGCCAGTACATCCTTCCGCAAGCAAGGAGACCAGAACCAGACCAGATGCGGCCTCACCAGTACCTCGTCAGAACCTTTTCATCCCAAGGTAAAAATGCCAGTATCAGGGCATGGGGGAGAATGTTTAAAGGAGATATGTGTATTTTTTTTATACAGAGAGCGATGGGTGTCTGGAATGGACTACCAGGAGCATTGGTGGAAGCTGGTTCAAGAGTAGTATCAAAGAAGTTTCTAGATAAACACATGAATATGCATGGAACAGAGGATATGGATGATGTGCAAACAGCAGAGTTTTAATTTAATTTGGCCATCATGTTCATCACAGTCATGGGGGCCGAAGGGCCTGTTCCTGTGCTGTACTGTTTCATGTTCTTCATAATAAATAGTTGTGATAGAACATCAAAAAGTACAGCATAGTTCAGGCCTTTTGGATCATAATGTTGTGCCGATCTATATAAACCTAACTAACAAACTAAAACTTCCCCACCTCAAATCCTCTATCTTCCTTCCATCTCTGTGCCTGTCAAAGGCTTGAAATGTCCCCATTGTATAAAAACCACCACCCCTAGCAGTGCATTCCAGGCACCCACTACTCTCGGTATAAAAATTTGACCCCTGACGTCTTCCCTAAACTTTCCTCCCTTCACTTTGTACAGATGTCCTCTGGTGTTGGCTACTCTCGCCCATTAAAAATGGCACTGGCTGTCCACCCTCTCATAATCTTGGAGACCTCTATTAAGTCATCTCTCATCCTTCTGCACAAAAGAGAAAAGTCCCAGCTCTGCTAACCTTGCTTCACAAGACATGTTTTCCAATCCAGGCAACATCCTGGTAAATCTCCTCTGCACCCTCTCCATAGCTTCCACATCCTTACTGTAATAAGGTGACCAAAACACAATATTTCAAGTGTGGACTAACCAGATCTTGAAATCATTCTCCCTTCTAATGGAGGCCATAAACCTTCTTAACCACTCTATCAACAATCTAATCACACGGAGAAGGGGAGAACCCTTTCTATGACCACAAAAACCTGCTCGCTGTAAGTTTTAATTTCTCAGAGTTTGTGGTAGTGATGTGTCACTAAAGGCAGCTGGCTTAAATCCCAAATATTGCACTGTGCCTTATCACTCGGCCCTGTCAGGCAGAAAATGATCACTTTAGATCGTGTCCTTGGTAGACTCACTAAGCTGCTGGACAGTGAAACGTTCATTAACAGCTCCAATAGACCGTAAAATACCCAGATATGTTTCCCAAATATCCAGTGCTTGCACCTACTGATCTATTGAAGCAACATTCAGAATCTTTCAGGTGTATAATAGACCATCAGGGAATCAGAAAAAGGCTCTTTCCCTGTGAGAAATAAGTCACAGAATACACTTCCTTGAATTTATCTGGCACTTGGAACCTGCTTGTGATGGTTAAACAAAGCCCTGATCTGTCTCTTGACTGCTTGCCCACTGGGTCCAGGAAGGGGAGATTGTCCTTGGATGGCCGAAGAGGTCTTAAGTGGGGAAGGATCGATTGAATGTATTCCCTCTGATGTACAGTGAAGTCTCAATTAACCCACGACTGTTTCTTGCCCCGAGGGTTAACTCTGCAGGGTTGAAATGCTCATGGTTCCAGTCTTGGAAACCAAACCTCAAAGAACCTCCAGAGAATACAGTAAAGGTACAGAAATAATGCAAAAGCTGCAGTTCATGCAGTAGTGCACTAACTACAGTGGTGCAGAGAAAGCTCATGACAGCTGATTACATCTTTCAGGTGTATTGGAGATTAATTACATAGCAGCAATACTGTTCTGCACTCATGACTGCAAATTCTTGAGCTTAGAGGGAACAATGCTCACTGCTCCATTCGGGCAGAAGGTCCAGAAGCCTGAAGGCCAGCACCTCTAGGTTCAAGAACAGTTTTTAATCCAACTGTTATCAGGCTCTTGAACCTCCCCGTACTACCCGAATCCTAACCCTCACCCTCGCCCCTGAGAATTTGGGATAAAGTGTACAACATAACTACATTCTTAGTAAATAATAAACAATTTTGTAAGTTCCCAAAGGGAAATCCCATCTGTCCAATCTCCCCTGCAAATGATTCTCTCTCTCTGACATGCTCATTGACCACCAGCCATGAAGTCACACAGAGCAACCACAGATCTTGAGGTATCCACATCCATGAGGATCTCAGTTCCTTCTGCTCTGCGAAGACCCTTCATCCCATTATGTCCATGCTGACTATCCATACTCATTCTATTTCTAGTACGGTGCTTTGGCAACACAAGTGGTTACCAGGACACTCCTCGATTGTTGTGGAGTCCTGACACCTACCATCTCCTCGGGCAGTGTGTTCGATTCCAGTATCCTCCTGCAGAAAATGTTCTTCCTCAGATCCCTGCTAATCCTTAGCCTGAATCTACTACCTTTTGGATTAGACACCTCTCCTATGGAAAAATGTTTGCCACTCTGTAACCTACTGTGTGTGTTCCTCTGGTCCTTGTGTTAACTCAACCAGAACCCTCTCCAGCCTCCTCCTCAGTGGAAAGGAACCCCCAAGCCCACACAATTTTCTTCAGAACTGAAACACTAAGAGGAATGTCCAGGTAAACACGTGTAAAGTTAGGCATGGTTAGTGTAGTGTTTTGTGCAGTGCTGTTACAACACCAGTGACTGGGACTGGGGTTCGAATCTTGGGCTGTCTTTAAGGAGTTTTACAATCGTGTCTGCCTGTCCCGCATCGGACTTGTCAGCCACAAACGAGCCTGCAGCTGACGTGGACTTTTTACCCCCTCCATAAATCTTCGTCCGCGAAGCCAAGCCAAAGAAAGAAACGTTCTCCCCATGTCTGTGTGGGTTTTTCCCAGGGGCTCTGGTTTTCTCCCACCATTCAAAATGTACCGGGCATGTAGGTTAGTTGGGTGTAATTGGGTGACGTGGGCTTGTGGCCAAAAGGGCCTGTTACCGTGCTGCATGTCTAAATTAAAAAATTTAACTAAAACATTTAATAACTTTCCGGAGAGTTTCGGATCCACCTTTCGGATTCTTTTTGTCATTACTCTACTGGAAGAGTGTTTCACAGAAGGAATTAAGGACATCTCACTTCAGAGCATCAAGTGGAAATCCACACAGTCACAAAAAAAACTTGAGAACTCCACATGGACAGCATCATTGGAGATCAGAATGGAACCCAGAGTCCTGGAGTTCTGATGTAGCAGCACTACCTGCTCCACAAACCCTGATATCTGTATTATGTTTTGCAATTATCTTGCTCACCAATTGTGTACTTACGCAAAATAAATATTCTATTTTGGGGTGAAAAGTGTCCATAGGAGGTGAAGGATGTTTTGGGCCTGACCTCTTCTTCAAGGTATGAGCACAAAGCAGGCAGGTGTCTCAAAAAAAAACTTGAGAAAGAAAGATGGGGGTTCATTCAAGAGTCTGATAACAGCGGGAAAGAAACTGTCCTTGAACCTGGTGGTGCATGACCTGACATTGGTGGATCTTCTTCCTGACAGGAAGGGCATGAATAAAGTGCTTCAGGGTGGGCTGAGTCATTTACTATATTGGCTTCATTTCCAAGGCAGTGGAGGTGATGGAGGGGAAAGGGATGTGTGATGGATTGAGCCACGTTCACAGCTGCAGCAGTTCCCATCCCATGCACCCTGACAATGGGGCATCTGTAGAAGTTGATAAGGGGTGCAGGTGAAATGCCAAATTTTCTCATGCTTTTGAGTGAGCTTTCTTGGCCATTGCATTAGACGCTTTCAAACTGCAGCACCCAGGTGTGTGGGCAGGATGCGCCTTTCAAATAGCAACCTAACCTAACCTGTTAAATCGTCAACCTAGTGATTTAAGAGGGATCCTGCCCCTGCGATGATGCGGTGAATGACCCATCACGCAGCCACGGGGAATCCCCTGTTCCCTGTGTTCTTTCTGTTCCCTTTCTATTTAAAGTTCCCGAGTAACCTGATGAGCCAATTCCCCTTTCAAATAAGCAGAGGAGGATGCCAGGGTGAGTTTTACTGGGTTTCCCGACCACCTCCGAGGTAGGTCTGGGACCCAGGTGGATGTTGACCGGGCTTGCCCAGGTTGTCCCTTTCAAATAGCCCTGAACCTGGTTCTTCAACCTAGTACATTTCCTGGTTATCCCCATTTTACAAGGCAATTTAAAAGGGCCTAATATTGACTTTGTAGCCTGCAGGAGGTGTCCAATTTGCATATCTCCTGAAGCATAACCATTCTAATCATAAGACAAGGGAGCAGAAATAGGCCATTCAGCCAATCATTTGCCCTGCCATTTAATCATGAGCTGATCCACTTCCCCACACAGCCCCACTCCCTGGCCTTCTCCCCATAACTTTCGATACCCTGGCTAATCAAGAGCCTCTGTCTTCAATACAACTAATGACCTGGCCTCCACAACCACCTTTGGCAACAAATTCCAAAGATTCACAACCCTCTGGCTGAAGAAATTTCTCCACATCTCTGTTCTCAGCAGACACCCTTCAATCCTGAAGTTGTGCCCTCTTGACCTAGACTCTCCCACCGTGTGAAACAACCTTTCTACTTCTACTCTGTCCATCCCTTTTAACATTTGAAATGTTTCAATGAGATTCCCCCCTCATTCTCCTAAATTCCATTGAGTACAGGCCAAGAGCTGTCAAATGTTCCTCATGTGATAACCCTTTCATTCCTGGAATAATCCTTGTGAACCTCCTCTGAATCCTCTCTATCGTCAGCACATCCTTTTGTAAATGAGGGGTCTAAAACTGCTCACAATTCTCCAAGTGAGGTCTCACCAGGGCCTTATAAAGCCTCAACTGTTTCCAGCTTTGCAGTTCTTTGCAGCTTTGAAACAATAATTAATAATCAAAATCATTTATTTGTTGTCACTGACTTGTTTAACTAACCTGTCGCTCTGCTCACCTCATGGTTTAAATCCTTTCCTGGATGAAAACTCAATACCATCAGGGGAAGTCCACATATTAAAAACTTATAAATAGTGCCAAGAATGTACTCCAATACTGGGAAAAACACAACCACGAAATGTTGAAGGAAGTGTGGTAGAAATGCTTCAGTGTGCAACACAGAGTCTGCAAATGCTGGAGTCGAGGGCAGTACACAAATGTGCTGGAGAAACTCAGCAGGTCACTCAGCATCCACAGAACGTAAAGGGTAACCAACGTTTCGGGCCTGAGCCCTTCATCAGGTGTCAGGATTTAGGGGTCCACCTGATGACAAATGAAGGGTTCAGGTTACCCTTTCGTAGACCTGTCAATCAGACCTGATTAATAGGCTTTAATCGCTATAAACTTACAGGCATATCTTACATGCTGTTGCCCTGATTCCAAGGCAGTACTGAGGGAAGGGATTGGGTGGCATCCTGAAAGGCGGGCCAACCAGTACAAAGCACGTATTACAGAGTTCCACTGCACCTTTACTTGGTGTGGATACTGACTGACCTGATGAGTTTCACTAGTTCGTTGCATTGCGCAGAAAGCCAGCACACTTTGAGGATGGGGAGAAATTGGAAAATTATGATATTCAAAAGGAGACACAAGTCGCTGAAAGCCAACACACAATCCATGAGCTGGGTTCTTTAATGAGAGGAATGGAACTCATAATCAGAATCATATTCAGAATCAGATTCAGTCAGAATCAGATTCAGGTTTGTTGTTATGAAATGTGGCGTGGAATTTGTTTTGTGGCAGGAATATTGTACTGAACAAGGGGGGGCATTGATAAGGTGAATGGCCACTGTATTTTTTCCCAGGGTAGGGAGTCTAAAACTAGAGAGCGTAAGTTTAAGGGGAGAAGGAAAAGATTGAAAAGGGACCCGAGGGGCACCTTCTTCGCACAGAGGGAGGAGGGTGTGTGGAACAAGCTGCCAGAGGAAGTGGTGGAAGAGGGTACAATTATATAATGGTTAAATGACATTTAGCTCGACTACGGGTAGAAAAGGTACGGAGGGATATGGGCCAAATGCAGGAAAATGGGACTAGTTTGGGTGGATATCTGAGTTGGCTTGGACAAGTTAGGTTGAAGGGCCTGTTCCCGTGAAGTTAAACTCTCCTTGTCAAGTCACCATTTCCTCATTTAATAACCATTGACCCTGGAACCAGCCTGGTAAATCTAAGCTGCACTTTCTCTCTCTGGCACATCTATCCTTTTGTATGAAAGGAGACAAAACTAAAAACTACTCCAACTACAATCTCCCCAAGGCCGTTTATATTGGAGATAAGGCATCTTTCTCACTGCCACCATCAAGAAGGAGGTACAGAATTACACTGTGTATATTCAAGAGGGAAATGTTTGTGTGTATTTTGGTCAATATGGTTCATAGTGTGAAAAATAAAAAAATTTTTAAAAATATGTCGGAATGTTAGAAGTAATTTCAAACAGCAATTTCACATTTTCAAATGTACTATAATAAATAATACTATATAAAAAAAAGAAAAAAAAAGGAGGTACAGGAGCCTGAAGACACACATTCAGCATTACATAAACAGTTCGGCATTTAACACCATCATCCCCTCAAAATTGATCAGCAAACTTCAAAGACCCTCAGCCATTCCCTCTTCTCATTGCTCAACCAGGAAGGAGGTCCAGGAGCTGGAAGACAAATACCCAAGGACACAAAAACAGCTTCTTCCCCTCCGCCATCAGATTCCTGAATGGACAATGAACCAGAATCACTGCCTCACATTGTTCTCCCTTTTGCACTAGTTATTTATGTTTAAAAATCTTACATTTGTGAAATTGTAATTTATAGTAATTTTTGCACCTTGATCTGAACAATACTCCTGCTGCAAAACAGCACATTTCATGACACGTTCATGATAATAAACCTGATCCTGGTTTAATAAACCCACATACGGCCCAACCCCTCTGCCTCCTACACTCCATGAAATATGGGCACCTCTTTGCGTGTCATTACAGGCGACAAACATAAACAGACGGTGCATTTATCTACAACAATAAAGGAATCTTGAATAAGTCCCAGCCCATCAATTCAAATCCCTCAGTCCTGGGAAGGTCTCTGTGAATCTTGTGTGCACACTTGCCACTCAGTTGTATTGTTTATCAGTCTGGAATCACATACTGAAAGGATAAAGAGTGCAGATTTTCTCTCCGAAATTGCAGGCAGTTTCTACAGAAATCTGCTGATTTTGGCAACACCACTACTGCTACCAGCGGCACAGTTTGCGCAGTAGTTAGCGCAACTCTATCACAGCGCCAGCACCCGTGGATCGAATCCAGCACTGTCTGTAAGGAGTTTGCTTGTTCTCCTCGTGTCTGCCTGGGTTTCCTCCAGGTACTCTGGTTTCAAAAGCGTATGGGGAAGTGTAAGCCAAATGGGTGTAAATTGGGCGGCACGGACTCGTGGGCCGAAATGGCCTGTGACCGTGCTGTATGTCTATATAAAAAATTTAAATTTAATAGTTTGATTTCTTTTTAAATTCGTGAGCAGGGTTCAAGCTTATTTCTCCAGATCAGGAGAAAAATTTAAAAGGGATTTGAGCAGTGCCCTTTTCACCCAGAGAGTGGTGGGTGTGTGGGATGAAATGCCGGGGGTGGATACAATTGTAACATTTAGAAGGCATTTAGACATGGAGAAAGGGAGGGACGTGGGCAAAACATGAGCAAATGGGATGAAGTGGGAGAGACAACTTGGTTGTCGTGGACAGGTTGGGCTGTAAGCCTCATTTCCCTGTTGTAAAACCCTAGGTCTCTGCACCAGCCATTTGCCACTTTTTTTGCTTGAAGTTTATGGGTCCCCTTCCCTGTGAAGCAGTCATGTTTAGTTGGATTCTCTCATCTCATACTTCTCTCCTACCAACTACATAAAAATATTTTATGATTTTAGTCCATGGCGCCCTTTAAATTTACTGATCCTCCCCAGGGGAGAGTGGCGTATGGCCCCTGTGAGAATGACTGCTTTAAATTAGGGTTGGTAGATTTTATCTCCATGACAGACAATTTGCTCCCCACACATCAAAAATGACAGAATATCCATCATGAATCAAAGTAAAAGCAGATAGTGGGTCATCCGTTTAAAGATGAATTAATTAAAGGCAGATCGTGCTAATCAGATTGCTTTGGCAGCCAAAGACTTTTAAGTAATCAGCTCACTGCCAGTCTCTCTAAAACCAGAGGGTTATGTTGAACCAATGGTACAAAGAACGGCCTCTCACAAACCAGCCCAATGAAACTTTTTAAGAGCAGTCACTGCCAGTTATGAAGGAGACATAACATTGGTGCACGGTCAGGTGCCTAAGGTGCCATTGTGTGAAGTTTCATAGTGATCTGTTTCTCGCGGCATTGGTGGAAGGACGGGGTGGGGGGAGCAGGGGGAGAGAGATTTTATGTGCTCTTTCTCAGACAGTCCCTTACCAATTTTTGTATTGCTTTATTATCATATTTGGCTGAGAAAAAAACATTGGCCCAAATAGAATCAAAGAGAGGCACATCAGGAAACTAGCTGTTCAGCTGACTGTTGGCAACTCTCTCATCCAGAGAATGGGGAATACCGTGAACACGCTCCCAGAGAGACTGACAGAAGCAGAGGTGCTGACAGGGTTTCAGAAGTGTCCAGACACTTGAATCACCCAGAGACAGAAGGCTGCAAGCCAAATTCAAGTTTAACTTTATTGTCACATCTTTTAAAAAAATCTTTAGACATACAGCCCAGTAACAGGCCCTTCCGGCCCACAAGTCTGTGTCACCCAATTGGCCTGCACCCCTGGTACATTTTTGAATGGTGGGGGGAAACGGGAGCACCCGGTGGAAACCCATGCAAATGCAGGGAGAATGTACAAACCGCTTACAGGCGGCGTTGAATTGGAACCCTAGTCCTGGCGCTGTAATAGTGTTCCACTAACAGATACGGTAACAGTGTCGTCCTTTGGAGAGGCCGCTGAGTACATTTACCAGGATGTTGCCTAGATTGGAGAACAAGTCGTGTGGAGCCAGGGCTTTTCTCTTTGGATCGACAAAGGATGAGAGGTGCCTTAATAGAGGTGTATGATTACGTGTGGTTTAGAGAGGGTGAACAGCCAGCACTTTTCTCTCAGGTCAACAGTAGCAAACACCATCAGTTTAAGGTGACTGGAGGAAAGTTTAGGGGAGAATAGAGTTATGTTTTTTACTCAGATTGGTGGGTATATGGAATGCCATGGCTGGACATGGTGGTCTAGGCTTGTACAACAGGGAGACACTTTTCAGTACTTTAATCAAACCAAGCCCTCTCACTGCTTTGTTTGTTTTTTCTAGAGAAGAGGAAATACTCTCGACTTCAAACTATGAGAAAATTTTAGCTTTGACCTTGTTGATAACGAGACAAACAATTTTAAAGAAATGGAAGGATGACTCTCCACCTACTCATGCCCAGTGGTTACATGATGTTGAGAAAGTTAGATACAACATTAAAGATTGAAAGTTTCAATTTGACAAGATGTGGAGCTCATCTATCTTAATTGGTCTGGATGCTCCGGGGACTCTGTCTGGTGTCTGGAGGTAGCTATTTGATCCAAATCTTTACAATTCTACAAATTAACCTTGGTTAGAGGGAGGGGTTCAATTAGTCTGAGAATATTTGTTTTTTTTCTTTTAATCTTTTCTTTTTAGATTAATTAGTTAAATATGGGTTTAAATATGGTTTATCATGGATCATATCATTAATTAAGATAGAATTTACCTTTGGTTTCTATAAAGGGATTGTTTAATTTTAGTCCTATCTTTTTTCTGTCCAGAATTATAATGGGATATACTATGAGAAAGGGATAAACTGTTAATTACCATATTGATAGAATTTGATGTTTTAAAGAAACAAGTTAAGTAAACCATTATGGAGAGGCTTTTGATTTACATTATATGTTTAATATCTGATATGTATATGATATGACCTGTTGTTTCCCACATTTGATGACTTTGTATGTAGGATTTATACGTTAAACTCAAGAGGAATAGGAGGAGTCACGCGATGGAGTAGTGGCCGGACGGTGAACTCCAGCCCTCTCCAGAAAAGTCGGGAAAAACAAGAGAAAACACAAAGGCACAGAAATAAAAGTTACAGAAAAGTGAGTATAAAGGTGGAAAGAAGATGGCGACAAAAAAAGAAAAGTCGAAAGCAACGGTAAGAAGAGAGGAAGAGAAGACAAAGGAGGGAAAAGGTGAAGGCCTTACCTGTCCGAAGAGGCCCGCTGCGGAGAGAGAAACCCGCTCCCTCAGGTCGGTAAATAATGGACTACAAAAATGGCTCGCAGAGCCGAACAAAAGTGCGCAACCGCGCATGCGCGAAGTTTCGCGCATGCGCGATGCGAATGAAAAAAAACACACCGACGGGAGGGGGGACCAGCTGGGGAGTCGATCTCCACAGCCGGCAACGACAGCTGCAGAACACCTGCAGCAAGAAGAGACCACAGAAGACAATAGAAACAAGATAGAAGAGGAGGAAAGGGCACCAAAGAAACAACAGATGGTCAACCCAGAGGAAGAAGAAGAGGAAGAGTATGGTGAAATAGAAGAAGAAAAGAGAGGCAAGGTAAAGGATATACTTGCTCTTATTAGAGGATACATGGAATCATTTAAAGAATGGCAAACACAGGAATTTAAGGATTTAAGAAAAAGAATAAACAACACAGAGGAGAAAATAATTAAAATGGAGATGACCTTAACAGAAATGGGAAAAAAAATGGACAAGATGGAAGAGCGGGCAGTAGCAGCAGAAATGGAGGTAGAAGACTTAAAAAAGAAATTGGAGAAATCTAATAAAAAAACTAAAGAGACACAAGAACTACTAGCTCAAAAAATAGATACAATGGAAAACCATAACAGAAGAAATAACATAAAGATAGTGGGCCTTAAGGAAGATGAAGAAGGCAAGAATATGAGGGAGTTTATAAAAGAGTGGATCCCTAAGACCCTAGGATGTCCAGAACTACAGCATGAAATGGAAATAGAAAGGGCACATAGAGTAATGGCCTCCAAACCACAACCACAACAAAAACCAAGATCTATTGTAGTAAAATTCCTAAGATATACTACAAGAGAAAAGGTACTGGAGAAGACAATGGAAAAAGTAAGAGAGGGCAACAAACCACTGGAGTATAAAGGGCAAAAAATCTTCATTTATCCAGATATAAGTTTTGAACTCCTAAAGAAGAGAAAAGAGTTCAATACAGCAAAGGCGATTTTATGGAAGAAAGGGTATAAATTTATACTAAAGCATCCAGCGGTATTGAAAATATTTATTCCAGGACAACAAAACAGACTATTCGCGGATCCAGAAGAAGCACGAAAATTTGCAGAACAATTACAAAAATAGACTGAGGGAGGAAGACGGGTAATGAGAGTTAAAATGATCACGACTGATATGTATGTGGGTAAAGACAAAAATAGACTGAGGGATGAAGACGGGTAATGAGAGTAAAAATGATCACGATTGATATGTACGCAGGTAAAGAGGTATAAGAGTGAATAGAGACAATGAGCATACATGAATGTATCTGTACTTAGAGGAAAATATGGATAGTATAGACAAGAATTAATAAGGGAAGGTAATGGAATAGAGAGAATAAGGAGGGAATTAAAAGAGGGACCTTTGTGACATATGAAAAGTGAAATCTTTTCTGGGGGAGGCGGGGTGGGGGGAAATAGCGGTCACTGCAAAATCAGTTGACGCTTGCGAGTGGATTCGCAAATCCAAATGGAGAGGGGAGATGTGGTTGTCCGACAAGGGATAAAGGACAACTCAGGAGGTGAAGGGGAGATTGGGGATAAATAAGATAGAAATAGGAGAATAAGGAAAATGTTAGATGTTGTAGGAATGTTGTCTTATAAAGAGTTGAAAATAAGAAAACAGAAATGGAAAAGGAGGAAAGGTAATGATGGAAAAACGGAAAGAGAAGATAAACAAAATATAAAAGGGCTACGCTGAACTATATGTCTTTAAATATTAATGGAATACATAACCAAATTAAAAGGAAGAAACTACCAAATTTAAATGAATAAATGTATTCCATTAGAAAAAATAACATATTGGTTAAGAAATAACATTGAAATATTCGAACAAGTATAGGAGCCTTACATTAAATACAATAGCGAAAACCTACCGGGGACAAACATTACCTAAGTTGATGGAAGGAGAAGGAAAGAAAAGAATGGACTCAGTAGAATTTCTGGTGTAATTTTGTTGAATGACAACATTGTCTGACTGGCTTAATGCAACCTAGATTGTATACCTAAAATGGATGAGAGGGGGGGGTGGGGGGGTGGTTTGGGAGGAAAGGGGGGGGGGAGAAAAAGTCACTGTATATGTGTGAAAAGAAATAGTGTATATCATGGCTAATGTGATTTATGGTGTGAAAAAAAAAAAAATAAAAAAAAAAAAAAAAAAAATATCTGAATTTCACCCCCCCCCCCCACCTACTCGTGGGTACCTTTATCAATTCATCAAGTGAACAGTGCAGTTGATTCTTTATTTGAAGAATTATCCAATTTGTGCTGGAAATAAATTCATTTGCTGAAAAAAAAAACAAAAAAAAAAACTCAAGAGGAATAGTGGATTGTCGCCTTGTCATGGTGGAGAAGCTTATGTTGTCCTGTGACCCCGACAATGCCATCTGGAGCAATGCTCCTGGTAGGGCCACCATGCCGATAAGGTCGAGGATGAGGACCCTGACAAAGAACAATCCAACCAAGTCCTCAACGGTGGATCAGGCAGACAAAGTTACTCTGAACTCAACAGCTGTGAAGGTGGATGAAGGCTGCAACAAATCCATCAGCTCCAATCGTCGTGATCTCCAGGCCATTGGAACTCGGTTGATTTGTGAAGTACCGTGCAACATCTTTGGCTTGGCTTCGCGGATGAAGATTTATGGAGGGGTATGTCCACGTCTGCTGCAGGCTCATTGGTGACTGACAAGTCTGATGCGGGACAGGCAGGCACGGTTGCAGCGGTTGCAAGGGAAAATTGGTGGGTTGGGGTTGGGTGTTGGGTTTTTCCTCCTTTGTCTTTTGTCAGTGAGGTGGGCTCTGCGGTCTTCTTCAAAGGAGGTTGCTGCCTGCCAAACTGTGAGGCGCCAAGATGCACGGTTGGAGGCGAGATCAGCCCACTGGCGGTGGTCAATGTGGTAGGCACCAAGAGATTTCTTTAAGCAGTCCTTGTACCTCTTCTTTGGTGCACCTCTGTCTCGGTGGCCAGTGGAGAGCTCGCCATAGGACACGATCTTGGGAAGGCGATGGTCCTCCATTCTGGAGACGTGACCCACCCAGCACAGTTGGGTCATGACCGTGCAAGATCACACACACACAAATACACCCACAGGCATCACTCTGTGTGCAATGGAATGAAGGCCATCATCCTCGCCCATGAGGAATAGCTACAACAAATGTATAAGAGTAAAGAGGTATTGATGACACTCTATGGGGAACCTCATTTGGAGAACTGTGCGCAGTTTTGGACCCCGTATCTTAGAAGGGATGCACAGATGTTGGAGAGAGTCCAGAGAAAATTTCCCAGGATGATTCCTGGAATCCAGGGGCTAACATATGAGAAATGTTTAGCGGCTCTTGGACTGTATTCATTGGAGTATAGAAGAATGAGAGGGGATGTCAAAAACAATTCGAATGTTGAAAGCATTGGACAGAGTAGATGTGAATAAGATGCTTCCCTTGGTGGGTGAATCCAGGACAAAAGGGCATAGTCTTAGAATTAGAAGGGACCCATTTAAAACAGAGATGAGGAGAAATTTCTTTAGCCAGAGGATGGTGGATTTGTGGAATTCATTGCCACATCCAGCTGTGGAGGCCCAATCATTGGGGGAGTTTAAAGGGGAGATTGATAAGTATCTAATTAGTCAGGGTATTAAGAGATATGGAGAAAAGGCCAGAACTTGGAGCTAGATGTGAGAACAGTTTAGCTCAGGGTGGATTTGTGGAAAAAACACAATGGGCCAAAAGGCCTGCTTCTGTTCCTTTATCTTGTGAAAAGAAGACACTCCATGGACACAAAAATATAGAGGGCTATGGGCATGAGATATGGATTAAATTGCTGTTGAGTAAGTTTACATAGGTTGGTACAACATCATGCGCTGAATGGCCTAAACTGTACTGTCATGTTCTATGTACTGAGGAACAGTCACAAAGTTTGTTTTGTGAGCAGTCTAGCTAATTAACCTATGAACAGTACAACAGTCAAAATCACAATACAGAGTTAACCAGACATGGAAAGTTAATAGTACAGTACAGACAGGCCCTTCAGCCTACAATGTTGTACCATCCTATATAAACCTAATTCCCATCAATCTAACCCTTCCCTCTTTCACAGCCCATAACCCTCAAATTTTCTTATATCCATGTGTCTGTCTAAGAGTCCTTTAAATGTCCCTATTGTTCCATCCCCCACCACCACCCTCGTAATCTAGTTGAGTCACCCACCACTCTGCATAAAAAAACTTACCTCTAACATCTCCCCTAAACTTTCCTGCACCCTACATAAATATCCTGGGAAAAAGGCAGTCTACCCTGGGCTGCTAAGCATGGTCGTTGCCATTTTGGCCATGGACTTCCATGGGTTCCCCGATGTTATACCAGTATGGAATAACCTACGGAAGATGCTCCCCACTCCTCCCGCTCTGCACCAGAGGCAGAGTGCCATTGCCACAGAAGGAGGGGCGCTGGCATCTAATTTATTTTTAGAGTTTAGAGAGTGTGGCTGGGGTGGAATGGGTCTTTTTGCACATTGGCTTCTGTTCAAAGGTAGCGGGAAGAGTTGATGGAGGATGTGATGACTTGAGTCACGTCACAACTCTTCAAATGCTAGAAGCAAGGATGACCATGGGTGGGTGCCCATGGGTTAGTGTGCATGCATTGAGCTGAATGGCCTGCTTCCTTGTTTCATGACCTAGCATGCATGTAGTCACCATCAAGTGCTATTTTTACACCAATCCCACCCCAACCCAGCTATTTTCTCCCCACATTGCATTTATTTCTCCCGACATTCTCTCACCCACCAATATAAATTTAGAATAGCCAATTAACACAACATATAACATGGTGAAATGCTGGAGGACTCAGACAGTCTTTCAGTGCCCATAGGAGACAAAAATATATTGGCAATGTTTCGGGCCTGAGCCCCTCTTCAAGGAATAAGCAGATGAACCAGAAGCGGGAGTGCCAGGTGGGGGAGGAATTCAGACCAACAAAAGGTTTTAACAATGTGATAAGGGAGAGATGAGAATTTATCATGTTTGTGTGAAAGGGAAGGGAGAGACAGAGCTGGGGGAAGGCGATGGGTGAAGAAGTTGAGGGGGGCGTGGGAGTTTTAATGAATGCCAGAGAAGTTGATGTTAATGCCATCTGGTTGGAGGGTGCCCAGACAGAGGATGAGGTGTTGTTCCTCCAATTTGTGGATGGTCTTAGTCTAACAGTGCACGAGACCATGGGCAGGTATGTCAGCAAGGGAATGGGACGGGGAATTGAAATGGGTGGCCACTGGGAGATCCACGCTATTGCGGCGGGCAGAGCCGAGTGTTCAGCAAAGTGATCTCCCAGACTGCGCCCTGCATATGTTTTCTTTTGGTGGGGGGGGGGGGGGAAATGTGGGAACACTTGGAGGTAACCCAGGATGTCACAGGGAGAGCATGCAAACTCCGCACTGACAGTGCCGGCGGTCAGGATTGAACCCAGGACTCAGCCATTGTGCATAACTTGAAATGGTGTTTTTTTTTCAATTATAGATGTCCTCACCTTCACGGGGAAATTGAAAACAAAAAGGCTGCTCTTAAATGTGAGAGCTCTGGGGATGGTGTCATCGATACCATCTACTCAAACTACCAACTCACTTTTTCAGACTGATTCTCAAACACATCAACAAGAAAGCTCTTATCACAGTCCTGCAGCCTTAGTTCAAATAAACACTCTCTTAAATCCACAAAGTAACTGTGCCTTTGTTTGCAAATCCTAGAGCTTCAAGTTTTCATGGAAGCAGATTTATCAAAGGGACATTGGTTCAAGAGTCTGATGCAGGTTGTTTTGATGTTCATTTGTTCTGGGATCTGGATCTGGATGCAGAAACCAACTATTTTGGTGTACAAAAGGCTGGAGGTTCAGATTTAGCTGAGAAAATGAAGCGACAGATATTTTGTCAATTTGTGATTCAGAATCAGAGAATTGCGCAGATTTGAAATGGATTCTAAATCGTGAGGAAGGAGAAAGTCTATTTGCGAAAATCGATGAGAACTGAATTAGTTCTGATGGGCAGGAACTTGAAACCGACATTACAAAGGTCATCAAAGAATATTCTGCAACGTGATGGCATTGGAGAAAGTCATTAGTTTCCAGAGAAGATTAGGTTTAATGTGTCACAGCAAGTGCAGCAAACAGGCAGCACAGAACAGGCCTTTTGGCCCAAAGTCCAATGCTAACCAGGTTGCCATTGCCATACCATCCTCACCACAAACGAGATCGCCAAAATATCTGAAATATGAAAGTCTGCAGATGCTGTGATTGTAGGAAAAACACAGAACTGCTGAAGGAAGTCAGCCAGTCTAGCAGCGTCCATAGGAGGTAAAGATATGGAACTGATGATTCAGGCCCGAGCCCTTCTTCAAGGTACGAATAAAAATCAGACAGGTCTGAATAAAAAGAAGGGCAGGTGGAGGGACATAGACCAACAGCAAAAAAGGTATGAAATGGAGAAGGAGGAGAGGCCTGGAAGAGGAAAGGTGAGAATTGATTAGGGAGGGAGGTTGGCTCTCTGATTGCAGAGCTGAGGGAAAGGAGAGAGAGGGAAAAGGGAAGAGAGAGAGAGAGAGCTAGAATAAAAGAGACATAGATTGGGGAGGGGGGGAGTGGGGTTTCTAATGGAAACCGGAAAAGTTGATGTTGAAGTGTTCCCGCACCCAACATATCATCCTCCGCCTCTTCTGCCTCCTACTACCTGATCCCACCACCAGACATATCTCACTGATCCTTCCCTCTCCCCCTACCTTGTGTGACTCGTGTGCCCACTTCCCATCCCACCCACTGCCACCTTGGCACCCACCCCTGTGACCACAGGTGATGCTCCACTTGCATCTACACCTCCTCCCTCACCAGCCCTTCCAAATGACATAACACTTCATATGTGATTCTGCAGGGGTCATCTACTGCTTCCGGTGGCCTTATCTACATTGGAGAGACTGGACGCAGGCTGGGAGATCGCTTCATTGAGGATCTCTGCTTTGTCCGCTGTAATAGTGTGGATCTCCCAGTGGCCACCCATTTCAATTCCCCTTCCCATTCTTTCTGACATGTCTGACCATGGTCTGATGCACTGGCAGACAGAGGCCACCCACTCAAATTGGAGGAACAACATCTCATCTTCCAACCGGATGGCATTAACGTTGACCTCTGGTTTCCGTTAGCAACTCCCCCCCCCCCCCCTATCTATCCCCAATGTCCCCTTTCCTCTAGCCCTGTCTCTCTCTTCCCCTTTTCCTCTATATCCAATGAACACCTTTTGTCTCTTTGTCTCCCTGCCCTTTCTTTTAATTCTGACGTCTGCCCTGCTTTACTCATACTTTGATTTACTGGTCTGTGTCTACTACCTTCGGTTCAGACCATGATGCAGCTGGTCAGCATACTTTCCACTGCTCCTCTGTAGAAGATTGCCAAGGTTTCTGATGTCTTACCGAACCTTCCCAACTCCTGAGGAAGTATGGGCATTAATGGGTGGGAGTGGGGGGGGTGGGGGGTACCTGAGGGGCTCTTTTTGAACACAGAGGGTGATGGGTGTCTGCCAGAGAAGTGGTAGAGGTGGGGAAAGCCATAACATTTAAAAGGACCTTTGGAGGGAGACATGGATAGGAAAATTTCAGAAGGACATGGGCCAAATGCAGACAAATGAGATGAACCCTGGTGGACAAGTGGTTAGCATGGGTACACTGGGTTGAAGAGCCTGCTGTAGATCTCCATGAGGTTATTCTCCAGGGACCTAGACTTCTAAATTCTCCAACCACTGTCTCATTTATCCATCCAATTTCAGGGCTAAGAGTTAATGCAGACTCGTTACAAAGTTTTCCTCAAGTATTACAGAGCCCTTCAAGTGGGAAGAATTTGGTTTAGGTCACCCTGTGGTTGGGGAACTGTGCCAATTCAAATTATTTTTCTCTTGCTGCTTATTTTCCCACATTGGTTAACGCAACACTGTTATAGCTCCTGTGATCGGGACCTGGGTCAAATTCCGCGCTGTTGAAAGGAGTATGCACATTCTCCCTGCGTCCGGGTGGATTTCCTCCGGGTGCTCTGGTTTCCTCCCATCCTCCAACACATACAGATCAATTGGGTGCAATTGAGCTGAAAGGGCCTGTCACCATGCTGTATGTATGTTGAAATTTGAATATAAAATTTAAATTTTAAAATCTGTACGGCGCAGGCCGTGAACTCCACACAGGTTCCCTCAGAGATGGGCTGAATGCAATGTCCCTGGATTCTCAGCTTGACTGACATTCCATTGGAAGATGGCTTATTTGCATCAAAGCTTGAAGCACCAATGATCTGGAGCTCATTTGCATGAGTCGCTTTTTACAAGCTGTTTACCTCTTGACAGATCTGTATAGGTGTTGAGCTGTCAAGGGACCTCAGAGGATATTCAGTACAGGAACAAAGAGATGTTCTTTTGACTCTCTGACTTCAAGGAGAATTGATGGGGTGCGCAGAGATCACCATCAAAGTTTGTGCTTTGCTCACTTGGGATAAACCATGAATAATACATTTATTTATAGAATCAATCCATGGTCTCCTCCACTGCCCCGTGTCTGAGAGCTCCTCCAAACCTCCAGTTGCCTGACATACTCATTCTCCTCACTGTGGCCAAGAAAGTGTTTGGCACAATAGTTTTCATTGGTCAGAGCCCTGAGCAGGGACATCATGTAACAGGGTGTTAGTGAAACCATGTGTGTGTCATTTTACATTTAATGTTGGACAACATTTTACAGGAGTGTGATCTAGAGGGTCCTGTCCGGCTTCATCATTGTGTGGGATAGTAGCTGCAAAGCATCAGACCCAAAGTCATTGCAGAGGATCATCAAAATGGCTGAGAAGATCAGTGGGGTCTCCCTTTCCTCTGTTGGTGACATTTTAAACAGGGCTTAAAAAATTGTTGAAGACCCTTTCCATCCAAGCACACTGTATCTTTGACAACCTACAGCAGGAAAATCTGATCTGCTCGGCTGGGGAACAGCTTCTTCCCACAGGCTGCGAGATTAGTGAATGGTATCCTGTAACTGAGTAAATCCTCCCAAAAGATTTACATACATTTATTTTAAATTGTATATTTATAGATCTATGTGATTATTATGTGCACTGTGTGTGCACTGGGGTCTGGAAAAAGCTGTTTTGTCTGAGGGAGTGAGTGTGTGTGTGTGTGTGTGTGTGTGTGTGTGTGTGTGTGTGTCTGTGTGTGTGTCTGTGTGGGCATGTGTGTCTGTGTCTGTTTGTGTGTCTGTGTGTGTGGCTGTGTGGGCATATGTGTCTGTGTCTGTTTGTGTGTCTGTGCTTATGTTTGTCTGTATCTGTGTCTATTTGTGCATCTGTGTGTGTGGGTGTGTCTGTGTCTATGAGTCTGTGTGTGTGTGGGTGGGTGTGTGTGTCTGTGTGTGGAGGTGTGTGGGTGTGTGGGCGTGTGTGTGTGTGTGGGCGTGTGTGTGTGTGTCTGTGTGTGTGGGTGTGTGTCTGTGTGTGTGGGTGTGTGTCTGTGTGTGTGGGCGTGTGTCTGTGTGTGGGGGTGTGGGGGTGTGTGGGCGTGTGTGTGCCTGTGTGTGCGTGTCTGTTTGTGCATGTGTGGGTGTGGGTGTGTGTGTGGGTGCGTGTGTGTGTGTGTGGGCGTGTGTGTGCCTGTGTCTGTGTGTGTGTGTGTGTGTGTGTCTGTGTGATGGTGTGTGTGTGGGTGTGTGTGTGGGTGTGTGTGTGAGCATGTGTGTGCCTGTGTGTGCGTGTCTGCTTGTGTGTGTGTGTGTCTGTGTGAGGGTGTGTGTGTGGGCGTGTGTGTGTGTCTGTGTGTGTGTCTGTGTGTCAGTGTGTGTGGGTGTGTGTCTGTGAGTGTGTGTCTGTGTGTGGGTGTGTGTCTGTGTGTGTGTGTCTGTGTGAGTGTGTGTGTGTGTGAGCGTGTGTGTGCCTGTGTGTGCGTGTGTGTGTGTGTGTGTGTGTGTGTGTGTGAGGGTGTGTGTGTGTGGGTGTGTGTGTGTGTGTGTGAGCGTGTGTGTGCCTGTGTGCGCGTGTCTGTTTGTGTATGTGTGGGTGTGGGTGTGTGTGTGGGTGCGTGTGTGTGTGTGGGCGTGTGTGTGCCTGTGTCTGTGTGTCTGTGTGTGTGTGTCTGTGTGGGTGTGTGTCTGTGTGTGTGGGTGTGGGTGTGTGTGTGTGTGGGGGGGGGTTGGGGGTGTGGGTGCAGACAGATGATAATAAAGTTGAACTTGAACCTGTTTTGGTGATTTGGCTATGGGATACCCTTTATTTTGGCTATGGGATACCCTTTATATAACTGAGAAGGGGTGCAGAAAACATTCCCGAGGATATTACCAGGACCTTTGGACTTGAGTCATCAGGATAGGCTGGGACTTTTTTCCCTGGAGTGTAGGAGGTTTGAGTGGGGAAACATTATAACGTCATGAAGGAGCATAGATAAGGGAAATAGTCATAGTTTTTACTTAAAAACCAGGGTGCACAGAGGAATCTGGAGTGAGATGGGAGAATGTGGGGAGAACAAAATAGTTTAGGGCAAGATTAGTGCAAAATGGGCTAGCATGGAGGAGTTGGGCTGAAGGACTGCCTCCATGTTGCATACCTCTGAATCCGCTGCCACAGCTCTGTCCAACTTTCTGGCTTGTAAAACAAAAAACTTTTTTTTTCCTTTGTGCATGTTAAAAGGCTGAATTTGGAAGTGTTCCATCATTAATTAATGAACTATTTAGATGTTGAGATCAAAAACCACTTGCATTTTCTTCCATTGAAATACAGGAATATTTCAAGAGGGAGCGAGAGGTGGTGTGTTTTCAACTTGTAATTGTTCTGGCATCTTTCAAAGCACAGAGATGCTGGAGAAATTCAGCCGATCTCACAACGACGCTGAGTTCCTTCAGCTTTGCTGTATTTTGGCCACAATCGCAGCGTCTGCAGACTTTCGTGTTTCATTGGTATCTTTCAAAGCTGCCTCTTATTTGCTGAGCTTTTAATTTATACTCCGAACTCCTCTTGGTACATACATATTTGGAACAATGTAGCGGCTTTCTACTACAAATCAAACAAAAGCACACAGCGCTGGAGAAGTTCAGCATCCTTTATACAGCAAAGGTAAAGATACAGAACCCACCTTTTGGGGGAAGGGGTGGCCACAAGGCAGGAGGTGATAGGTGGAGAAGGGAGGGGAGGGGGCAGGGAGATCAAGGGGAGGAAAGTGTCTTGGTGAAGGGAGGGGGAGGGAGGAGGGGGGAGGCAGAGGAGAGCAGGTGAGTAGAAGCCAGATAAGTCAATGTTAATGCCATTTGGCTGGAGAGTGCCCAAATGGAAAATCAGGTGTTGTTCCTCTAATCTGCGGGTGGTCAAGGTGGGGTAGTACATAAGGCCATGGACAGACATGTGAGTGTGGGAGTGTGACGCAGAACTGAAATGGTTGGCTACTGGGAGGTCTCTGCCCCTGGTGCTCAGCAAAGCAATCTCCCAATTTGTGGCCAGTCTCTCTGATGTTGAGAACTCAAATAAATCCCTGTCACACAAAATCATTGTTTGTCATTATTTAGCTATGAAATTTCAAGAAGGTGCAGAGATCCCTTGCTGTTATTTCAAATTCTCCAGCGTGTTTCCATTCTTCTGACTGTGAATCTGTTCTCAGCCAAGTCCTCATATCCTGTGTTTGTGTATGAAAATCAATTTACATTCATGGATTTGACTTCAGTGAAGTCAAGATCCTTAATAAAATATGTGTGTGACAAAATAGCATGGATATTAACTCTGAACAGTTGTAATAAGGAAACGGTGCTTTGGAACCAACAGGAAATAAGTTTGAGTACAGGAAGATTGACTTGCTTAGGTAGTGATAGAGTATTGTGAAAATCAATGACTGTTACCGCAAGCTTCTCATCAAAGGAGACATGAGTGGTACTGGGTTTAGTAAGTTAATTTAAACAAGATGTTCTAACTGCTGAATCTTTTTCCCTCCTCTCCATGGACTCTATCGACTGATCCTCCAAGCTAGGAAAGGCAGCTGATGTACAGAAGGAACCATCGCAATCTCAAGAATCTGATAACAGCAGGAAGGAAGCTATCCTTGAATCCAGCAGTCTACATTTTCAAACTCGTCTACCTTCTGCCTGTTGGAAGGGGGAAGAAGGGGGTGTGACCAGGGTAGGGTGGGTCCTTGATGATAGCTGTTCCAAGTCACAGGGAAGTATAAACAGAGTTGGTAAAGGAAAGAGGTGTGTGTGTGATGGCCTGAGCCACGTTCACAAGCCTCTGCAGTTTCTTGCGGTCATGGGGAAAGCAATTCCCATCCCATGAGGTCAGGATACTCTCTATGATGCATTTTTTGATAAGTGATCTCGAGGAATTTCCTTCAGCTTCTGAGAAGGGAAAAGCATAATTTTGCTTTCCTGGTCATGACATCAAAGGTAGTTGGGACAGGACAGACCAGGACAATATTTACTCCGAGTGCTCTCCACCATTTCCACTTCAGAACCATTGAAACGGACAGCGACACGAGTTCTACCCCAGTTCCTGAAGTCGCGGAGCAGCCCTTTGCTGTTCTGATAGAGCAGGAGAGTTCATCGTCCTGACACCATACTACAGAGCAGTGGTTCTCAACCTTTCTCCCCCACTCACATACCACCTTAACTAATCCCTTACTAACCACAGATCATCCTTTGATATAGGATGCCCTAGGTGCTCTATGGTTAGTAAGGGATTACTTAAGGTGATATGCAAGTGGGAAGGGAAGGATGAGAACCATGGATATAAGGTGAAACACAAAAGTCTGCAGATATTGTGATTGTAGTCAAAACACGGAAATGCTGGAGGATGTCAGTAGATCTTACAGCGTCCACAGGAGGTAAAGATATACAGTAAAATCCCCTACCACCCGGAAATCAAGCAATTGACAGGCAAAAAAATCGCAGAAAATCAATAGGTAAAAAAAAATCCAAGTTTAAAATTGGTGCCCCCTAGTGTCCAGTTCACCAATCACGTAACATGCAATCTCAAACAACCGGAAAATTCACTTATATGGCAATTACCAATCCTCATTGGTTCAGGTTACTGTATAAACAACATTTCGGGCCTGAGCCCTTCCTCAATCTGTTCTTTCTTCACAGTCCCTTGGGGTTAGGATAACATGTCAGTCGCACTGCCTGCTATACATTAGTTTTATTATTGCACACCCCAACTGAGGCCACAATAAGACTATAGGAGCAGAATTAGCTCCCCCCAGAGAGTGATGCAGCCCTCGATAGAGTTAAAAATAGCAGAATTGGGGGCATTACAATGAAAATTCATGAATAGAACTTTTGTAAATCAAGGAATACCTCGATATGTCAAAATGCATCGACTTTTGTTCTCTATGAAGCCCAACTAAGTTGAAATTAGTCATTATGAAAAATGCAGATAGTTGAGGCTTTGCCTTAATTACTTTTGCAAAAAGATATTGATATAACCACTGGCTCTTTGAAACTAAGCTAAGCAGGCTCAGGCCTCGTCAGTACTTGGAGGGGAGCCCGCCCAGGAGCACCAGGTGCTGCAGGTTTCTGTGAGGGGGCGCTGGACAAAGTGGCAACTCACTGTCTGACTTACGGTGGACAAAAGTTAAAGAATTTTGTGTATGCTACATTCTAAATGTGGTGTTACGTGTTAATAATGAAACCTTTACCTTTTAAAAAAGCCAGTTCAACCCACTCTTACTTCTCTGCTTCCATTTTCCCATCATTGTATCCCTCAAAAAAATCGTATCAGTTGGCGTCAAGATAGGACTATTGAAAGCTTCTTAAAACTGAATAAATTAAAATATAAATTCTGTGAAACATGAAAGTCTGCCCACGCTGTGACTGTAGTCAAAATACTGAAATGCCAGAAGAACTCAGCAGGTCTCGTAGCGTCCATAGGAGGTAAAGATAAATTAGCGACATTTCAGGCCTGAGCCCTTTGCCAAGGGTCAGAAGGCTCTGGAAGAACGCTGCGAGACCTGCTGAATTCCTCCAGCATTTCTGTGTTTTCACCGTGCTTTAGAAGATTCTCCTGCTTCTTCACCCAATCATTGTTTGAGGTCCTTCTTCCTGCAGTACTGAGGTTCACTCTACTGAATCCTTCACTCAGGGTCAGGGCCCCAGGGTGAAACTGGGGATAGGCCTCAACGCTCAGTACAGCAGTGGCTGCAGCAGCCAGATGCAGGAGCACTGTGGCAGTTCCGCTGGATCAGCTGCTGCCCCCCCGGTCTTTCCTGGACCTGTTCACTTCAACGCAAAATTCCAGATCAGATGCCTAGGCCACAGCAGGACAGCTGACCAGCACGCCAACTCTGATTTCCTGACTTTCTCGAACAGTGCCCCAAACCAGCTTTTTACTGTTCATCGGATGGCCTGGTTAGCACAATGTGTAACAGAGCCAACAATTAGGACTGGGGTTCGAATCTCGTGTCTATCTGCACGTTCTCCATGTGTCTGCGTGGGTTTTCCCCAGGGGCTCCGGTTTCCTCCCACTGTTCAAAATGTACTGAGGGTTGTAGATTCATTGCGTTTAATTGGGCGTCACGAGCTCGTGGGCTGAAATGACCTCTATTACTGTGCTGTATGTCTAAATTTAAAATTAAAATATTTATGTGACTCAGTTTCTCTCTCCACTGATGCTGCCTGACCTGCTTTGTGTATCTATCATTCTCTTCTTTTTTAGACATACAGCACAGTAACAGGCCCTTCTGGACCACAAGCCCATGCACCCCCAATTACCGCAATTAATTTACAATCCCCATACGTTTTGAAGGTTGGGAGGAAACCAGAGCACCAGGAGGAAACCCAATGTAGACACAGGGAGAACGTACAAACTCCTTACAGACAGGGGCGGATTTGAACTCAGGTCACTGGTGCCATGATATGCTGCCATTTTGATGCCAGACACACCCTGGACAGTGTTTTATCTGAATGATTCAATTCTATCTGAACCGGAGAGAGGCTGTCAGACTTTAAATGAGCTACATCTTGCTTTTAGATGAGCTACATCTTGCTTGTAGAATGAGGTGGCAATGAAGGATATCACTCTGGTGTTCTCTGAGAGTCAAATCGCTATCTGCCAAAAGTAAAGCACGAAAGTCTGCAGACACCATGGTTGAAGTAAAAACATATAATGCTGGAGAAACTCAGCAAGTTAAACAGTGTCCTTTATACAGCAAAGATTTCAGGCTTAAGCCCTTCATCGAGGGACGGAAAAGTGTCAGTAGGCATCCGAACAAAAGAGATGGGGAGGGGTAGTCACAAAGGCAGGAGGTGATAGGTGGAGAAGGGAGGGAGGGGAAAGCAGTGAGCAGGGGGAGAAGGGGATGGCTGGGTGAATAAAGGGTGAAGGAAGGGAGGAGAACAGAAGGAAGAGAACTGGAAGGGGGAAGGGAAGGGAGAGGAGAGCAGGTTAGCAGAAACCAGAAAAGTCGATGTTAATACCACCTGGTTGGAGAGTACCCAGATGGGAAATCAAGTGTTGTTTCTCCAATTTACGTGTGGTCTTGGTGGTATAGTACATGAGGCCATGGACAGTCATGTGAATAAGGACTAAAATAGCCACACCCCTCGCCTTAGAATTA
Source organism: Narcine bancroftii (assembly GCF_036971445.1). NCBI lineage: Eukaryota > Metazoa > Chordata > Chondrichthyes > Torpediniformes > Narcinidae > Narcine > Narcine bancroftii. Next base: position 103,399,940 of record NC_091479.1, on the reverse strand, counting down.
AATGATGCCATTACATGTCCAACCCAATCCCTTTCAATTTCAAATGTTCTTTTTCCATCAAATGAGTTTCCTGTAAAAAAGCAATATCAACCTTCATTTTCTTAATATATGCTAAAAACTCTTTTCCGTTTCACTGGATCATTAAGGCCCTTAACATTAAAAGTAGCAAAATTTAAACTAGTCATATTATATACCTTCAAAAATAGCTCCTCACATAGCAATTACAGTAAAAAAATATATAAAGGCTTCTTTCTTTTTTTTAAAAAAACCCCAAAATTAGTGGGTTGGTAATATGTCAGTGGAAAGCTTGTCTCCCAAGATGGAGACAGAGATTCAGGAAGGGGAGAGGGTTGGAGGAGATGGACCAGGTGAGTTTGAGATTGGGGTGGAACAGGCTCAATTTCATCACTAGCTCCCACAACTACCTGGACTACGCTTCCTCACACCCTGGCTCCTGCAAGAATTCTATCTCCTTCTCTCAATTTCTCTGTCTTTTGTCCTGGAGACCGAGAAACCCCTTCCCCCACCTAATTAAGTCATGGCTGATCCAAATTGTGAATCTTTCTCTTTTTTTTTTGCCTGCCATTTGCTGCCTTTTCCACTTCCATTAGGATGAAAAGGTGTGTGAGTATAAAAAGCTTGTTCTTTTCACAATTTCTTTGCAGCAGGTCCATCAACATCACAGAAACACAGTAAGTGGTTTTGACCCATTCCCAGCACAGAGGCACTTAACTGAAGTGAATTCAAAAGCATGAATAAATATTTAAATGTGATGCTTCAACAGAATCCAGAACTGTGACAACTCATGGTAGAGTTTATGTAAACTCTCGTGAAAACAGGAAACGTATCGACAGAAAGGTGAGGCTTTCTGAATATTTAGTTTGGCCTGTACAAACTTTGTGCAAGAGGGAGGGAAGGACTTTCATTTACTGGACTCCAGACAACCCAATACACCTAATGTCAGTTAAAGAGCTTCTGAAGTTTTGTCGTATGGTGATCTTGGCACTCATTTTCCCTCAAAAACTGCAGGAACTGAGTTATAGGGAAAGGTTAAACAGGTTAGGACTTTATCCTTTGGAGCGTAGAAAAATGAGGGAAGATTTGATAGAGGTATTTAAAATTATGAGGGGGTTGACAGAGTAAATGCAAGTAGGTTTTTTCCACTGAGGGTTGGTGAGATACAAACCAGAGGACGTGGGTTAAGAATGAAAGTGGAACAGTTTAGGGGGATCATCTTCACTCAGAGAGTGGTGGGAGTGTGGAATGAGCTGCCAGCTGAGGTAGTGAATGTGGGCTCAATTTAAAAAGAATTTGGACAGGTACATGGATGGCAGAGGTCAGGGTGCTGGACAATGGGATTAGGCATAAAGGTTCAGCACAGACTAGAAGGGCTGAAGGGGCCCATTTCTGCGGTGTAGTATTCTATGGTTCTAAGAAGGCAACTAAATACGGGTCATTTACTGCATCCGGTGCTCTCAATGCAGCCCCCTTTACATCGGGGAGACTCAACGCAGACTGGGAGATTGTTTCACTGACCATCTTCGCTCTGCCTGCTGCAACAGCAAGGATCTCCCAGTGGCCGACCATTTCAATTTCACACCCCATTCCCACACCGATATATCTATCCATGGTCTAATGCCCTGGTAAATTGTGACCACTCTCAACTTGGAGGAACAACTCCTTATATTTCATCTGGGCATTCTCCAACCAGACAATTTTGACATCGACCTCTGATTTCTGTTTCCCAAAACTCTCTCCCTTTCTCTCCCACTCTCTTTTCTCTGGCTCCCCTTCCCTTCATTCTCCTATCAGAGAGCTACCCTTCTTAGCCCTTTGCCCTCTCTCCCTATCATTTAAGACCATAAGACACAGGAGCAGAAATAATGGGCTGATCCATTTTCCCACTCAGACCAACTGCCCGGCCTTCTCCCCGTAACCTTTGGTGCCCTGGCTAATTCTATCAACCTCTGTTTTAACCTGGCCTCCACAACTGTCTGTGGCAACAAGTTCCACAGATTCACCACCCTCTGGCTGAAGAAATTCCTCTGTATCTCTGTTCTAAGCAGATACCCTACAATCCTGAAGTTGTGCCCCCTTGTCCTAGACTCTCCCACCATGGGAAACAACCTTTATACATACATCTTCCCTGTTCATGCCTTTCAACATTCAAAACGTTTCAATGAGATCCCCACCTCATTCTCCTAAATTCCAACAAACAGGCTAGACATCTCAGAGACTTTCTCTTCTGTATCCACCTATGACCTGTACCTGTTAGCCTGTGCTCCTCTCCCTTCCTCCTCCTTCCCCACGTTTTTAATTCAGACCCCTGCCAGATTTTTCTTATACCCATCGAAGAGCCCAGGCCCAAAACGTTGGTCGCCCTTTACTTCCTGTGGATGTTGCGTGACCTGTTGAGTTTCTCTAGTACGTTGGTTTAAGGAAAGTTCTTGCTTCACTTGAACTTTGGACAACTTTGAGGTTTGACAATCAAAGAACCTGAGGCAGAGAAGAAGACCTGATTTCTTCTGAAAGCTTGGTGGGTGAGATTAAAATCAGTTTGCAAACGAGAGCTTGTGGGATGAGGAAATTCAATCAGACAGCTCCACTTGAACAAAATAAAACTCCACCTGAGATTCCTTGGGACGATAAGAGTTAATTTTGATTTTCATCCTTGTCCTTGTATAAAATACATTTCAGCGACAATGTCGAGAGATTATTTCATGATTTAAATGGTTTTGAAGTAGTTATACCATTTTCACAAAACTGATTTACAAAATTAGAAGAAAATTCATAGATTCTGGCTGCTGGAAACTGGCTCATGGGAACCGGGTATTGGAATCGGGATTTGAGAGGGTGCAGAGGGCAAGAAGGGCTCCTGAAGGGCCTCGGTTGCTAAAGGGTTCCTCATCGTGTTGGAGGTTTGGATCTGGAGCTAAGGTGGCCGATGAATCGAATAGGAGTGTGCGGCTGCAGAGGCTGCGGGGAGGGCCAGAGGGGAATTCATGGACACTCAGTGACTCTGAAGGGACTCTCTTTTGCTTCTCTTTCTCCTATTGTTAGGGACATCGGGCAATGCTCACAGTGACTCTTTGTTTGCCTTATGGCAGGTAAAAAGCTCGTACAGTAAAACCCCTGTGATTTGGAATTTAAGCAACCGGCAAAAAAAATCACAGAAAATAAATAGATAAAAAATACCTAAGTTTATAATTGGCACCTAGCAGTTAGTTCACCAAATCATGCAATGTGCAATCTCAAGCAACAGGAAAATTCACTTATCCAGCATTGATCAATCCCTATAGGTGCTGGATACTGGGCTTTTACTGTTTATCATGTACTGTATATTACATTTTCAGTAAAAGGAACCTTTAATTTAAATTTAAATATATAGCACGGTAACAGGCCATTTCAACATACACGTCCATCCTGCCCAATTTACACCCAATTAACCTACACCTTCAGTACGTTTTAAACAGTGAGAGGAAAACGGAGCCCCCAGAGGAAACCCACGCAGACATGGGGAGAACGTACAAAATCCATACAGACAGCATGGGATTTGAACCCTGGTCCAGTCCCGATTGTTGGTGCTGTAAAGGCATTGCGCTAACTGCTACACCAACCGTGAACCTTTGAGATATACTGAAGTCAACAGCATGGAAACTGGACCTTCAGCCCATTGAGTTTGTGCTAGTTATACAGAGCACTAATCCTTGTTTTTGTTCTTCCCCAGACTTCCATCAACTACCCCAGACTCCACACCCACCTGCACTGGGGAACCTAATGAATTTACAGCCAGCCCTTCTTTGGGATGTGGGGAGAAATAGCCAAGGGAGACCCACTGGGAGAACTCCACACAGACATCGCCTGAAGTCAGAATTGAACCGGGTGTCTGACACCGCGAGGCAGTGCCACTGCCCCGATGGCTCTTCCAGTGCTCGAATGGGCCATTGTAGGTTGACAGAAACATGGCGTGCACCTTTCTGGTCCATGCAAAGGGTGGTGTACAGCTGCTTCTTGGCTTATAGGGAAGAGAGTGGATGGTGAATAGGAATTTGTGGGCTGAAGGGTCTGTTGCAGTGATGTGTCTTCTTTTGACCATGTCTCCATGAGGATCAGTCCAGGCGGTTGGAGATGGTTGTCAGAGGGACATGTACCAGACTGGGTGTGGAGGCGGGGGGGGAAATGTGATCCATTCCCCTTGGTTCTAGCTGGGATGTAAACCACAACTTGCCCCCTCACTCCTCCATACCTTACTTCCTATCTACCCCACCCCCCTCACTCTCCAATCCCCTGCTTCCCCTGACCACCCCACCCCCTCATTCCCCCGATTTGCTGTGTCCTACCTACACCATCCCCTCACTCTCCTTTGACCCCCCCCACAAACTGTCCAGCCACACCCCCTCTCCCCCTGACCACGAATTCCCCCACCCCCATGTCCTGTCCACCCCACCCCATCACTATCCCATGACCTGCTCTGATCCCCATCCCCTCACTCCCCCTGACCACCCCATCCTCCTTCACTCATCCCCCTTCACTTCCTCTTGGCCCCCTGATACCTCACAGTCCCTCTCCCCAAATTACTTGACCCATTTAATTGGTTTATGTTTTCCACTCCAACTATCCCAACAGATCCCCAGCACAATAACTGCCCCCCTCCATGCTCATTCCCGTTCACCCTTGCCCCTTTGGTCACCTGGTCTCTCTTTCTCTCTCTCTCTCTCTCTCTCTCTCTCTCTCTCTCTCTCTCTCTACCCGCCTCCAAAACCTGCTTATTCTAGTTCTCTCTAGAAGTTCTTCAAGCAGCTTCTCATTGTAGTCAGTCCATTGTCAGCCCAGCTTCTCAGTCCATTGTCAGCCCATTGCCTGACGACAGCTCGATGAAGTTTACATCTGTAAAAATAACGGTGCCTTTGCTCGGTCCAAACTGATCCCTCTCTGGATCTCTGCACTCTACTTGGGTTGATGAGTTGGACTGCTCCCAGTGAGTTGAACTTTCTCACTGCGCCTCAGTGCACGTGACAGTGAACTAGAACTTGAACCAGTCCTGTGCAACACACAAATGTGCTGGAGAAACTCAGCATTTCATGCAGCATCCATGGGAAGTGAAGGGTGACTGACGTTTCGTCAGGTTTAACTTTGCTTGAACCATTCCTTCCCCTCCCTCAATTTGTCTCCTCCGTTCCCTTCCGGCACCCCACCTCTCTCTCTCTTCACCCTCACCACTTCCTGGGCATCTTTCTGCTGACCAGTTTCAGTCACTTTCCCCTCTCCCACCTCCCATGCAGTTCATTCTCTGCACCTCCCCCAACCCTGATCTCCCTCTACCCAGTCACCCTCTGCCTGTGAGACTGCAAATGTTTCCTTCTGTGCATTCTACCATTCTCCTCAGCACTCTGAGGCAGTGATTACAGTTCACCTAACAACGTTAGCTTTGCTGCATCTTGATTGCCAGTGACATCTGGACAAGGTACCCTGGAGCATTTCCTGCCCTACTTACAAGGTTTGTTGTGCTTGATCAGTTTCAGTACTTGGAGGTGAAAGCCTCATTGAATGGAAGGCAAATTTAACAATATCTGCAATATCTGTGGAATTTGTTGTCATGGGTGGTTATGGAGGCCAGGTCATTGGGTGTATTTAAGGCAGAGATTGATAGGTTCTTGATTAGCCAGGGCATCAAAAGTTATGAGGAGAAGGCCGGGCAGTGGGACAGAGTGGGGAAATGGATCAGCTCATGATTAAATGGTGGGGAAGACTCGATGGGGCTATTTCTGTTCCTATGTTGCTGGAGGAAGTCAGCAGGTCAGAGCATATCTGTGAGCACAAATGGTTGGTCCTCATGGGGGCTGCCTGACCTGCTGAGTTCCTCCATCAATTCTGCTCAAGATTCCAGCGTCTGCAGCTCTAATCCCTTGGGGACTTTTAGGGGTGGACATTGGGAGGGCCGAGCTCCCATCTTCACCACAAACATCCCTGCCAATTGCTGTAGACAAAATGAAATCAACCTTGCCCCTGGAACTGTCCAGGAGTCAGTAATCCCAAGCAGACTATGATTTGTGGGAGTTCGGACAGCCTAATGCCACAGCAGGTAGTGCTGCTGTCTCACGCTTAATGGTAGGGGATCAAGGAGTGCAGTAGAACTAATTCCTCCCCTCCTGGAAGTAATGAACCAGATAGAAGAAACACAAAACTTGCCAGATTCATGTAAGACAGCAATAATTACAGTAATACCAAAGACGGGGAAAGATCCACTAACACCAGCATCATATAGACCAATATCTCTACTTAACTCAGATTATAAGATAATAGTAAAACTATTAGCTAACAGATTGGCCGACTGTGTACCAAAAATAGTAAAACTAGATCAAACTGGATTTATTAAGAAAAGACGAACAACAAACAATGTCTGTAAGTTCATTAACTTAATCCATGCAGTACAAGGAAATAAGATCCCAACAGTGGCTGTTGCTTTAGACGCAGAGAAAGCCTTTGACAGGGTAGAATGGAATTATTTATTCTAAGTATTACAGAGGTTCAACCTACCAGAAAAATATATTAATTGGATTAAAGCATTATATAAGGGACCATTGGTGAAGGTGACAGTAAATGGATATGTATTGAACCAATTTAAATTAAGTAGGTCAACTAGGCAGGGATGTCCATTATCTCCCTTACTGTTTGCTTTAGCAATAGAACCATTGGCAGAACTGATAAGAGCAGAAAATAAAATAAAAGGGATAAAAATAAAGGAGAAGGAATATAGAATCAGTCTATTTGCAGATGACATCATAGTATACTTAACAGAACCAGAAATATCAATAAAAGAATTACATAAGAAATTGAAGGTATATAGAGAAATATCGGGGTACAAGATCAACGCAAACAAAAGAGAAGCGAAGCCAATGAATAATGCGGATTACACAGAGTTTAAAAAAGAATCACCATTTAATGGCAAACACAAGCAATCTGATACCTAGGTATTAGATTAGATAATAATTTAGGCCACCTTTACAAATTAAATTATCAGCCATTAATGAAGAAATTACAGGATGACTTAGAACATTGGAAAGATTTACCACTAACACTGAGAGGGAGGGTAAATTGCATTAAAATGAATATCTTCCCAAGGATACAATACTCATTTCAATCATTGCCAATTGTCTTAACAAAGAAATTCTTCAATGAACTAAAGAGAATAATAAGGAAATTCTTATGGAAAGGGGGGAAACCGAGGATAGCACTTGATAAATTAACAGAATGGTACAAACAAGGCAGCTACCAAACTTTAAAAATTATTATAGAGCAGCACAATTAAGATATCTATCAGATTTTTATCAAACAAGGGAAAAACCAGATTGGACCAAGATAGAGCTAGATAAAATAGGGGAGAAGGTACCAGAACATATACTTTATAAGTGGGATGAAAAACTGGTGTAATATAGAAGTTCACCAGTACTGCACCATCTGCTCAACATTTGGAAGAAGATTCACGTAGAAAGGAAAAAAAACAAATTACCAACTACCGAAATTATTATTGACACAAAATCCACTAATTCCTTTCACAATAGATAACCTTTCCTTTAGAGAATGGGAGAGAAAATGGATCAAAAGAATAGAAATTTATATTTTGGTAAAAAATTTATTATAATTTGAACAGTTGAAGTACAAATATGGAATAAACTCATGGTACAATGTTTGCATATCATCAACTGAAAACCTACTTAAAGGATACTTTGGGAAATAGACTGAGATTACCAGAAGGAAGCAGCTTTGAATATGTGATTACAGACACAATGATAATTAAAAGATTTATAACGAACATGTACATTAAGCTACAAGAGAAGGAAAATGATGAAATAAGCTATAAACCCAAACAAAAGTGGGAAAAAAGATCTAAACATAAAGATAAAAAATGAAATGTGGGAAAAGTTATGTTCTGGAACTATGAGAAATACAATAAACACGAGGTTACGCATGATACAATATATTTGGTTCTTTCTTTGGCTTGGCTTCGCGGACGAAGATTTATGGAGGGGGTAAAAAGTCCACGTCAGCTGCAGGCTCGTTTGTGGCTGACCAGTCCGATGCGGGACAGGCAGACACGATTGCAGCGGTTGCAAGGGAAAATTGGTTGGTTGGGGTTGGGTGTTGGGTTTTTCCTCCTTTGCCTTTTGTCAGTGAGGTGGGCTCTGCGGTCTTCTTCAAAGGAGGCTGCTGCCCGCCAAACTGTGAGGCGCCAAGATGCACGGTTTGAGGCGTTATCAGCCCACTGGCGGTGGTCAATGTGGCAGGCACCAAGAGATTTCTTTAGGCAGTCCTTGTACCTTTTCTTTGGTGCACCTCTGTCACGGTGGCCAGTGGAGAGCTCGCCATATAATACGATCTTGGGAAGGCGATGGTCCTCCATTCTGGAGACGTGACCCATCCAGCGCAGCTGGATCTTCAGCAGCGTGGACTCGATGCTGTCGACCTCTGCCATCTCGAGTACCTCGACGTTATGGGTGTGAGCGCTCCAATGGATGTTGAGGATGGAGCGGAGACAACGCTGGTGGAAGCGTTCTAGGAGCCGTAGGTGGTGCCGGTAGAGGACCCATGATTCGGAGTCGAACAGGAGCGTGGGTATGACAACGGCTCTGTATACGCTTATCTTTGTGAGGTTTTTCAGTTGGTTGTTTTTCCAGACTCTTTTGTGTAGTCTTCCAAAGGCGCTATTTGCCTTGGCGAGTCTGTTGTCTATCTCATTGTCGATCCTTGCATCTGATGAAATGGTGCAGCCGAGATAGGTAAACTGGTTGACCGTTTTGAGTTTTGTGTGCCCGATGGAGATGTGGGGGGGCTGGTAGTCATGGTGGGGAGCTGGCTGATGGAGGACCTCAGTTTGACTGAGGTCCTCCATCATATTTGGTTACACAGGTTATATATCACGCCCCAAAAGTTAAATAAAGGAGACCCAACAGTATCAGACAGATGTTTTCGCTGTAAGAAGGAAATGGGAACAACAGTACATGCAATTTGGGTATGTACGAAAGTGAAAAAGTTTTGGGAAGATCTAAATCAGATATTAAATAAAATCACAAAAAATAAATCCAGAGATCTTCCTTCTAAGTAATATAAGTAGTAAGGAATTAGGCCTCAAATTGGATGAAGCACAAAAAATATTTATTATGATAGCCTTAGCTGTAGCAAAAAAATGTAATGTCAACTTGGAAATCAGAAGAGAGCCTGAGAATACAGCAATGGTACATTGAAATGAATAAATGTATTCCATTGGAAAAAATAACATACAACTTAAAAAATAAAGTCACACTATTTGAACAAATTTGGGAACCGTACATGGAACACAACAGAGAGGGCCTAACGCGAACCTCCACCACCTAAAATGATAAGAAGACAAAACGACTTGATCCAGTGGGTAAAAGTAGATGACACAATTTTCTTGTTTATTTTCATCGTGTGAAGACATTGTTTAATGGGTTTATTGTATTGTATATGTTGAACGTTTAATGGGTTTGGAGGGGGGGTGGGAAGGGGGGAGGGAAGGGAGGGGGGGAAAAAGGGGAGAAAATGCCACTGTGTATATTCAAGAGGGAAATGTTTGTGTGTATTTTGATTGATATGGTTCATAGTGTGAAAAAAATTTTTTTTTAAAAAGGAGTACGGTAGAACAGAGGGATCCGTGAATATAGATACATAATTCCCTGAAAGTGGCGTCACAGGTAGATCGGGATGTAAAGAGAGCTTCAGAATCAGAAGCAGATTTATTCGTTGTTTTGTGGCAGCATCAAAGGTGAAAATATTGTTATAAATTACATTTTAAAATTAAATAAATAATGCAAGAAAATAGGAGAAAGTGAGGTAGTGTCTGTGGTTCATTGTCCATTCAGGAATCTGATGGCGGAGGGGAAGAAGCTTTTGGCAAATTGGGCTGCATAAATCAAAGTATTGAGTACAGGAGCTGGGATGCTATGGTAAAGTTGTATAAGACATTGGTGAGGCAAAATTTGGAGAATTGTGTGTAGTTTTGGTCACTGAACTACAGGAAAGATATCAATAAGACAGAAAGAGTGCAGAGAGTATTTACTAGGACGTTGCCTGGACTTCAGGAACTGAGTTACAGGGAAAGGTTAAACAGGTTAGGACTTTTATTCCCTGGAGCGTAGAAAAATGAGGGGAAATTTGATAGAGGTGTTTAAAATTATGAGGGGGACAGACAGAGTAAAAGTTGATAGGCTTTTTCCACTGAGGGTGGGTGAGATAGAAACCAGAGGACATGGGTTAAGGGTGAAAGAGGAAGAGTGTAGGGAGACCATGAGGGGGAACTTCACACACAGTGGTGGGGGTGTGGAACGAGCTGCCAGCTGAAGTGGTGAATGCGGGCTCAATTTTAACAGTTAAGAAAATAATTGGACAGGTACATGGATGGGAGGGGTAAGGAGGATGTGGCCTGGGTGCAGGTCAGTGGGACTCGGCAGAATAATAGTTCGGCACAGACGAGAGACCTGAGTTCGATCCCAACCTTGGGCGCTGCCGGTGTGGAGTTTTTTTTGTGGGGGGTGGGGAGATATCCGGAAAGATTTTATGCAGAGGGTGGTGGGTGCCTGGAACAAGCTGCAAGGAGAAGTGGAGGAACTGCTCTGCCAAACGTCACAAGAAACTGCAGAGTTGCGAAGGCAGTTCATTCAGCCCATCACAGAGACCACCCCGCTCCTCTCCATCTATCTCCATCTAGATTCAAGGAGAGTTTATTTCCTGCTGTTATCAAACTCTTAAATGGCCCTCACATTCGGAAAGGGTGATGCTCATATACTGCTTAACTTAATATCCTGTTTGTAACACTGCATGTGCAATTTTAAATGTTCTGTACTGTTACAATAAAATAAATCTTATATTTACAGTAACATCACACCCCGCATTCTGTGCCTCAATGTCACACCCCACCCTGTGCTCTGAGACTAACACCCCACCCTGCGCTCTGTGGCTGTAACACCCCACCCTGTGCTCTGTGGCTGTAACACCCCACCCTGCGCTCTGTGGCTGTAACATCCTACCCTGCGCTCTGTGACTGTAACACCCCACCCTGCGCTCTGTGGCTGTAACACCCCACCCTGCGCTCTGTGGCTGTACACCCCACCCTGCGCTCTGTGGCTGTAACACCCCACCCTGCACACTTTCAGTAACACTACACCCTGTACAAAAACAAAGGCGAGAAATCAGACTGCTCAAACTACAGGGGAATCACGTTGCTCTCCATTGCAGGCAAAATCTTCGCTAGGATTCTACTAAATAGAATAATACCTAGTGTCGCTGAGAATGTTCTCCCAGAATCACAGTGCGGCTTTCGCACAAACAGAGGAACCACTGACATGGTCTTTGCCCTCAGACAGCTCCAAGAAAAGTGCAGAGAACAAAACAAAGGACTCTACATCACCTTTGTTGACCTCACCAAAGCCTTCGACACCGTGAGCAGGAAAGGGCTTTGGCAAATACTAGAGCGCATCGGATGTCCCCCAAAGTTCCTCAACATGATTATCCAACTGCACGAAAACCAACAAGGTCGGGTCAGATACAGCAATGAGCTCTCTGAACCCTTCTCCATTAACAATGGCGTGAAGCAAGGCTGTGTTCTCGCACCAACCCTCTTTTCAATCTTCTTCAGCATGATGCTGAACCAAGCCATGAAAGACCCCAACAATGAAGACGCTGTTTACATCCGGTACCGCACGGATGGCAGTCTCTTCAATCTGAGGCGCCTGCAAGCTCACACCAAGACACAAGAGAAACTTGTCCGTGAACTACTCTTTGCAGATGATGCCACTTTAGTTGCCCATTCAGAGCCAGCTCTTCAGCGCTTGACGTCCTGCTTTGCGGAAACTGCCAAAATGTTTGGCCTGGAAGTCAGCCTGAAGAAAACTGAGGTCCTCCATCAGCCAGCTCCCCACCATGACTACCAGCCCCCCCACATCTCCATCGGGCACACAAAACTCAAAACGGTCAACCAGTTTACCTATCTCGGCTGCACCATTTCATCAGATGCAAGGATCGACAATGAGATAGACAACAGACTCGCCAAGGCAAATAGCGCCTTTGGAAGACTACACAAAAGAGTCTGGAAAAACAACCAACTGAAAAACCTCACAAAGATAAGCGTATACAGAGCCGTTGTCATACCCACACTCCTGTTCGGCTCCGAATCATGGGTCCTCTACCGGCACCACCTACGGCTCCTAGAACGCTTCCACCAGCGTTGTCTCCGCTCCATCCTCAACATCCATTGGAGCGCTCACACCCCTAACGTCGAGGTACTCGAGATGGCAGAGGTCGACAGCATCGAGTCCACGCTGCTGAAGATCCAGCTGCGCTGGATGGGTCACGTCTCCAGAATGGAGGACCATCGCCTTCCCAAGATCGTATTATATGGCGAGCTCTCCACTGGCCACCGTGACAGAGGTGCACCAAAGAAAAGGTACAAGGACTGCCTAAAGAAATCTCTTGGTGCCTGCCACATTGACCACCGCCAGTGGGCTGATAACGCCTCAAACCGTGCATCTTGGCGCCTCACAGTTTGGCGGGCAGCAGCCTCCTTTGAAGAAGACCGCAGAGCCCACCTCACTGACAAAAGGCAAAGGAGGAAAAACCCAACACCCAACCCCAACCAACCAATTTTCCCTTGCAACCGCTGCAATCGTGTCTGCCTGTCCCGCATCGGACTGGTCAGCCACAAACGAGCCTGCAGCTGACGTGGACTTTTTACCCCCTCCATAAATCTTCGTCCGCGAAGCCAAGCCAAAGAAAGAAAAAAGAAACACCCCATACTCTATGACTTAAAGCAACTCCCTGTACATTTTGTTTACTTCACTCTTTGCACAAAAGTATGGGTTGACTTGCTTGAATAGCATGCAAAACAAAGCTCCTCACTGCAACGCACTTCGTGAAAATACAAATTTAATTCAAACAGCCATTGATCTCAGCAGAGCCTGTGGGGCGGAGACTTCTAAAGATTCACCTACTCCTCAATGAAGGAATTTCTCACCGTCCACAAAGGTCTCCCTGGTGAGAGGTGTCACAGAGGCCCTCTCCTGTGAAACAAAGTCTGGGGCTGCCACCCTGTTCCTATTCCCTCTCTCAAACCCTGGATAATATTCAACCCGCAACCAAGTCAAGTTAAGTTTATTGCCATCTGACCTGACGAAACAGAGTTCTCTGGTCCTCAGTGCAAAACACACAGACACACAACCAGACATAGCACACATACAGACAAACCATGCTTTGCTATAAAAAAATAAACTGCGAAATCTGTGCTGAGTTTCTATGTGATGAATGTGTCCACTTTTTGAAAGTACTTCATTGGCTATAAAGCACCTTGGAAAGTCCCAAAATGCCTTGGCTGCTACATAAATGCAAATGATTTAAACCTGCTGCTCTTCATGCATTATCAGCAATGATGGAAATATGTCAGAAGATAATAATTTACCCCTGCTGTGTGCAGTTCAAATCTCCCTTTGTAACGCTCCCATCTATATAGGGAAGTGTAGAGTGAGTAATTGAGTCCCAGTCAGCGGAGTTTATTTTGGAATATATCATTATGTTTTGCTGTGTGGGAGATCAAAGTCTGCGCAATTATAAGTACTCCACTAAGAGTGGTAATCAAGCTACTTGGCTTTTTGCAACTGACATCCCCACAGCCTTTGAGCTAAGGAGCTGTCTGATTTTTGTTCTCTCTGAGAGTACTCAGTGGAATGAAAGCTAAAGAATTCAGAAAAGATGCATCAACTGAACTCATTTGGAAGCAACCCGAAGGAAATCCTTTCAAGGGAAGAAATGAAAGGAGCGAGGCGTATTCCCATCATTAACCAGGCACGGCATTCAAGGCTAAACACAACCTGCTGGAGGAACTCAGGGGGCTGAGCAGCATTGGTGGGAGAGAGGGTCAGCACTTCGGGCTGAAGCCCTTTACCAGGGCAGGGGTTGTGGAGAAATAGAGGAGAGGGTCTTTCAAAGCCGCATGTTCTCCCAGCTCTCATTGCACTGATGCAGGTGAGTTGTATCTCACCTGAACACTCCCGGAACCCTCCTGGGCATCCTCAATCCCTAAACCACTGGCCATGCCCTCTCTGCCATCTGAGCCCCAAGCCCCTGATTCTCCTCCAACACCCGTCCAGTTCTCTACCTGTCTCCTCACGGGGTGCAGCTCTTCTGTCAGAGAGTTGTGAACTGAAGTTGAATGCTGGAGGAACTCAGCAGCATCCATAGAAGGTAAAGATAATATAACCAACATTTTGGGCCTGGGCCAATGTTCCTGATTCCAATTCCAATTCCTGACTTAGGGCCCAGGCCCGAAACATGAGTTAACCTTCATTCCGCATGGATGCTGTGTGACCTGCTGAGTTTCTCCAGCTCGTGGCTTTAGATTCTCGCATCAGCAGTCCTCCTGCGTGCCTCTCAGAAGAATTTATCCCAGCTGTACTGACCAACACTTATCCTAAAAATAACATTGGCGTTAAATCACAGAGAGTGACTGCCAGGTTTTCTTTCGTACGACTGCGACAAGTACATTTATTTTTACTTTCATTCACAGACGCCTGGTGAAGCCAGCATTTATTTATCATCCCTAATTGCTCTTGAACTGAGTGAACTGTTTGAGAGGACATTTCAGAGAGCAGATAAAAATCAGCAATGGTAATGGAGGTAGGGGAAAATATGAAAAATACTGCAGAGATTGGAAACCTGCCAGTCAGGCGGCTCCTTCAGAGAGAGAGGGAGCAGAGCTAATATTCAGTAAAACCTCTGGTATCCAAAATTTAAGCAATAGGGAACCTCAAGCAATTAGCAAAGATAAAAAATCAAGGAAAATAAAAGTTAAAAAAATTGAAATAAATAAGAATAAAATAATAGATAATAACTAGTGGTGAAGGTGGGAGCAAATATTCAGCCAGCGGTGGCCTTGGACAGGCTTAGCCTTAGCAGCTATTTGAATAAAGTTGAATTTGAATAAAATTAAGAGATGGTTGATGCTGCTCACCATTGAGGCGACTCTCTCAAAGTATCTCCTTATCCCTGTTTAGTAAGAGTCTCCCTGGTAGGAGGTTTTATTTGTAAACTTGGGTGGGTGGGGGGGGGGGGTTAATTATCTATAATGTTATTGTTCATCTTTCAGGCGGCTCCGTGGAGGGGGAGGAACCTGCGGATGCAGCGACAGTTAAACGTTTTCAAAGAAAGTGACTGAAAATAAAGTAAAATGCTTTTTTTTTCATGCAAGTGAAGTTTGTTCAATATATTATTTTTGTCTTTTAACCTGTTTATTCTTAATGCAGATAGAGTTAGGCATTGTATGAGTAAGTCTCAAGCAACTGGAAAATATACTTATCTGGCATCTACCAATCCCAATAGGTGCCGGATACTGGGGAATGACTGTGATAGGTCCAAATGATCAAACTGGAACGAGAAAAAAATGTCTTACTTTTCAGGAGTAGGCGAGGATTGGTGGATCAAAGAGAATATCTGTGATAGGGTGAGACCTGATTGGTTAATGTAAAGGTTAAATGGAAGCAAGGCTGAGGGACATACCCTGTGGAGGCTGGCTGACTTGCTGAATGTTTCTGGCATCTTGTGTTATTAAGTACAGTAGTGAGCTGGGAATCACATATCAGGGAGATTGAGTGTGGAGGGTTCCATCCTGGAGTTCACTGTCAATGTCAAGAATGCCATTTTTAAGCCTTTTTTTTATTCCATTTACTTGGTAGAATCCAATTTCAACCACCGAAACCCGTGCTGTCCAATTATACCCATGCGTGTTTTGAAGGTTGGGAGTAAACCAGAGGAAACCCACGCAGACACGGTGAGAGCAGACAAACTCCTTATAGACAATGCCAGATTTGAACCAAGGTCACTGGCGCTGAAAATCCATCGTGCTAATGGCTACGTTAACCATGCCACCACCACTTAATGTTAATATCACCAACGTCTGAACTTGGAGGGCAGTAGGAGGGTCCGAGTCTCAAGCACGCCAACGATGCCTCTTCAGATATCTGTGGTTGGCATATTGGTCATCGATCACTACAGTCTGGTCAATTCAGACTGCCAATAGACAACACATGGTCCTGATGCAGGATTAATCCTGATTCACAAAACGGTAAGCATAGATGTGATGGGCTTGAGGGCCCTCTTGCTGCAAACAGGGTGATGAAAAAGGTGTTTGGCATGCCTGCCTTCATCAGTCAGGGCACTGAGTACAGGAGCAGGTTGGTGATTATTCCATATCAGCCCTTGCCCTTTCAAAAGCAGAATCCCTGCAGCACATTCACCCACTACTGACCTCCTATTTTGTAATGTCCAGATATTTTGGACACCACTGATCTCTTCTCTGTACTTCCTACCTTCTCCACAGTAAAGCAGACATGAAGTATTCATTCAATACCTTGTCCACCTCCTGAGGCTCCACATATTGATAACCTCGCTGGTCTATAAATACCTTCCTCTCCCCAGGTACCCTTTCACTCTTTAAATTTAAACTTAGACGTACTGCACAGTTAATAGGCCCTTTCAGCCCACAAGCTCGTGCCATGTAATTACACCGAATTAACCTATATTTTGAAGGATAGGAGGAAACTGGAGCCCCCGCGGAAAACCCACCAACTCCTTCAGGCAGCGCGGGATTCAAACCCAGCGCTGCACTAACTGCCTCGCTAACCGGGCCACCCTAGAATCTGAAAGAATCTTTTAGGATTCTCCATTGTCCATCTGCCAAGGACATCTCAGTTCACCTGTGACCTCTTTACCTGTTAGCTTTTGTTCTTCCCCCTTTCCCTTCCTCCTTCCTCTCTTCCTGCCCCCACATTTTAATTCAGGAATCTGCCTGTTTTTCCTTGCTCCGGTCAAAGGGCTCAGGCCCAAACTGTTGGTTAGTTTTACTTCTCACGGATGCTGTGTGACCTGTTCAGTTTCTCCAGCATGACTGTGCATTACAGGTCCCCTTCTTTCCCTCATGATGTCCTCCTTAAGTTTACACCGCATCCCATCTACTATTTGATGGACTGGTGAGATCCCCAACTGCCTACACTCAGCACATGCCACCTTCCTCGGGGGTGACATGAGCTGGGTCCACATGACCATGTCGTACTTTAGCTGGAGAGCTCCCTTCTGACGGTGCTGCTCAGTTACAACATGGCCCAGTGGAACATTCATGAGACAGAATTAAACATATCACAGGGTTCCCTCCATGTCAGCTTCAGGTAGGATCGCTGAACCATTGGTCAGAATAGGCCAGGAAGTTCTCAAGCTGTTGCAGGGAAACACAAAGCTCAGGATGAAGAAAGATTTGGGCAGCTTGTAGCAGATCCACAAGCTCCCCAAGGGGTGCGGACATATGGAGAAGATTGAGAGCACACTTCAAGTCAAGTTTATTGTCTCTCCTTACACGAGTACAACTTGAAAAAACCCCATTCTCCAGTCCTTGGTGAAAAACACAACCGAACATAACACACATGAACAATATATATGAAGACATATATTTCATCTATACAAATCAATATTGTTTCATGAATACAAGAGTCTCGGAGGGTTCGTGAGGGTTAGCAGATCCTTTGGCCATTTAGTGTTTTCACTGCCCGTGGGAAGAAGCTCTTCCTCAACCTCTGATACTCCTGCATCTTTTGGGACAGCAGAGTTAGCGTGACGCTGTTACAGCGCCAGTGATTGGGACCAGAGTTCAAAGCCATCTGTCTGTAAAGGGTTGGTTTGATCCCCGTGGGTTTTTCCCGGGGGCTCCAGTTTCCTCCCACTCTTTGAAATGTATGGGGGTTGCAGGTTAATTGGGCAGCATGAGGTTATGGCAGAATCTACAGGAGGAATCTACTCCTTTGAACCCTGAGGCTGTGTCCCATAGTTCCAGTTCCACCTGGCAGTGGAAACAACTTTTGTGTTTCTATCCTATCTGGGCCTTTCATAATTTTATAGTTCTCTATAAAATCCCCCCTCATCTTCTTGAACTCCAATGAGCATGTCCTCTTGCTTCCCAGTCTCTCCCGGGGGAGAGGGTTGGTGTAGCGGTTTAGCGCAACGCCCTTACAGTATCAGCGATCAGGTCTGGGGTTTGAAAGCTGTGCTCTCTGTGATGAGTTTGTACATTTTCCTTGGGGGCTCTGGTTTCCACCCACTGTTTGAAACATATGGGGTTTTAGGTTAATTGGGTGTAAATTGGCTGGCACAGACTCATGGGCCAAAATGGCCTGTAACTGTGCAGAATGTCTGAAAAAAATGACGCTGATTGTGGAACCAATCTTTTGACATCGTCCTTAGTGTAAGAGGACTTCAGAAGCAAACCTGACCAGAGCAATGGTTCCACAGAACTACAGAGCATTCTCAGCACATCTCAAAGCACACAGATGACGGAAGATACTGGAATCTGAAGCTACGATAACAGGGTTATTGTCGTACGCATTGATTGCCTACTGTACATATGGACCGAGATTCCTACCTGCTGCAGGTGATTTACAATATATACTTGTCTAAAAGTCGATCTCATGTAAAATTGACCCCCTAATTTTGGCCACAAAATTTGGAATTTTCCATACATCTCTTGTAAAGGTTGCCCCTGATCTCTTACCTCGGTCCTGGCTGCCCACAGGCCGGGGCTCCCGACGCCTTGATCACAATCTCTCACCTCGGCCCTGGCCCATTGAAGCTCCCAATGACTCGAACGTGGACTCTCGCCTCGACCACCTATCAGAATTCCCGAGGTCTTCGACAATGCAGATACTTACATTGTCCCAACCTCCCCCGTGATAGGACACGTGATTTGATGCACAGACAGTATATGGTTACTTTAATTCATTCTGCTTTTGTTCTTTAATTGTTTAGAGATCATTTGGACATCTGCTACTGATGTGGCATCTGGATTCACATATGGTGTGAATTTTAACCTCTCAAAAGTAAGATCTATGTAATAGTTGACTCCTTTATATTTATTATTTCTTTTTGTGACTTGGGATATTGGGGTGACTTAACTTTTACTAAATGTATTGGTGTATTTTGAATTACCTGTCTGGCAACAGCAAGTAAGAAAATCGGAGCAGCAGTACATTGCACTTATGTATATGACAATAACCTCTCAAGGACCCCCACCACCCAGGCCGTGCCCGCTTCTCACTGCTCCCGTCAGGAAGGAGGTCCAGGAGCCTGAAGACGAACACCCAGCAGCACAAGGACAGCTTCTTCCCCTCCGCCATCACATTCCTGAATGATCAATGAACCAGACACCACCTCACTTTCTCTTCTTTGCACTAATTTATATTTGCACCCGTAATGCTCCAGAAAAATAACAAATTTTGTGACACGTTCGGCTCATATCATACAAGTCCTGATGTCGTACGAACTCCCTGTCCAACACCACATGGGGAATGTCTTCCCCAGGAAGACTACAGTGGCTCAAGTGGATATCTCACCACTACCTTCTCCAGGATAAGGGGGTCAATAAAGAACCTTCCCACCAGCTCCAAGCAGATGGAATGAAAAGAATGTGTTGATCGGTGAGAATGAATCTTCCTCATGACATCAGTGAAGAACTGGATTGTGCCCTGATGTTCACATTATTCCTCATAATTACAAATGATAGAGGCACAATGTTTTAATGAGTGTATTTGAATAATTGCAATCTGTAATTAATTACTGCCTCAGTGTTGGCCTGAGTGAGACAGGGAAATAATCTAAAAATGACATTTCAATTTGGCTCCATTCCCTCGCTTCATTTTGAAGAATCATTACTAAAATATAAATTGAACTGTTCAAGTAATGTACATCAGATGACTTCAATCTATTCAGGGCCACAACACATCCAGATGTTTTAATGTGGAGAATGGTGTACACCTTTTCATTTTCAATTTATGCCCAAGGCTTATTAACAATTGCAACAATTTGGATATGGTTCTATTTTTCCAAATTATCATTTGTCTAACTGAAATGTATATTATATGTGTGGCTGATCGGGCAGGAATGAAAATCTGCCCTGTAATGTGGACTCACCATGACTTGTGATCCTCCCTTCCACGCCGATGTGAACACAAAGGGCGATGTATTGATAACTGGGACAAATGCCGCCATCAGTGGGGCAAAATGATGGTGGGTATAAGCAGGCTTTTTTCCACTGAGGTTAGGGGAGATTAAAACCAGAGGTCTTGGGTTAAGGGTGATTGAGGAAAAGTTTAAAGGGAGCATTAGACCTTTAGATATAGGAACAGGTAGGCCATTTGGCCCATCGAGCCTGCTCTGCCATTCCATCATGAGCTGATCCCATTCTCCCACAGTGCACAGTGGGTTCATGTATTGGAGTTCAGTTGGCACATGCATGAGAGTTAAGGACCCTGAAGATATTGAATTTGCACTCTTAACTCCTGTGCATGTGCCATCTGAACTCCAATATGCTGACCCACCGCGCATGCGCCATCCGAACTTCAACATGCCAACCGAGCTCAATACGTTGACCCACCACGCATACGCCATCTGAACTCCAATACACCAACCTACCACGCATGCGCCAAACAAGCACTCACGCATGTGTACAGGAATCAAGATGGTTGCGCCCAGCCTATGGACCCTGGGATGCCCACTAACAAGATAAGTAGGCACATTTTGTCTCTTACATGCCCTGTATCCCTGTTATAGTTTGTGAAATGCAACATAAACTGTGTAAATGTTTTATTTTTTTCCTATATTAAAAAAAATTGGTCAGACGTGTGGATGGACTCAAGTCACATAGGTTGTAAGTCAGGGAGTACCTATACTTTAGGTAGCAAAGATAAAGATGCAGAGTCAATGTTTTGGGCTTAAGCCCTTCATCATGGGATGTAAATGCAGACTTCAGTATCTGAGGGATTAAAAACTCCAAGCCTTCATTGTATCTACCCCATTATACACTATGAACCTTTCTCCCTTCCCCTTTGGTTCATTCTCTTCTACCCACATTTCCTCCACCCCCCACCCACTGGATTCTTCCCCCACCACTTTGTTTCCCTCTGCCCTCTTATTATGTCTCCATTGTCACCTTCTGTTATCAGATTCCATGAAACAAGTTAGACTGTAGACATGTTGAATGTAGTAAAAAGATAAAAATGCTGGAAGTAAAACACAAAATTCTGTAGACTTCGTGGTTGAAGTAAAAGCACAAAATGCTGGGGAAACTCAGCAGGTCAAACAATGTCTTTTATGTAGCAAAGACAAAGGTACAGAACCAACATTTTGGGCCTGAGCCCTTCATCGGGTTCGTTCCAAACAGCTATCAGGCTCATGAACCTCCTCTTGAAACCCTCATCATGGACTATCTGACATCACAGAAGGATTGAGTGTCTTTTTTTGCATTATAATCAGTGAATATTTGTGATCTATTGTATATATTATTGTCTTTTTAATTTAATTAATTAATTGAATTGAATTTTAATTTAGAGATACAGCAAAATAATGGCCTGTTGCCCAAATGCACCCATGTGGCGTAGTTTACTATTATAAAGTTTTTTACAAGTATCTGTTCAACTGCAACAAGTAGAAATTTTGTTGCATATCATAGATTTTACACCGTGTACATCAATAAACTCGTCAACATGATCAGGATCTGGAGGAGACACCTTAGAGTAGAGGCTCAGATGGTAGGGGAGTTTGTACCAATGGAACATAGTTTCAAAGATGTGAGGTGCTTCTGTAACAACACACCTGCTTCTACCTCTGAGGCCAATATCAGCGAGTCCCGTCTCATCAAAGGGGAAGGCCATTAAGCACATCGTGCTGATTAAAAGAAAACTCCCAAGACCAATCTGAATCTGGAAAGGTTCTCAAGGATAATGAAAGTCAGAGAAAGACCAGAGCTGCAAATGGGGGAATCTTGAGTGAACAACATGAGGCTGGAGGGACTCAGTGGGTCAGGCAGCATCTGTGGAGAGAGATGGTCAGTTAACACTCCAAGTTGGGAGCCCTTTATCAAGAAGGAAAGGGGAGATATCAAGTATTTTTGTTTAGACATATAGCATGGCAACAGGCCTTTCCGGCCCACGCCGCCCAAATATGCCAATTAACCTACAACCCCCATACATTTTGGAGGAAACCAGAGCACCCGGAGGAAACCCACTCAGAGACAGGAGGATCAGAGCCAGCACCACCAGACTGAGGAACAGATTCTTCCCACGGGCAGTGAGAATGCCGAACGACCAAAGGAACTGCTCACACTAACCCTCCCAGATTCTCATTTGAACAAAACAATATTTATCTTTTATTTGTATAGTTGAAATACTTGTCCTGCTTATGCATTGTTTGTGTGTCTGTGTGTTATGTCTGGTTGTGTGTTTGCGTGTTTTTCACCGAGGACCGAAGAACGCTGTTTCATCAAATTGTACTTGTAAAATCAGATGACAATAAACTTGACTTGATTTAAGACACCAGGAGAACATACAAACTCCTTACAGGCAGTGCTGGATTCCAACCCGGGTCCCTGTGCTAACCATTTCTAAATTAAACTAAAATAACCCTGCTACCCCTATATATACTTCTTCGATATACTTGAACTATAACAAGAGCATGGACAGACTGGAACTTGTCTCCTTGGTACACAAGTGATTCAGGGGCCATCCTTATAGAGATTTATGTAATCATGGGGCCCCTTGGTGAGGAATGTAAAATGAGAGAGTATATATTTCAGGTGAGGGGAGAAGATTTAAAGGGGACCTGAGGTGCACCTTCTTCACACATCAGTGTGCGGAACGAGCTGCCAGAGGAAGCATTAGAGCTGGGGACAATTATGACATTAAAAAGACGTTTGGACAGGTACATGGACAAGGAAGGTTGAGAGGGATATGGGGCGAACACAGGCAAACAGGACCAGCTTGGCCAGAATGGACAAGTTGGGCCAAAGGGCCTGTGCTCATGCTGTAGGACTAATCCCATTTTCTGGATCTTGGTCCATGAATCTGAAGGTGTCCTTTGATGCGATGAGATGCACTGATATCGGCTTCGGAGGTTGAAGCATGTGTGTTGTTATAGAAACTGTGTGTGACTGTGACCTCACATCCCATGGTTCAAATATTTCTTCAAATGATCATCCAGGTATATCATTGGTGAGCATCTCACCTCCTCCACACTCTCAGGCTGAGAATCCTCACCCCCCCCCCCCCACCACCCTCTCTGTGTATAGAAACTGGCTTCAAATCCCACACATGTCAGCACCTAGACTGTCTGAGCCTATGGAAACTCAGATCTCCCAGTTATCAGCTGTTGAACAAACATGGGGATTCTCTGATCAGAGGGCCATCACTCAATGTAGACACATTCTGAATATTTATGAATGAACTTTACCCATGCAAGATTTACCTTATTTAATTACTTGCTCTGCACAGACTATCCAAGGGCTGTGTGTGACACTTGAGATAATGCAACATGGTAATGGAAAGCTGACTCCTACATCTCAAGGACTGGAGCACCAGAGTTAATCTGCAGCTGAATACAGCACACTCGATGTACTGACACAGATCTGGCACCACGAGTCAAACACAAAAGTCTGCAGACACCGTGGTTGAAGAGCAAAAACACTGGTCACACAGCAGGTAACAAAGATAAGGATACATAACCGACTTTCAGGCTTGAGCTCTTCATCAAAAAAATGTTGGTGGGCGATCAAACAAAATGTTGTGGGGAGGGGCGGGGGAGGAGCATGGTCCCAAAGGTAGGAGGTGATAGGTGGAGGAGGGAGGGAGGAAGGGCACAGTAGCAAACTGGTGGAGGAGGGATGGCTCTGTGAATAGAGAGGGAAGGGGGTGGAGAGCTGAGGGAAAGAAGACAAGGGGAAGGGAAGGGAGGGAGAACGGGGAGTAGTGTAGCAGAAACTGGAGAGGTTGATGTTAATGCTGTCTGGGTGGAGAGAGCCCAGATAGAAAATCAGATGTTGTTCCCCCAATTTATGGGTGGTCTTGGTGGGATAGCACATGAGGGTCACCTTCTCCACCTCTGATCCCTCAACAATCACTGGACCGTACACCTTTGGCTTTCCTTTCCTGGTCCACAATCAGTTCTTTGGCTTTTCCTTGGTGAGAGGTTGTTGTTAGAACATTATGCAGCCATGTGAGTGCGGGAGTGGGACGTAAAACTGAAGTGGTTGGCCACTGGGACACCAGGACTGCATCCTCCAGAAATTTGTTACATATTACAGCACAGAAAGAAAAACTGCCCCTATTTGAGGAGTCTGGGACCTAAAGAGACTGAGCCTAAAGATAGACGACGGCCTTCCCTCCACGGATGTTGCTCAATTTGCTCAGTTCCTCCAGCAGTTCAGCTTATCTCCAGATTCCAGCATCTGCAGCCCCATGTCTTCTAAAGATTAGTGGCAAATCTGAAGTTAGGAAAGACTTTTACACACAAAGGAGGCAGGGGATTCAAATCCTCTTCTCTTAGCAGCTCGGGCACAATTGTTTAATTTAGATCTGAGATTGATACACTTGTGATATCCAGTGCTGTTCAGGGATGTGAATTAGATGAGAGATCAGAGCAGTCTTATCGAGTGGCCGGAGGGACCAACTGATTGCCTTTGGTTCCTGTCTCCTCGATATCCCTGCAGATGGGTGGGCTACTTGTGAGCAAATTAGACTCTGAACCTACTCCCTGGAGCTGAGATGCTGATGGTTTGAACTGAACAGGAGTCTGTGCAGCTGTGGAGGCTGTGGGAGGGCTAGAGGCTAATCCATGGACACTCAGTGACTCTGGGGGGTCTCAGTTTTGTTTCTCTTTCTCTGACTTTAAGGGGCACTGGGGCAATGCTGATTGCAAATCTGTCTACTTTACAGCAAACTAAAGGCAATTTTGTGCATAAAAACATTTCTGTTTCATTAGATGACAATCTTCTGGCCATCCATCCCATCGGATGGTAATGGTTCCTTTCAGTCAGTTTGTGGGGTTTATACCCCGCTCCTCAGAAAGGAACAATGTGTGCATGAATGGATTTTAGGTGAGTAGGGGGTTGCACAGGTCCAGACCCACCCTCTCAACACCTCCTCCTGCATCCAGCAGCACGGTGAGGTCCAAGACGGCTGGGGGAAGTTCTGTTACAGTGAATGTAAGGGATGTCCTTTCTGACCTTCACAGCATGTGTTTGCTCGATGGCCATTGACCCTATCAGAGGGTTCGTCCTTAAGGAGTTTGTACGTTCTCTGTCTGTGTGGATTTTTCCGGCGGGCTCCAGTTTCATCCCATTGTTCAAAATGTACTGTGGGTGTAGGTTAATTGGGTGGAACGGTGTTGTGGGCTGAAATGGCCTGTAACCTTGGTGTATATCTAAATTTAAAAAATTTAATTTAAAATTTAAATCTGATCCAATCTATTAATGAGGTCGTCATTGCACAGGACCTCCTACCCCAATCAATTCTCACCTTTCCTCTCCTGTCCTCATATCCATGTCCAATTCCCATTGGCCTGTGCTCCTTCCCCTGCCCTTCCCTCCTCCCCCAGCCTTTTAATTCAGGGTCCTGTCTGCTTTTCTTGCTCGCACTTTGAAGAAGGCCTCAGGAAACAAAATGAAGGAAGTAAAGTTCAGAGGAGACGTCAGGGGTAAGTTTTTTACACAGTGTTGTGTGGGCCTGGAATGCCTTGCCAGGGATGGTGGTTGTGGTGGTCCACCTCCGACCTACTGCAGGGGGCAACCTCTGTACCTGCAGGAGTGTAAGGGGACAGGAGAACAACTGGCCGGCTGTCAATCAGTCGGCCTGAATGGATCAAGCCCCACCCGGTCGGGTGTCAATCACCCTCCGGGATACAAGCCTGCGCCGGCCTCCCGAGGCCTCACTCAGAGTTGCTCCAGCCATAGCCAGCCTGGCTCTGTGCAGGTTTTTGTGGATTAAAGCCTGTTGTTCAGTCTTTATCTTGTGTGTGTCTGATTCTGTCTAACAGTGCACCACAGTGGTGGAGGCTGAAACATCAGGGGCATTTAAGAGACTCTTAGACGGGCACATAGATGAAAGAAAAATAGAGGGTTATGGGGTAGGGAAGGTTTGGTACATTTTTAGGTCAGTATTCAGCACAACACCGAAGGCCAAAGGGCCTGTGCTGCACGTTCTATATCTTCCCCTCCTACGGATGCCGTGAACCTTGTTGAGTTCCCTCAGTGTTTCTGTGTTTTTATTTCCTGCAAATGTTGATGTGATCTGGAGGATGCAGCGGAGAGGTAAGGTTCTCCTGGCCCACCTACCCTCCTCCGCCCATAACAGTTACCACCCGAGGCAGTACGTGACATCTCAGGCAGACAGAGCGACGGTCGCAGCAACGCCATGGGAAAAGCAGTCTCACTTACAAAAAATAAATATCATCTTGATGCAACTTTCTCCTCAGACCTTAATTATATTAGATCATGATCCAATTTCTGGCCATTACATTGAAAAAAAGTGATCTGAATTTAATTAAGCAGGAGATCTTAAAGCACAGCCTGAGGGATTCTGGAATCATTTGAGTGAATCCTTCAGTTTTATTCCTGCTAACTAAAATGGATGTTGGGCACATTATTTTCTTCACCGATAGAATTTCTAACTGGTTTTGAGTGGGTCACAGTGAAATGATGGCTGTTCTTGCATGCTTTTTGCAAGTTGTTTGCTGAGATTGACTATCATTCAATGCAGCAGAGTTTTTTTTATCCTACATGTGGTACAATTAAATCTATTATTTACTTATGTCACTCTCAATGTTACAAGGTCCTCGTTAACTGATTGAGGGCCCAATTATAATTAGAAATGGAAAAACACAGCACTGCTGGGTATACAAGTTCTGTTCTGCACAACTCGTTGCTGGTACTAGTCAGAAAAGCCATGGGAATATCAGGAGATCATTCAGCCCATCAAGCTGAGTCAATACAACTATGGGCCGCTGGGCAATACTAATGGCGGATCTTTGCCTTATGGCAGACTAAAGGTAGTTTTGTTTAATACAGTAATTTCCAGAGCCTGGTGGATAGGCTGTCCACACTGGGACTCAACACCCCTCTCTGTAATCCTGGACTTCCTAACGGAAACACCGCAGTCTGTCTGGGTTGATAACAGAACATCGAGCAACATCACGCTGAGCACTGGCGCACCATAGGGCTGTGAGCTCAGCCCGTTCCTGTTCATGCTACTGACCAACAACTGCATCACCAGGACCAGCTCCAACAGTGTCATCAAGTTTACACAACAGTCGTTGGCCTCCTCGGTAACAATGATGAGTTGCACTACAGAGATGTAAAATCTCATTAAATAGTACGAGACAAACAACCCGAGTCTCATTGTGGACGAGATGATCATGGACTTCATGAGGATCAGGAATGACCAAGTCAAATTTGTTGTCATCTGATTGTACAAGTTCAACTTGATGAAACAGTGTTCTCAGGTCCTCGGTGCAAAACATGCAGACACTCACCCAGAGAGAACACACATACAGACACACAATACACATGCAGTAAATAAGTATAGATTCGTATATATGAGCCTCGGAGGGTCAGTGTGAGGAGATCCTTTGGTCATTCAGCATTCTCACTGCCCATGGGAAGAAGCTGTTCCTCAGCTTGGTGGTGCTGGCTCTGCTCCAGACCCCAGGGGAAATCTCTACAAAGTTTAGGGGAGATGTCAGGGGTAAGGTTTTTTTTACACAGAGAGGTGTGGGGGCCTGGAAAGCCTTGCCGGGGATGGTGGTGGAAGCTGAAACATTAGGAGCATTTAAGAGACTCTTAGACAGACACATGGATGGAAGAAAAATAGAGGATTATGGGGTAGGGTTTAGTATTTTTATGTTAGGAATATATGGGTTGGCAGGACATTGCGGGCCGAAGGGCCTGTAATTTACTATGTTAAATGTAAACAAGAAGTGCAAACAAACTGACTTCACTGGACAGCCATTGTTGGGGGTGTGGGTGGCGGTGGGGGAAGAGTTTGAACCTATAAGATGGACCTAGCTAGGTTCACCAATTTTTACCGTCTACTGTGTTCCTGGGCACTTTGGTCTCTCGTCTCTGGTCTGAAGGCCATTCCCTTTTGAGATGGCAACTTTTCTTCACACTGCACTGTGACATCAAGCAAGGCTTTTGAAATCATTGCTATTGAATGACACTTGAACCCCAAATCCTTTCAATTCAGAAGGGAAGATGAGTTTATCAATGACTAGTTAATGGGTTTCCAGCAGGTGGTCTGAGGAGAAACTTGGAACATTATAGTCTGTGCCTGATTCGAATTTCCAATGAAGCTCAATTTTTTCCAGAACAGCTGGCAAATTCAGTATTGCAACAACCTACATTTATATAGCCGCTCAAATGCATCCCAAGGGGCTTCACAGGAGAGTGGCAGGATGTGAGAAGGTGCCAAGGGCACTGAAGGGTTCCTAATCACAAAAGTGGTTCAGATCTGGTGCTCGGATTGCTGATGGTTTGGATTGGACTCGGTGTGGCTGTTAGAGGAGAACATCTGGAGGCAAATCCACGGACACTCAGTGACATCCCTAGCTCAGGAACATCCCCATATTTATTTGCTCACTGACTGGCAGCTCTCCCTTCAGCTGTCTGGATTCTAAGCTCTGGAATTCCCTGAACCTCCCTTTCCTCCTAAAAGCCATCCCATCTGGGATGTGGGGCTAAAGTCCAACCAAGATTCAAGATTCAATTTATTGCCGTGTTGAAAAAAAATCCAGGGTCATATAACACTAAAGTGCCTCTTGTCTGATGGAAGGCAGAGAGATTTGCCATTGGCAGAAATTGCCTGAAGCGCCTCTTACAGTCCAAGAAAGAGAAACGAAAGAGATCCGCCCCCCCCCCCCCACCCCCACCCAGTAGGTCATTCGGTAGGTCAGGGGTAACCAGGGTTGTGTAACAAATGCTGGTCATTGCTGATAGCCAAAGTATGAATTAAAACTAAAATTACGGGAGAAAGACAGAGAAGAAAATCAGGGCTGATTTAAAGGAGACACATGCGGCAAGTTTTTTTAGGCAGAGAATGGTGGGCATCTGGAATGGGCACTGGTGGAAGCTGATAGAGAGTTTAAGCTTCTAGACAGGAACATGAATATGCAGGGAATGGAGAGATATAGATCAGGTGGAGACAGAGATTTAGCTTAATTTGACATAATGTCGGTTCAGACATTGTTGGGCGATACTATGTTCTCGCCTTCAGACTGAGGCAGTGATGGACTGAGCATCACTGCACACAGGCTTGGAGCTGAAGATGTGCCAATACACCGAATGTAACTCATCCGTTCAGAAACTTGTGTGGGAGCAATATTTATAGATGTGTCATTAAATTTGCCTTCTCGAAGGAAATGGTGGATCTCTGTAATTCCCAAACTGTCATGGCTGTGGGCGATGTATCACCCAGGGTGTTCAAAGGAACAGCAGCTAGATTTTTGAAGGATCAGGGATTGAGGGCTGTGAGGAATCTAGCACAGTCGAGGAGATGAGACCTGGGGTAGATCAGGTCAAATATCAGACATTTGCCATGAAATAAAACAGAAGCGTAATATCCAGTCAAGTTTGTTGTCATCTGATTGTACAAGTACAACCAGATGAAACAGTTTTGTCTGGTCTTCGGTGCACCACACACAGACAAACAATACATTTACAGGACACGTATTTCATCTGTACAAATAAAGAAATAAATATTGATTAATGAATATGAGATTCTCAGAGGGTCAGTGTGAGCCGTTCCTTTGGTCGTTCAGCATTCTCACTGCCCGAGGGAAAGAAGCTGTTCCTCAGCCTGGTGGTGCTGGCTCTGATCCTCCTGGATCTCTTCCCCGATGTGAGCAGCTGAAAGATGCTGTGGGCAGGGTGGAAGGGGTCCTCAAGGATTTTGTGCACCCTCTGAACTCCTTTCATCTGCACCCTATCGAGGATCATTGGATCCACCCTGCTCTGTCACTGCAAGGACTGGATGGACACACAAGATTCTGCAGATATTGGAATCAGCCAGAATGCACACAGCACATCTACTGATGATCCAAATAGTTTGACTGATTCAGTTCAACATCTCTTCCCTGATTTTCTTCTCAGTCTTTCTCCTGTAATTTTAGTTTGAATTCATACTTAAGTTATCAGCAATCACCAGCATTTATTTACCCCAACCTGGTTACCCCTGACCGACTGAATTATTTCAAAGGGCATTGAATCAAACATTTTACTATGTGTTTATATGTGGCACAGTTGGCGTGGTGGTTCGCACGACGCCTTTACAACAGCAGTGATGGGAACCAGGGTTTGAACCCTGCGCTGTCCGTAAAGATTCTGTACGTTCTCTCTGTGTCCGTGTGGGTTTTCCCCGGGACTCTGGTTTCCTCCCACCGTTCAAAATGTTCTGTGACTTGTGGGTCAATTGGGTGGCAGAGACTCATGGGTTGAAATGGCCTGTTGCTGGGATGCATGTCTAAATTAAATTAAAATTAAAATTTAAAATATGGTCCATTGTGGTGAAGGTTTAAGGGGTCAAACAAATTGGATGTTTTCCTGAAACAATCTGGCACTTTCTTAATTTTAGCGATTTAATTCTAGGCTTACTTAATTGACTGGATTTAAGATTCCCAGCTGCTGAGGTGAGATTTGAACTCATGGTCAATGGAGCATTCGCCTGGCCAGTAAAAGAAATCACAGTGCTATCGTATCTTGGGAAGCCACTGTCTCTCAGTGCAGTGTGAAGTTGGAGAGGGAAGGAGCTATCAGTGCAGTGTGGAGTTGGAGAGGGAAGGAGCTATCAGTGCAGTGTGAACGAAGAGGGAAGGAGCTATCAGTGCAGTGTGAACGAAGAGGGAAGGAGCTATCAGTGCAGTGTGAACGAAGAGGGAAGGAGCTATCAGTGCAGTGTGGAGTTGGAGAGGAAGGAGCTATCAGTGGAGTGTGGAGTTGGAGAGGGAGGGAGCTATCAGTGCAGTGTGGAGTTGGAGAGGGAGGGAGCTATCAGTGCAGTGTGGAGTCGGAGAGGGAAGGAGCTATCAGTGCAATGTGGAGTTGGAGAGGGAAGGAGCTATCAGTGCAGTGTGGAGTCGGAGAGGGAAGGAGCTATCAGTGCAGTGTGGAGTTGGAGAGGGAAGGAGCTATCAGTGCAGTGTGGAGTTGGAGAGGGAAGGAGCTATCAGTGCAGTGTGGAGTTGGAGAGGGAAGGAGCTATCAGTGCAGTGTGGAGTTGGAGAGGGAAGGAGCTATCAGTGCAGTGTGGAGTTGGAGAGGGAAGGAGCTATCAGTGCAGTGTGGAGTCGGAGAGGGAAGGAGCTATCAGTGCAGTGAGGAGTTGGAGAGGGAAGGAGCTATCAGTGCAGTGTGGAGTCGGAGAGAGAAGGAGCTATCAGTGCAGTGTGGAGTTGGAGAGGGAAGGAGCTATCAGTGCAGTGTGGAGTTGGAGAGGGAAGGAGCTATTAGTGCAGTGTGGAGTTGGAGAGGGAAGGAGCTATCAGTGCAGTGTGGAGTCGGAGAGGGAAGGAGCTATCAGTGCAGTGTGGAGTTGGAGAGGGAAGGAGCTATCAGTGCAGTGTGGAGTTGGAGAGGGAAGGAGCTATCAGTGCAGTGTGGAGTTGGAGAGGGAAGGAGCTATCAGTGCAGTGTGGAGTTGGAGAGGGAAGGAGCTATCAGTGCAGTGTGGAGTTGGAGAGGGAAGGAGCTATCAGTGCAGTGTGGAGTTGGAGAGGGAAGGAGCTATCAGTGCAGTGTGGAGACGGAGAGGGAAGGAGCTATCAGTGCAGTGTGGAGTCGGAGAGGGAAGGAGCTATCAGTGCAGTGTGGAGTCGGAGAGGGAAGGAGCTATCAGTGCAGTGTGGAGTTGGAGAGGGAAGGAGCTATCAGTGCAGTGTGGAGTTGGAGAGGGAAGGAGCTATCAGTGCAGTGTGGAGTTGGAGAGGGAAGGAGCTATCAGTGCAGTGTGGAGTTGGAGAGGGAAGGAGCTATTAGTGCAGTGTGGAGTTGGAGAGGGAAGGAGCTATCAGTGCAGTGTGGAGTCGGAGAGGGAAGGAGCTATCAGTGCAGTGTGGAGTTGGAGAGGGAAGGAGCTATCAGTGCAGTGTGGAGTTGGAGAGGGAAGGAGCTATCAGTGCAGTGTGGAGTTGGAGAGGGAAGGAGCTATCAGTGCAGTGTGGAGTTGGAGAGGGAAGGAGCTATCAGTGCAGTGTGGAGTTGGAGAGGGAAGGAGCTATCAGTGCAGTGTGGAGTTGGAGAGGGAAGGAGCTATCAGTGCAGTGTGGAGACGGAGAGGGAAGGAGCTATCAGTGCAGTGTGGAGTCGGAGAGGGAAGGAGCTATCAGTGCAGTGTGGAGTCGGAGAGGGAAGGAGCTATCAGTGCAGTGTGGAGTCGGAGAGGGAAGGAGCTATCAGTGCAGTGTGGAGTCGGAGAGGGAAGGAGCTATCAGTGCAGTGTGGAGTCGGAGAGGGAAGGAGCTATCAGTGCAGTGTGGAGTTGGAGAGGGAAGGAGCTATCAGTGCAGTGTGGAGTTGGAGAGGGAAGGAGCTATCAGTGCAGTGTGGAGTCGGAGAGGGAAGGAGCTATCAGTGCAGTGTGGAGTTGGAGAGGGAAGGAGCTATCAGTGCAGTGTGGAGTTGGAGAGGGAAGGAGCTATCAGTGCAGTGTGGAGTTGGAGAGGGAAGGAGCTATCAGTGCAGTGTGGAGTTGGAGAGGGAAGGAGCTATGAGTGTTTGCAGCAATTCTGTGTTCTAATTAGTGGCACGATCTTAGATTGTGGTCATATGTACAAAACGATGGGTCGTTATGGTGCCTCGCTGAAAATTTACTGAATGGAAAAGTAACTGAATAAGTTCCACCAGTATATTGAGAGTCACCATTATACAACAGTGAAGAAGGCCCCTCGGCCCCGCAGTCCATGTTGATCATCAACTTCATCCTACATTAGAATCATGGAACATGACAGCATAGGAATGGGCCCATTGGCCCATCTAGTCCGTGCCAAACTATTTTTCTGCCTATTCGTATTGACCTGCACCTGGACCATATCCCTCCATACTCCTCCCATCCATGTTCCTATCCAAACTTCTCTTTAATGTTGAAATCAAACCCACATCCACCACCTCTGCTGGCAGCTTGTGCCAAATTCTGAGTGAAGATGTTCCCGTTAGACATTTCTCTTTTCACCCTTAACCCATGCCCTCTGATTTTTGTCTCATCCAACCTCAGTAGAAAAAGCCGACTCTACTCCTCATAGTTAAAACAGGATGCTGGAGAAACTCAGCAGGGCACACAGCGAACTTTATATAGCAAAGATAAAGATACATAACCAATGTTTATGGGCTTGAACCCTTCTTCAAGGTATGATCAAGGCTTGAATTGGCCGGTGAACCTCCTCTGCACCACCTCCAGTAGAATCTTCCTCCAGTAAGGAGACCACAACTGCACACACAACTTCAGGTGTGGCCTTCTCTGCAGAGTTGGAGCCATTTAAATGACCCAAGGAGGGCCTTTGGTGTGGGGTTGAACCTAGATACCCCTGAAGGAGAGGTGGATTTTATCTACTAAGCTCAGGAAGCAGACATAAACAGAAAATGATGGAAATAGCAGCAAGCCGGGCGACACCTGTGGTGAGGTTTAGAAATAATTACACAGTTCAACACGACAGCTCCCCTCCACCTTCCTAGAACTGTGAAGCAGGGGCAATAAATAGCAGTCTTTTCAACACCAACCATGTCCTAAGAATTAACAAAAGAACTAAAATACATCCTCTGAGATGATGAAGTCAGTGGAAATATCAGCGAAGCCCATTCAACTGAAAGAGAGTTATTCCAGGTCTAACAAATCACTGTAGTGTTTCATATCCCCTAATCACAAAACTATGGCGGTATTTCGTGGGCTTTAGAAGATTAAAGGTTCGTTTGCTTTGAATCTTTGCTTTTTATTGTCATTCTTTATGGTGGGTGAGGTGTCGAAGATCAATGACTTATTAATAAAGTATCTTGAATGAAGCGAGGTTTCTCTCTCTGTTCCTTTTTCTCCTTTTGTGTCTCAGGCTCTTTCACTTTCCCTCTTTCTCTCGGCACTCTCAGTCCCCTTCCTCTCCTCCACGTTAAACTTTCCCTCTCTCTCGCTGCTCTTCCCCCTCTCTCACTATCCTTCTCTCTCTCTCTCTCTGCTCTTTCTCACTATTTTCTCTCTCTCTCCTTTTCTGCTTCTCCCCTTTCTTTCTCTCTCCCTTCCAGTCTCTCTCTAGGTCAGATGGGATAACTTGCTTCTGCACCGCCTCCTTGTGTTTGGGTGAGGGAGGTGCAGGGTCTTCCTTAGGTGAGCCAGGAAGTGTCCAGGGGATCTGGTGGGTGGGTGGCTTCTGATTGGTGCTCAGGGACAAATTGTGACCCTGAGCTATGAGGGAAAGTGACTAAAGATGCCAGTTCACACAAACATCTGAAAGAGGGAAAGAGAGAGGCAGAGGGATTTAGGGAGTTGCCTCCCAGAGCTCAGGTCCTGATCACCGAG
This sequence comes from Narcine bancroftii, assembly GCF_036971445.1. Lineage (NCBI taxonomy): Eukaryota > Metazoa > Chordata > Chondrichthyes > Torpediniformes > Narcinidae > Narcine > Narcine bancroftii. Next base: position 103,365,525 of record NC_091479.1, on the reverse strand, counting down.
GTAATGACCATGGGTGGCAGAGTCCTCAGGATGTCTTTGCTATTACATTTCTAAATCCCCAGGCCCAACACCTCTACCATAGGTGGTCCTCCTTCAACTGGCTAAGACCCAGCTCTGAATGCCATCCCCCAACCTCTCTCATTGCAGATACCACTTAAAGACCAGAGGGGTGAGGGTTCAGAAGGACCTGAGGGGCAACCTTTTCACTCAGAAGGTGGAATGAACTGTCAGAAGAAACTACAGAAGTGGGTTGTCATTCAAAAGACATTTGGACAGATTTAGGGATAAGGAAGGGAAGGGCCATGCAGGCAATTGGGACTAGCCCTGAATGTCAACTTGCTCAGCATGGATGAGTTGGGCCAAAGGGCCTGCTTCCTTGCTGTGTGACTCTAAGATACTGCAGCTTTGTCCAAGCTTTTGGGCTGGCCTGGTGTGGGTTGGTGTCACATGATGGGTTGTTGATGCTTTTCTCCGTTTACAGGCAATATAGAATTACAAACTACTGCTGTGTTTGACCTGAGTGGGAGACAACTTGCAGAGAAGAACATGATGCCTCAGTTAGCAAGAAAGGCTGCTCAACTGATCTTCAACAGAGTGGAACTGAAGGAGAGTCAGAAAGAAGCTTTAAATATTAACCTCGGTCATGATGCTTCAGTTGGTTTGGTTCACACCTCCAGATTGTAGGGTGTTCTTGTGGACGTGGAACAGAAGCAACACTCACAAACCTGGCACATTTCGTTTTTGTTACACAACAGTATTTAAAAAATATTCTTTGCTCAGTTCTGTGAAAACCTTAATTGATAGATAGATATATCGAGAGAGAGAGAGATAGGGAGAGAGAGAAAAATATAGAGAGAGATGGAGAGAGGGAAAGAGATAGAGAGATAGATCAATGAATGTGTCACACACTAAACCAGCCAGTCTCAACCTTTTTCGGCTTTGGCCCCCTCGGACTCTGCTCAGTGCTTATGGGGCTCCTTCCCTGTGAAGCTGTCAAGTTTTGGTTACTTCTCTCCTACTAACTACATAAAAAACATGAAAAATATTTATGTTACATGAGTTGAAAAGAAAACAAAGCATTGCTGTGGCCGCCAGGGAGACTGTAGGATCCCTTTTGAGATTCAAGATTCGTTTATTGTCATGTAATAAAACAGATGTAATATTACACAAAAATTTTGTTAGTTTGCTGTAGACACATATGCCATCAGCAGAAGTTGCTGGGCGAGGTGGGGGTGGGGGGTGGGGGGGGGGTTGGAAGAAGTGTGGGGGAAATTTTTTACAGTGGAATGGGCTGCCAGGTGGTTGCCAGAGTGGTAGAAGCAGATACAATAGCAGTGTTCAAGAGGCTTCTAAATGGACACATGAATATGAAGAGGGTGGAGAACACTATCGACTAGGTGCACGTAGCAGAGTTGGAGTTTGATTTGAACATCCGGCTAGGCACACACATGAGGGATGAAGGGCCTGTCCCTGTGCTGGACTGTTCTGTGATCTATAGATTTTTGCTGAAGATGTTCACATCTGCAGACCCAGTGCCTTTCTGGACCTAACAGTCGTCACCCCAGCTCCTGCCCGACTCACTCAGCCTTTCCTGCCATTTTTGGCTGCGTCTCAAGATTTCCATTTTCCATGGCACATTGTGTTTGCAGCTTCTTGCTTGCCCTGGATCCAAATGGTACCTTTGGAGGTAATTAAACTAACTTTGCAGGGACTTGATGGTAAGTGTATTAAGGAAAAGAACAGAATTAAATCTGGGTAACTAGTCTGCTCTGTGCTTTTCCATCCACAATGGTGTAATTAAGGTTTCAGAAGCAGGAGGCACATTCTCCAGCGACCAGGAAGCTTCGTGCTTAAAGCAGGATAATGAAATTTTTTGACACAGACTGCAAAAATAATTGAAAGTCACAACATTACAAGAGACAGCCGTGTGCTCAGCCTTGTGTAATGATGTTATCCATTTGTGTTTGCAGGGACAGACAGGATATATCCATTGGGCTGTCTCTGATGGTCAAAAGCAAGAATATCAGCTCTGTGAGTGTAAGTGGCTTCTGATTTAATTGTCAAATGCAGAAAGACAGAAAGTACAGACAACATGGATCACTGATCAGAATGCAAGCATAGAAGAAAAAATAATGAACAAGGTTCTTGGCAATGGTTTTACACAGTGTGTCCTCCTGCACTGGAATGTGATGTTAAAAGGTGCTGGAAGAAGATTCATCAGGAATGTTCACGTTGAAGCAACTTAGGATGGCTACACTTCAAGTTCTTGGGAATGAATATCTCCAGTGATCTGGACACAATGGTCCAACACACATGCACCAATGCCTCTACTTTCTCAGAAGATTAAGGGCATTCATTCCACATGTTCCCACCCTGTCATGTCACTCAACAATTCCACAGGAGCACCATCTAGAGCAGATGGTCCGGATGCATCCCAGCATGAGATAGGAGCTGCTCTGCTCAAGGTTGGAAGAAGCTGCAGAAGGTGGCGAATACAGCTCAGCACATCATGCAAACCTCCCTCTCCATCTACACCTCCTGTTGCCTCAGTAAGGCAGTCAACACACTTAAAGACTCATCGCATCCGGGACACATTCTCATCTCCCATCTAGGAGAAGGCTTCAGGGTAGGAAAGCACTGGCCAACAGGCTAAAGGATAGTTCTTCCCTGCAGCCATCAGACTCCTGAATGAACCCCACAACAGTTCTATCACATTGCCCTTGCTGGCTGCTAATTGATCTTCCAGTTAATTGTAGCTCTATACTCTGTAAATTGTGTTCTTTACACATCAGTATAAATATTAGGGATAATCTGTCAGACTGCTCACAGAAGAACTCTTCTCACAGTATGAGGTATATTGTGACAAATAAAAGGAAGGAAATACAGGTGCTAGCATCTATATAATGGGCTGAATGGTATCCTTTACTCCCTGGTTGTCACTGACCTCTATTGTTATTGGCTGTGGCTGGATGGTGGACCTTTTGCCTCTGAGCCAGATGCTTGAGTGATCCAGGCCCACATTGCAGTGTGACCTAGTGGGGAAAGACTGTATCTTTTCATCCCTCTGTCATACAGCCATCCAAACAAGCCATTCAGCCGGCACCGACCCTCAAGCACCCACTTGGGCCATCCCAATTTTTCTCTCCACAATCCAGCTTCGACAATGTACATGCACCGAATATCCGTGGTTCGGGCGCCTGCCTACATTGTGTCCACACCTTGATGAAAGGCCCAAGCCCAAAATGTTGGTGATGTATCTTTACCTTCGCTACATAAAGTTCACTCTTCGACCTGCTGAGTTTCCCCAGCTTTGTGTCAATACAATGTTGCACCTTGTTCTGCGTACCACTGCTACTGCAAAACAACAAAGTTCATGACAGACGTTCATGACAATACCAGATTCTGATTTGGAAGTGGCGTTCCCTAAGCCTTCCCACAGAAGTGACGGGCCAAACCACAAGGCCCACAATAACATCCTGCCTCCTGCACCACACTCCGTCAGCATCTTAGAATTCATTTTGCTCCCCAATTACAGGGCAGCTGAAACAGAAACCGTGACATCATTTTCAGCTTTTAAAGCTACCCGAGAGAGGAAGCAGAGGTGTTATATTTCACATAAGGCATTAAACAGAGCCCTGTGCAATGAGACATTCATATTATGCAGGCTGATTCTTCGAATTTAGCCCTGAGTCTTAAGGTGGATAGAAAAAGTGATCCAAAGACTGTGTTAGAACGTTCTGGCTGAGCTTGGGGTTTCCCCTTGGAGGCATCAAAGGGTAAGAGGTGATTTAATAAAGGTGTGTTAGATTATGAGGGGCATCGATAGAGTGGGCGCCAGCAAATTTATCCCAGGGCGGTGGGGGAGGAAGGTTTCGAGTAGATGTCTTTCACACAGAGAGTAGAGGGTGCCCAGATTGCATTGGCAGGGGTGGTGGTGGAAGTTGGTAAAATGGGGACATGTAAAAGATTCTTGGACAGACACATGGATGAAAGAGATATAGAGGGTTATGGGTGAGAGGGAGAGAAGAGTTAGATCATTGTGAAGCAGGGTTACACAAGTCAGCACAACATTGTGGGCTGGAGGGCCTGTACTGTGCTGTGCTGAAGTGTCCTACCTCTAGGAATGAGCATTGGAGTGCCCTGCTTGGCATCCCTGCATAAAGAGTGATGGTTGCTCACAAAGAAGCAAGAACAGAAGAAGAAAGGATCTCAAAGATCAAGGACCACTGTTGCGACGACATCTCTACACCTCTGCCCCCGCGTGAGCACAGCTTGGAATAACCTGCCACTATCGTACACATCGCAACTCTGACGATCGAAGGGGAGGACTTGCCCATGAACAGCAGGAGCCCTGACCGAGAGAGACTTGCATCTGCTCTTGAAGGAACTTCCTGTGGGAGTTTACTTTGTGCACCAATGAGTTGCTGTACTTCCCACCTCAAAATATCCGTGTGGAGCACTTTGGGAGTCTGATGGGTGTAGAATGTTGATTTGGATGCCCCTCTCTTTCCCTTCATATGATTGAAATCCTGTCCATGGTCTCATGCATGGCCAGACTGCAACCACCCGCAAGTCTGGAGGAACAACACCTCAGCCTCTGATCGGATGGCATTAACATGGACTTCTCTGCTTTCTATCCTCCACCTCATCTCTCTCTCTCATTTTTCTGATTGCATTCTTCCCTCTCTCCCTCCCTCCCTATCCCACTGTCTCCTTTTCTCCAGCTCTGCATTCAAGGAGCCACCCCCTTCCCCGATCAATTCTCACCTTTCCCCTCCTGTCCTCCTGCCCACGTCTAATATATTCCTTTTACCTTTGATCTGTATTCCTCTCCTCACCCTTTCTTCCCTTCTCCCCAGCTTTTAAATTCATGTACCTGCCTGCCTTTCACTCACACCCTGAAGAAGGGCTCAGGCCTGAAACGTCGGTAATATCTCTTTACCTCCAATGGACGCTGCGAGACCTGCTGAGGTCCTCCAACATTTCTGTTTTCTTACTACAATCACAGCGCCTGCAGACTTTCATGTTTCACTGAAATCCTTCCTGCCCAGATGTTTCTTTGTGTCCCTGATGGTCCTTACAACTCAGGCACCTCACAGGATATCTGAACAATCTTTGAGCATTCAGTTACCATGCAACATCAGCACTGGACCCCCTGCCTCCACTCCACCTCCTGCCTCCGCTCCACTCCTTGCCTCCGCTCCACTCCTTGCCTCCGCTCCACCCCCTGCCTTCGCTCCTCCCCCTGCCTCCGCTCCACCCCCCCATCCTCCCCCACCCCCATGGTAGCTGCTTAACCCACTGAATTCCTTCAGCTTCTCATTGCTTCTATAATCAGTTCCAAAGACAAAAAATGGAGCTTTGCAACGTTTAATAAGAAGCAAAGCTGCCTCATTGCCATGAAATGTGGGAACACTTCTCCTAAATGGTATGATTTCACACCCACTTTGAGACTGATGGAATATCATGTGATATTCTTCCCTGCTACCACCACTTAAAACTACATCTCAAAACAATCTTTAAATTCCTGTCATGCGACCAAAAGATTTTGAGTGAAGACCCGCCGATTAATAACTGACTGTCAAAAGTGAACAGAACCACCTTTTAATGAAAAATAATGCGGTATTAGAATTGCCGGTTTGACCAGGAAGAGAATATCAGAGGGGATCATTTATTTCATTTACTTAAATTGCTCTTGGTCCCAATTACTGCAATTAAAATTCAGCTTAATCAGTAAATTCATCTGTGACCCTGGATAAAAGCCTCACCTGGTGATGCTAAGGTCTGATTGGAACCTCTGAACACTCAGTGTTTTTTTGCAAAGTAAAATTACATGGGTTTCCCTTAAGGTTTGAACATCAATAAACCAGATTGTCAGCCTTAATGACTGGGCAGTGATCACAGCCAGTTTGACAGTGGCTCAGAGATTGACAATGGACCAGGCACAAATACCTCCCTCTTCTTCAGATCAGGCAAGGCCATAAAATGGGAATTAATTTGAGGGCTTTCCCCAAGAAAGAGGGAATGCTAATTTCAGGCTAAACTGGAACCAAACACACACATCACACACACACACACTCATATTGATGCATGTAAGTTCACACAGCACATATATACACATTGCAAATTCAATATCCTCTTCCCAATGACTCTCGTGTCAACATACATGCTAAGTAACAGAACAAATATCAATTCCAATTGAAAGCTTTATAGCTTGTCCGCCAGCTAAGAATTCCTTCCACTTTAAATATTTTAAATAACCTCGCTATTTCAGCTCCAGATAAATTATTGAGTTGATTTCAATGCTTCGTGATGTGGTTGAATGAAAGAATAATTTTGCAGTGGGAAATTAAATGTTTATTGTGTGTTCAGGGATGTTATTTCTCAGCAGATGCGGAGTCAGAATGTTATGGGACAGCCATAGAAATAATCAGTAGGAGATTGGGGAAATCAGCTTACAGGGGCTGATGTTTGCAAGAGGATTGCTACTCGTGTATTCCCGTGCACTTTAATATCTAAGCTGCAGCACCTTAGGTGAAAACTGGACATGTCTGCTTCGAGAATTTAATTTTAAAGTTTAGACATCCAGCACAATAACAGGCTCTTTCAGCCCACAAGTCCATGCTGCCCAAATACATCCAATTCATCTACAACCCCCTGTATGGTTTTGAAGGGTGGGAGGAAACCGGAGCATCCGGAGGAAACCCACGCAGATATGGGGAAAACGTACAAACTCCTTACAGATAGCATGAGATTCAAACCCTGGTCCCAGATACTGGCGTGAGATAACATCACTGAGCTAATCGTGCTGACCAGAAGCAGTATACAAAAGTATTGGAGAAAGTCAGCGGATCACACAGTGCTCAGGGGAAGTGAAAGGCAGCTGACATTTTGGGCCTGAGCCCTTTGTCAGGAACATGGCAGATGTTTAAATAAAAAGGTTGTGGGGAGGGGGAGGAAAGGGAGGGACAGGGGTATTGAAGTGGACCTGAAGTTGCTTGAAAACCAACATGAACACAGCTGCATAAACTGATTTTTAATCACTTTGCAAAGGATGGGAACTCTGTTACAGCAAGAAGCACACTGCAACAAGCAGCTTGTCTCACCCCAAGAGAATCTGCTTTGTGGCTTACAGTTTTAAAAACGTAAAACAGGAAAGTCTGTAGACACTGTGGTTGAAGAAAAACACAATGCTGGAGAAACTCAGCAGGTTAAATGGTGCCCTTTATACAGCAAAGGTAAAGATACAGAACCAATGTGTCAGGCTTGAGCCCTTCATCAAAGTATGGAAAAAGGTCGGTAGGCACTCGACAAAATGGCAAGGGGAGGGGCATGGTTCCAAAGGCAGGAGGTAATAGGTGGATAAGGGAGGGAGGGCACACCAGAAAGCTGGGGGAGGGGGGGATGACTGAGCTAAGGGAAAGAAGACAGGGGGAAAGGGAAGGGAAGGGAGAATGGCGAGCAGATTAGCAGAAACTGGAGGTCAATCTTAATGCCATCCGGTTGGAGGGTGCTCAGGTGGAAGATGAGATGCTGTTCCTTCAATAACAGGAACAGGCAGGTAGAGGTGGGAGTATTGTAAAGAACGATGCTGAGAAGTGATGGGGGCGAGAGGGCAGAGGGCTAAGAGGGATGGTGATTGGGAGCAAGCAATCTCCCCAGCATTTAATTTTGAAATGTACCGGGGTGAAGGTTAAATGGGTGTAAACTGAGCAGCATGAACCTGTGGGCCAAAATGGCCTGTTACTGTGCTGTATGTCTACATTAAAAAAATAAATAAATAAATAGATTTAAATTTAAAAAGAGATGAAATAGGATGATACTGTAACAAACCCTCTGATATAATCTTACTGGTAAAACTGGTGATTCTAATACCGCGTTAGTTTTTATAAAAAGATAGTTACTTTTGACAGTCAGTTATTAATTGGCGGGTCTTCACTCCAAATCTTCTGGCTGCATGACAGGAATTTAAAGATTGTTTTGAGATGTAGTTGTAAATGGTGGTAGCAGGGAAAAAGTGTGGTGACCACAATTGCATGCAATACTCCAAGTGCAGTCTGCCTAGTGTTTTGTAAAGTTCCAACAATAACATCTCAGCTCTGATATACTATGCTTCGAGCATAACCCCTGAAGATAGATGGGCACAAATTGGCTTCTGAGCAAGCTTTCTTGGGCATTGCATTGACTTTCTAACTTGCAGGTGGTGCCTAATTTGCATGTCTCCTGAACCATAAACATTCTAATTATAAGACCATAATACACAGGAGCAGAAATAGCCCATTCAGCCCATCATGCCTGCCGTCATTTAATGATGAGCTGATCCATTTCCCCACTCAGCCCCACTGCCCGGCCTTCTCCCCATAACCTTTGATGCCCTGGCTAATCAACAACCTATCAATCTCTGCCTTAAATACACCCAATGACCCGGCCTCCACAACCACCTGTGGCAACAAATTCCACAGATTCAATTCCCTCCGGCTGAAGAAATTCCTCCACATCTCTGTTCTAAGCGGTTGTGCCCTCTTGGTCCAGATTCTCCCACCGTGAGAAACAACCTTTCTATATCTAAACATTCAAAATGTTTCAAAGAATTACCCCCTCGCCTCATTCTGAATAGTCAGGGTATCAAAGGTTATGGGGAATGGGGTTGAGTGGGAGAATGGATCAGCTCGTGATGGAATGGCAGAGTGGACTCAATTCTGATCCTATATCTTATGTTGTTATAGTCTTTCCATCTTGGCCAATTTAATGTCTACACTTGGAGTTGGCTTGTTATGGACCATGGACTGACCTTTTGGACTGTGAATTGTCATCATACAGGATGGATTTCTGCTAAGAAACATGTGGTACAGCTGAGTGCTGACTCTCCACTTTCTTGGAATGTTCAAGCACAAAGGGAGGATCCAGCTGTGAAGCAGAGAGCGGCAGCTGGAGTGGCAGAGGGCAGCTGGAGAGCTGTGTGAAATGCACAAGCCTCATATGTGAGGATTTGTATGTTGACTGCAACACAGTATCGGTCATTCCTCTCTCCAACGTTCAATCCAACGTCCTTTGTTATCAGTTAGAGAACTGAACTTGGACATTGAACTTTGAGATTGAATTCTGTGGACTGTGTTTTTTTGGACTGACTGACTTGACCGACTGACTTGGGTCTTTTGGGGATTTTTCCTTTTTTGAGTATTGGGCACAGACTGTAATGGTCTGGGATTTTCACATACACACTGTTTATAAACAGATGATATTTGTAAATCTGCTTTTGATACTTACAGTGGAGTTAATTGGGTTAAGACCTTATATTGTTAATAGTCATTAATAAATATAGAGTTAAAATTTAACACTTTTGAATTGTGTCTTTTGTTGTTGGTTTGAGATGTAAAAGTGAGAATTTCAGTGCGCCTTCTGGTTGTACTCATGCATATGACAATAAACCCATTCTCAGACGCTGAAATCTGGAACCCCCCAAAAACTTGTGGAGGAATTCCACGCATCGAAGACCCTCAGTGGAGGAGGGCGCCATTTCCACATGTTTGCAGAGGGTGCACGAAAGTTCCAGACTGATATGCTGAGTTTATTTCACATTCAGTCTGATCTGAAAACTGAACATTTGATGTGGAAAAGGTGCACTTTGTTAAAACTGTGATAAAATTGCAAGCCACATATTTATAAATCTTGGGGCTGTTCTGTGAGATGGAAAAGATCATTAAAGTTGTCAACCCTGGGACTACACAGGAATTCCAACACCACTTTTATGCTTTGCTACTTTTGATTTTTTTTTTGTTGCTTAGATCATCCAGTCATTTAAAGGAGGCAAGATATAATTATCTAGTTGAGCTGGGCTTTTATCATTTGCCACTGATCTGATGATGAATGGCTTGAAGTGAGTTTATTCAGTGGGAACGTGCCTTGTTTTCAATCAAGTCTCTTCACTTGGTTAATTTTTGTTTATTTATTCAAAGGATTTAGAGGTGTAGCCTGCACTGATGAGGTGATTAAAACACGAATGGGTCTGGAGACCATACAACATTACAGTACTGAAACAAGCCCATTTGGCCCTTCTAGTCTGTGCTGAACAATTTCTTCTGCCTCATCCCAGTGACCTGCACCCAGTCCATAGCCCTGCACCCCACCCCCCCCCATCCAAGCACCTGTCCAAATTCTTCTTAAATGTTAAAAATGAGCCCACATTCACCACTTTAGCTGGCAGCTTGTTCCCATCCCCACCACACTCCGCGTGAAGGTGCTCCCCCTAAACTTTTCTCCTTTCACTCTTAACCTGTCCTCTGATTTGCATCTCACCCACCCTCAGTGGAAAAAGCCGACCTACATTTACTCTGTCTGTCCCCCTCCTAATTTAAAATACCTCGATCAAATCTCCCCTCGCACACCACTGGTCACAGGCCTCCAGTCTGAGAAGCAATCATCCACCACTACTCTCTGGCTTCTCCCTTCCAGCCATTGTTCAATCCAGTTCACCACTTGACAATGGATACAGAGTTTCTGAACCTTCCTGACTAACTGTCACGTGGGACCTTGTCAAAGGCCTTACTAAAGTCCATATCGACAACATCCACAGCCTTTCCTTCGTCAACTTTCCTGGTAACCTCCTTGAAAAACTCTTCTATTTCTCTCTCATTTTAGGTAACTCTTCGGCCCTTCTAGTCTGTACCAAAGTATTATTCTGCCTGATCCCACTGATCTGCATCCAGTCCATAGCCCTCCAAACCCCTCCCATCCATGTACCTGTCCAAATTCTTCTTAAGTGTTAAAATTGAGCCCACATTCACCACTTTAGCTGGCAGCTCATTACATTCTTCCACCACTCTCTGTGAAGAAGTTCCCCTAAATTTTCCACCTTTCACCCTTAACCCATGTCCTCTGGTTTTTAATCTCTCCTAACACAAGTAGAAAAAGCCAGTATGATTTACTCTATCCCTCTCATATTTTAAATACCTCCATCAAATCTCCCCTCATTTTCTACGCTCCAGGGAATAAAATCCTAACTTGTTTAACCTTTCCCTGTAACTCAGTTCCTCAAATCCGTGCAACATCCTAGTAAATCTTCTCTCCACTCTTTCTATCTTATTGATACCTTTCCCATAGGTGGACTAATCTGTACTCAATACTCCAAATTTGGCCTCACCAATGTCTTGTACAACTTTACCATAACATCCCAACTCCTTTTCTCCCAGAGGCCAACCATTTCAATTCTGCGCCCCACTCCCATGCTGACATGTCTGTCCATGGCCTCATGCACTGTCAAACCAAGACCATCCATAAATTGGAGGAGCAACACCTGATTTTCCATCTGGGCCCTCTCCAACCAGATGGGATCAACATCGACCTCTCCAGTTTCTGTTCAAACCCCCCACCATCTTCGTCCCCCTTTCTCTGTCTTCTCTCCTCCAGCTCTCCACCCCCTTCCCTGTTCTTTCACGGAACTATCCTCCCTCCCCTGTTTGCTGGTGCGTCCTCCCTCACTTATCCACCTTTGACCTTCTGTCTGTGGGACCGTGCTCTGTGCCTCCCCCCCACCCTCCCATTATGTTCAAATGCCTGCCTACATTTTGCTCATACCTTGAAGGGCTCAAGCCTGAAACTTTGGTTATGTATCTATATCTTTGCCACATAAATAATATAGTTTGACCTAAAAATGCAACGCTGGAGAAACTCAGCAGGTCAAACAGTGTCCTTTATATAAAGGTAAAAACACATTTCAGGCTTGAGCCCTTCCTCAAGGTCTGACCTGCTGAGTTTCTCCAGCATTGAGTTTTTACTTCATTCTCGGTCTCTGCAGACTTTTGTGTTTTACTCCGATGCTCAATATTTTGACTGATGAAGGCCATTGTGCCAAAAGCTCTCTTTATGACCTGATCTGTCCTTGAAAACATGCTTTCAAGCTCGTGCATCTTCTGCCTGGCAGGAGAAGGGAGAGGAGAGTGCGACAAGGGTTGGATGGGCCCATGAATATGTTGGCTGCTTCCCACAAGGCAGTGGGAGTTCTGGACAGAGTACGACTTTCAGAATTATCAGCTCTGTTCCAAGCAAACATTCATTATGATGAGAGGATAAAACTGATTTTCAAGCACTTGAATTCATCATCAGAAATAGTTCTAGATTTGCAAAAGCAAACTACTGCAGATGGTGGAAATCCTCAGGCTGCAGGAGAGAGAAACAGTCAGTGTAGTGGCCTTTCCGTGGGGTAGAAAACCTCTTGTCCAAACACCAGAACTCCATCCTTTCAGTAGATACATTGCATGTTTAGTTGAGGGATGTGTCTCACAAATGGTCATCATGAAAACATTGTCGCATAAAATGAAACCATTTTATCACATCTATGCTCATTTTATCATTTTCTAGGGGGTGCTGGTGAGGTCCGCATGGGGCGATAACTGTTTGATGGGGTGCCTACGTCAATGCCATGCTCCAGAAAGTGAACCAGTGCCTCAACTTCCTCAGAAGCCTGAGGATGTCCGGGATTATGTCATCGGCAATTCTTAACAACTTCGACAGGGGCACCGTTGAAATCAATCTGTCAGGGTGAGTCACCGCGTGGGTCGGGAACTGCTCTGCCCAAGACCCTTTTAAAGTGCAGATGGTTGTGAATGTGGCTCAGACCCTTACCTACAACCCCCTCCCCTTCATCACACACCCCCTTCCTCTCTATCACATACGCTCTCCATCACATACCCCTCCTCCCCTTTTTCACATACAACCCTCCCCTCCATCACACACACCCCCTTCCTCTATCACACACCCTCTCCTCTCCATTACACACAACCCTCCTTCCTCCATCACACACAACCCCTCCCCTCCATCACACACACCCCCTCCCCTCCATCACTCACACCCTCCTTCTATCACACACCCCCTCCCCTCCATCATACACAATCCTTCCCCTCCATTGACTCCATCTATTACTCCCGCTGCCTTGGAAAGAGCCAACATATTAAAAGAACCATCCCACCCCGGCCACCCACCTCCCATCAGGAAGAAGATTCATAAATGTGAGATCACGCACCACCAGGTTCAGGGACAGATTCTTTCCTGTGTTATCAGACTCCTGAATGAACCCCAAAGAGTAAAATTATGCTGCCTTTGCTCCACACCACCTGATATCTCTCTCTCTCTCTGTAACTCAGCACTTGTGTACTGTGGCCCACCAGCTATACTATGTATGCAATGTCTACTGGTCTGCTCACAAAACACTGCATCATGGTTCATTTGACGATAAACTTGAACATTTAAACTTACTTTAATAACTTTTTACTTCTGAGGCAATCTACTGGTTCGAGACTGGCTGAAGAAGTACAAGGTATTGGAACTGAGATGCGAGTGGATGCCGAGGGTTTCCTGATCGTGTCAGAGGTGTGCATCTGGAGCTCAGGTGGCCTGCGGTTTAGAACGAAGGCTGTGTGGCTGTGGGAGCGCTGGACACTCAATGACTTGGGGTGGTGGTGGAGGGGGGGAGGACTCTCTTTTTCTTCTCTTTCTCTGATCATAAAAGGGGAGCTGGGCAATTTCTGCTCATGGAAAATCTTTGTTGCCTTACAGTAGACTGAAGGAAATTTCTTGGGAGGGTGCAGAACGGGACTGGGGTTTGAATCCCACTCTATCTGTAAAGAGTTTGTAGGTTCTCCCTATGTCTGAGTGGGTTTTCCCTGTGGACTCTAGTTTCCTCCTACCCTTCAAAATGTTTGGGAGTTGTAGGTCAATTGGCCGGCACAGGTTCGTGGACCGAAATGGCCTGTTACTGTGCTGTATGTCCATATTTACAATTTCTGTTTAATTACATGGCAATAAAATAAATTTGAGTCTTTAATCCTGAATCTTAAATCATGGTAATTGAGATAAAGTGCTGCCCACCCTGACTACAGGCCTGATCCTTTGCAAAACCCAAGTTGTGGGGTCCCAGTGGACTGAGACGCATGTTCCAGCCTGTTAACCAAATCTGTTCCACCCAAACTCAAAGCAAGGCAACGCTCCTGGTTTTAGCAAAAAGTGTGTGAATTATTTGGACTCCTGGTGTTGTTTGCTTGAGTGTAGAATATCTGATGTCAATTAGTGTTTCCTTCAATTAGTGTCCAGGGCACTATCCTTCCAGAATATAACTTTCTTTTTAGGCAAGGGAAAAATGTCAGCGATTTGGTCTTGTCTGTTCAATCGAAGGACATAAATTAGATGCTCCCTCTGCACCTCTTCAAATCAGTACTTAAGGCTGAGATAGAATCTGGAGGCGTTGCAATTTTGTATAGTTATTGGAATTGATCCTCCAAACTTGATGGTGGGAGAAGAGGCTTTAGGTAGATTAGTGCTAACATTAACCCACACTGTAATAAAGCAGCAGGCAGAACTAAAGAATGTTCAACAAACGTTATCGTATTACCCTGGCAGGAGTAAGGGGTACAAAGAATGAGTAGACAGTGCCACTCATTCCCTGCTGAACCTCACTCAAAATACACAGCATCCTTGTACAGTTTATATAGTCCTTTAAACAGATGCCTACCTGAAGTTTTATATTTTATTTTCTGTGGGCAATCTAATGTTTTCACTACTTCTGTTTTTTGTAGTTTCTGTAATTTACAATCAACCAACTTTTATTACACCATATCTCTTACTTAAAACTTCCACCCAATTCCAGTCATGCTATGTTCTGCAGCTGTGGACTGCTTAATCTACTAAACCAGTTAATCCTTGTTGGCCTACTTACCCCCTTTCCATAATTCTTCACATTAGAGCAGTTTCAGAACTCGTATTCGCTCCCAAAGACAGTAATTACAGGGTTATTGCAGCTCAGAATCAGGCCATTTAGCCAGACTGGCTCCTGGTAGAAGGGCAGAATGAGCTTCAGTCTCCCAACTCTTGTCTCTCAACCCCTCCAGGCTTCGAGTCTGAAGAAAGTTCCTTCTGGGATTGTTGACCGGCTCTCGGGTTCACCATCGTTGTGGGTCACGATCACTGACTCTGTTACACCCTACTCGCACACCCTTGCCCCCAGACTCTTCATGCCTCCTTGTCCTTGTGATAAAGGGAACAGCTTTCTTTGTCTATCATTTCAAAGCCAGCTCGAACCATGCCACAAGAAGAACTACCCCAACTTCTCCAGTCTGGTGCTGGAGTTGCAGTCCATCACCCAGAGGCCGTATAGCAGACAGGAACAACATGAATGGTCACAAACTGAAGGAACAGACAAGACCTTACTAAATGGGGACACAAATGCTGCAATAGAACGTAAAACATTCCAGCACAGTAACCCACTGCTGTAAACCTACTCCATGACAATCTAACCCTTCACTCCCTCACACCCGTAACCCTCTACTCTTCTTGCATGCATGTGCCGGTCTAAGAATCTTTTAAATGTCCCCTATTTTACCAGCCTCTTGCCTCGGGAAAAAGGTGCTGACTGCCCACCCCATCTTGTAGGCTCTTTTAAGTCACCTTTGATCCTTCTTTGCTCCCAGCTCGATACATTTAAGTAACTATGAATTAATCAGGAGTTCCAGAGAAATCTCTACACACAGAGACAGGAATGTCGGAATAAAAATATGAGATTGAATGAAGAGGAGAGCAGAGGAGAGTATTATAGGAACCGTGGGGACAGAGGAGTGGGGGATGGGAATGAAGAGGGGCGGGATAAGCTCTATTGGGGTGGAAACATCAGCGAGAGGTTTCTTCTCTGAAACTCTGCCTTGGGAGATGTCTGAGCTCGGCCACACAAAAAAAATGCTTTTTTTTATTTTTAAAACTGCCCTAAAACATGTCAGATCAAATGTTAATCACAGCCTAGGAATCAAAACAAAAAAAAAAATTGAAGACAGAGGAGGCTGAACAATTTATTGATTTTCTCCTTCAGTGATTTAACAGTAATTATGAAGGGTTGTCAAATGAAGATTCACGTTGCATTAATGCACAATTATCTGTGTTACGGGTGTTAACTGGGGGCCACTCAGAACAATGAGGATTTTAATTTATTCACTGTCCTTTCTGTCGAATCCAACCTGAAGTGTTTGCCGATCTGTCCATAACATTTGCATCAATTTTAACGAGATACTCTGGAATTTGTTAACCCATTCCTTGAAGAAGCTGACAGGGTTAAAAGCCAGGTAACGATTAGGAGTGTGTTTTGGGAACTTTATAGGCAGCGCGGTTACTGTAGCGGTTAGCGTGATGCTATTACAGCACCAGTGACCTGGGTTCGAATCTGGCCCTGTCTGTAAGGAGTTTGTATGTTCTTCCTGTGTCTGAGTGGGTTTCCTCTGGGGGCTCCAGTTTCCACCCACCCTCCAAAACATACGGGGCTGTAGGTTAATTTGGGTGTAAGTTGGCGGCCTGGGTTTAAACGGCTTCTACTGTGCTGTAAGGGTGCATGCTTATCCCACTGTTCTATTCGCTCTACACCCATGACTATGTGGCTGGGCACAATTCAAATGCCATCTACAAACTGGCCGATGACATGATGGTCATCGGCAGAATCAGAGATGGCAAAGAGCTGAGTGGTGTCACGACAACAAACTTGCACTCAACGGGAAGGGGAAACCAGGAAAACACAAGCCAGTCCTCATCAAGAGATCAGCAGTGGAGAGGGTAAAGAACTTTACATTCCTGGGTGTCAACATCTCTGAAGATCTATCCTGGGGTTTCCATGTCAATGCAATCATGAAGAAGCCTCGCCAGCGGCTAATAGCCTGAATACACCTGGGATTGTCTGATCTGGGAATCTAAGCAGGCTCAGGACTGCTCAGTACTTAGATGGGAGACTGCCTGGGAACACCAGGTGCTGCAGGTTTCTGTGAGGGGGGCTGAACAAAGTGGCGACTCCTCTGTCTGCCTTATGGTGGACAAAAGTTAAAGAATTTCATATATGTTACATTCTAAATGTGGTGTTATATAACAATAGTGGAATCTTTCCCTTTAGTTGGTGAGGAGCTTGGGAAGATTTGGCACGTCACCGAAGACTCTTGCAAATTTCTGAATGGTTGTTGCATCACTGTCTGGTATGGAGGTGCTAATGCATGGGGCAGAAAAAGTCAAGAGAGAGTTGAGAACTCAGCCAGTGCCATCACGAGCATCAGTCTTCACTACATTAAGGACATCTACAAAAGATAGTGTCTCAAGAAAGCAGCCGTGCCCTCTTCTCACTGCTCCCATCAGGAAGGAGGTCCAGGAGCCTGAAGATGAACACTCAGTGGCACAAGAACAGCTTCTTCCCCTCCGTTACCAGATTTCTGAACGGACAATGAACCCCAGACATGACCTCATTTTCTCTTCTTTTGCACTAATTAATTTAAAAAAATGAAATTTATAGAGTTTATGTGCCTTCAATGCATGCTAAAACAACAAATTTCTTTTAAATAAATAAAGACTAAGTTTGAGTAGAACATGATGCTAGAGCAGGTCAAACAATGTATAGCAATGTTTTGGGCTTGAGCCCTTCTTCGAGGTCTGAGTAAAATGTTGGCAGGCGCCCGAACAAAATGGTGGGGGGAGGGGCAGGAGGTAATAGGTGGATAAGGGAGGGAGGGAACACTAGCAAACGGGGAGAGGAAATGGCTCTGTGAATGAAGAGGGAAGGGGCTGGAGAGTTGGAGGAAAGAAGACAAAGGGATGGGGAAGAGAGGGAGAATGGCGATCGAGCTAGAAGAAATGCTCCAGTGGCAAATGGTGGTGAGGGAGGAGGTGTGGGCACAAGTGCAGCACTTCGTGTGGCCACAGGGGAAGGTGCCTAGGGGGAAATTAGTGGGAAGGGTTGAGTAGACAAGGGGGGGGGGGGCGGTGTAGAGGGGAAGATGTGTCTGGTGGTGGGATCCAGTTGGAGGTGACGGAAATTGCAGAGGATAATGTGTTGGTTGCGGAGGTCGATGGGATGGGGAATCCTGTTTTTCTTGTCTGGGGGCAGAGAGGCCAGACGGACGGGAGGGAAATGGAGGAGATGCGGGCAAGGGCTGAGTTAATGGTGGTGAAGGGGAAGCCATGTTTTTGGAAGAAGGAAGATATCTTGGAAGATCTGGAGTGGAAGACCACTCTTCATTTCTCTCAATGAATTCTATGGATAACCTTCGCCTTGATGTGAAGATATTAGTGGCAACTAAAATGTTATCATATCTGTTCCCAAGATGAGGTGTCTGCTTGATTTTTGACACTCTCGACAAAGGACCCAACCCAAAACATTGGTTAACCTTTTACAGACACTGCGTAACCTACTGAGCTTCTCCAGCGCTTTTGTGCCCTACAAATAGTGACAGGCCGCGTGTTTGCAATTGTTATTTTGGGGATATGTATTAATCAGGGTGACAGGAAAACTCTTGTGTTTTGAGAAAATCCTGCACCTCCAGTTTCAAGAAAAGTTTCTTTCCAACAGCCATCGGACTCTTGAACCTTCCTTTGTTACACTGATCAGGGACTGTTCCAACCCTACAGAAGGACGATTGCTGTCGCTGTTCAAACAGCGGAAAAGAGACCTGCTCTCCTTCACAAGGTGCCAGCTCTAATGGTATAGGCACTCTTTCTCTCTCACCATTATACTGGCAGTTACAGGCACCGACATCCAGACTCTCACTTCTCTGGTCTTGCTCCCACCACCTTCTGATGAAATGTTACTAAATGATCCATGGTTGTCAGCCTCAGAGAGAAATCTCTGAACACTGGGGTGTTGTTAGTTCTGGACAGGAAGCAGCCAGTCAGTGGGGAATGATTTCTCTGTGGAAAGCTGTACAGATGCCACATTAATTATCAAGAAAGCACCCTTCTCGAACTATGGGACATTGCCTCCAGATTTGGGGGCATAGATTTAGGATGGAGATAAGGAGAAATTCTGTGGAATCATCTGCCCAAGAAAGCAGTGGAGGATGCCTCTCTGAATGTCTTTTCAATAGTCATGAGAAGAGGCAGGAAGATAGAGCTGAGTCCAGACCAGATCAGCTGCATGGAGTTAAACAAGGAAGTCTGCAAATGCTGGGATTGAGTGCAATATTCAAATGTGCTGGAGAACCCCAGCAGGTCATGCAGCTTCCAGAGGACATCTCAGTCTCTCTCTCCATTTCTCTCTCTTTGTCTCTCTCTCTCGCTCATCCTCAATCTTCTCCACAATATCTTTTGTTCCCTTTCCTCCATCTTTCACTCTCTCGCCAATATCTTTCTTCCCCTCCCTTCCTCCTTCCCTCCCTCCCTCTTGTAGCCAGGTCCATCACGAGATCTGACCTCCCATCCATAGAACATTACAGCACGGAAACAGGCCCCTTCGACCCTTCTAGTGTTGCAAACCATTCTTTTGCCTCGTCCAACTGACCTGCACCCAGTCCATATCCCTCCACACCTCTCCCATCTATGTATGTGCCTAAATCTTCCTAGAATGTTAAAATTGAGCCCACATTCACCACTTCAGCTGGCAAATCATTCCACACCTGCACCACTCTTTGTGTGAAGAAGTTCCCCCTCATGTTCCCCCTAAAGTTTTCTCCTTTCACCCTTAACCCACGTCCTCTGGTTTGTATCTCGCCAACCGTTTATTACAGACATCTACGTGAGGAGCTGCCTCAAGAAGGCAGCCAACATCATAAAAGACCCCCACCACCCTGACCACAACCTCTTCTCACTGCTCCCTTCAGGCAGAAGGTACAGAAGCCTGAAGACCAGCGTCTCCGGGTTCAAGAACAGTTTCTTTCCAACAGCCATCGGACTCTTGAACCTTCCTTTGTTACCCTGATCAGGGACTGTTACGACCCCACAGAAGGACGATTGCTGTCATTGTTTTGCACTAGGATTAACCATGAATATTTACATAAATATATAATTTTTGTATTTATTGTCTCTTTTTAATTTAATTAATTATTCTATTGTAATTGTTTTGCAGTTTTTTTAAACCAAGTACCTGTTTGCCTGCAGTAACTGAGAATGTCAGTACGCGTTGAAATTGAAAGCCTTTTCACCATCAAATTCAACATTAAGGATTTGTACTCTGGTTGTTGTCAGCCTGCCAAGGTCAGATCAGAGCCTCTTGCTTTATCGTTTACAAATGATTGCCTTAGTTATCATCCTGTTTGGCTGTGTTGAGCTCACAACAGGCCCAGCTCCCCTCCTCCCTGTCCCCAAAGTCGTGGTGTATTTGAGCATTGATTTTCCCATTTATCTCAGGGTAGCATTGGCAAGGTTCTGTTGGACAAAAATCAATGCTTAAATAACTTGGTTTGGCGATTCTCATTTCACTTTATGATGACGACCTAAAGGTCGACGTAGAGCGGGCGAGCCACATGCTTCACAATAACACGAGCCTGAGGCGATGATTGTAAATGTCGTACAATTCCCAACTCAGGTCTCTCTTTAAAGCCGCCAATTATTCCACAAACAAAATCAATCTATCAGCAGGCTGTGACAGGTCTCTTCACAAACACCTCCCCCCACCCCCTTTCCCCATCTATCCCTATGACTCCTTCCCTCTATCTCCATCTATAGTGCTTTTCATATAGACTTTGTGGGATTTTGCCGTGAGGAAGAGTCTCCCAACGTCCCAGCAGTGGCCGTTCACACAGGAACAACCAAAACTGTAAGTCTCCATTTCTGTCTGCAAGTTTAGATAGCGTTTGGCAGTGCATCACCGCTACATTAGCCCGTTGTTCACGGAATGCCAGCAGGCATTCCTGGAAAATGACTAGGGGTCTAGGAGGTAAAATGTCAGAATGGTAACGGCGCCCTCATTCTGTTCTGAGCTTTTTACACAGCACGCGTTCCGGGAAAATGGGAATAATTTCCTTGAATTCAGTGGCTGGGTGAAGAAACACCTCTCTCTACCTATTTCCCTCTGTCTCCTTTCCCACAAGTCGGCATCACCCCACCCCATTCAATTCTCACCTTTCCTCTCTCCCGTCCGTCTGTCCGTGCCCCATTTACACCTTTTGTCTGTTGGCCTGCATTTCTCGCCCTGCCCCTTCTTTCCTTCTCCCCAGCCTTTTTATTCAGTTACAGGGAAACATGAAAAGTCAGCAGACACAGTGATTGTGGCCAAAACACAGAGGTGCTGGGGGGACTCAGCTGGTCTTGCAGTGTCCAGAGGAGGTAAAGATTTATTGCCGATGTTTCAGCCTGAACCCTTCTTCAGCATTTGTATGGTTTGACATATAATTCAGGTGCCAACCAGCATTTCACTTAAACCTTGTTGAAGGGCTCAGGCCCGTATTATATATGTAATAGCGTTGTGTTAACCGAGCCATCCATTAAATTACTGTTTTTTGCCAGGATGTGGCCTGGTTGAAGTGTTTCAGTTTATGATGAGATCAGAGAGACTGAGCCTGTTCTCCCTGGAGCAGAGGAAGGCAAGAAGGGATAGATGAGGGGTTTTTAAATTTTTTTAAAATTTAGACAGACAGCACAGTAACAGGCCCTTCCGGCCTTTGAGCCCGTGCCACCCAATTGACCTACAACCCTTGTACGTTTCCTTAGACTGTAGGAAGATGAGAGGAGATCATATTTAATTCTATTAAATCATGAGGAATATAAACCGAGTTAATTGTCACAGTCAGTTTCTGATAGTCGGAGAATCTAAGAGGGCACAATGAGGGGGTGGTGAGATTTAGAAGGGAGGTGAGGAGGCAGTTCTTCCTGGTGAGCACGTGGAACGAGCTGCCAGATAACATGGTGCGGCAGGGACGTGAGCTTCCATTAAGAAACACTTGGATAATGAGAGGATCGGAGGGGTCTGGGTCAGAACAAAGCAGGGGGGTGCATTGTTTGGTGCGGAGAAGCTGGTCCTATTTCAGTGCTGGAGGACACGATGACGTTATCCTTCCTTTTGACTGAGATCCTGCATATTCTAAATGGTGCTCTTTACACGGCTGTACGAATGTTAGAAATAACCTGTTAGTCGCTGGGTGTTCGTCTTCAGGCTCCTGTACCTCCCTCCTACACTTGATCTTAGCCAAAAGGCTGCTGTACCTCCTTCCTGATGGAGGCAGTGAGAACAGGGCATGGCCTGGGTGGTGAAGGCCCTTGAGGATAGAGACTACTTTCTTAAGATGCCACCTTATGTGGATAGAACCATAGAATATTACAGCACAGAAACAGGCTCCTCCAGCCTTTCTATTCTGTGCCAAACCATTTTGTTTTGTCTAGTCCCACTGACCTGCACCCAGTCCATAGCTCTCCATACCCCTCCCAATCATGTACCTGTCCAAATTCTTCTTAAATATTAAAATTGAGCCCACATTCATTACTTCAGCTGGGAGCTCGTTCCACACTCCCACCACTCCCTGCGAAGAAGTTCCCCTCTAAACTCTTCCCCTTTCACCCTTAACCTTAACTGGTTTGTATCTCACCCACCCTCAGTGGAAAAAGCCAAGCTACATTTACTCTGTCCATTCCCCCTCATAATTTTAAATATCTCTATCAAGTCTCCCCCAATTCTTCTATGCTCCAGGGAATAAAGTCCTAACCTGTTTAACGTTTCACTGCCTGAAGTCCAGGCAACATCCTAATAAAATGTTCAAAACGTACCGGGTTTAGGTTAATTGGGAGGCACGGACTCATGGGCCGAAATGGCCTGTTACCGTGCATTATGTCTAAATTTAAAAAAACAAATCTTCTCTGCACTTGTTTTCATCTTATTGGCATCTTTCCTATCCTTGATGGAGTGAAGACTGGAGCCCATGATGTCACTGGCCAAGTTAACAAGCCTCTGGAGATTTTTCTTCTCCCGTCCATACAGGGATGTTTTGTGACAGTTTTTAATGTAGTAGGCTATAGGGGATGGGATTAATACAAACAGGGGTCTACGGATCAGGATGGAGATGGGGGAGGGGGGAGCGAATGGCCTGTTTCCATACTGTACAACTGTGACTAACAGATGTGTTTCTAATAAGGGAATGAAGGGATATGGGGTTACTGCAGTAAAAGGTGAAGGGTCTGGCCCGAAACGCCAACCCATCCTTTTTCTCTCATGGATGCTTTGCTCTGGGTCCCAGCATCTGCCATCTCCCGTGTGTCTGGGAAACATCAGCCCTGGTTGCGTTGAATGAAGGAGCAGGCACAGCCACCCAAACAGCCTCCACCGCTCTCTGTCACTTTTGTCCACACATTAGCCTTCAAGCCAGAAGCTTTGTCTCCCGATTCCAGCACGATTCCCCGGTGTCTCCGAGAAAGACAAATACTGGGGCTTCGCTGGCCCCATCCCAGTGCTTTCTGAATATTCTCACTTCTGCTCATAATTCAACCCAACCAGTCATACACAGAACAATATGGAAGAAGAAGTTATTTATCTCTGTAAACTGTGAGGCTCTTCATCAAAGCTTCAACATCTCCTGCAATTGGGGAAGGAGGGAGACTAAAGAGTTGCATAAATTAAAACTGCTTTTAATCAATTTCCATAGAGCTTTGCCACATAATTAACATGCTGTCATGGATATTCTTTTGTTATAGCAACCTTTTACTGGACCGGTCAATGTAATCTGCTCATTGAGATTATTTCACGGTTGAATTGATTTGAAGGCAGGGTGTCAACAGTGGAGCAATTAAATTTGTTTACAGCCAAGAGGTCGTACTTAATCATCAAGGTCCTAAGGTTTGGAATTCCTTCCTAATAACTCCCTCCTTGATACCACTTCTTAAGATGTACCTCATCGTTCAGAGCTTTGGTTGCAAGCTCCAATATCTTTTGGTCTGATTTGTTGTCAGTGTTTGCCTAACAATGCCTGAGCAGGTTTTCCGATGCTAGGAAAGGCACTGCACAAATGGAAGTTGTTTCTGTTGCATTGGAAGAGAATGTTCACTGGTTGACAAGACAACTTCGAGAAGGCAGGCAACATCATGAAAGACGCCCATTACCTGGTCACAACCTCAAATTTTACATTTCAAGATACAGCACAAGTCCGTGCCGCCCAATTTACACCCCATTAACCTACAACCTCCTGGTACATTTTGAACAGTGGGAGGAAACTGGAGCCCCAGAGGAAAACCCACACAGACATGGGGAGAACATACAAACTCCTTACAGACAGCGCGGGGTTTGAACCCTGGTCCCGATCGCTGGCGCTGTAAAGGCATGGCGCTAACTGCTACACCATCTGTGCCGCCCTTCTCTCCGCTCACTCTTCTCACTGCTCCCTTCAGGAAGAAGGTACAGAAGCCTGAAGACCAGCACCTCCAGGTTCAAGAACAGTTTATTTTGAACAGCCCATCAGGTTCTTGAGTTCTCGATCCTCCCCCTTGGTACACTGATATGGGACTGATCCCACACCACAAAAGGATTGTCTGCACTGTTGAAACACCACTTTTTTTTTGCACACTGCCCCACAACAGTTTCACAATACAATCAGCATGCTGTTTCCTGGGAGATAAAGTAGAACACAGTCCAGAACAGTGAGCCCCAGGCCCTTTGGCCCACAATAGGTGCAGGCCTAGATAAATCAACCTCACATGAATCTAACCATTCTCCCTCACACACATAACTCTCCACTTTTCTTATATTGATGTCCTGATTGTAGTAGCTTTCACCACCATCCCAGCATTCCAGGCATCCACCACTCTGTGTGGACACCAGACAGAATATTAGGTGTTGTTCCTCAGTGCATGAGGGCATGGTCAGCGATGTTGGCGTGGCAATGGATTTGAAGTGGTCGGCCACTGGAAAGTCCTTGCTGTTGCAGTGCAGTGTGAAGGTCCTCAACATAATGATTTCCAACATAGGGGAGGGTGGAACAGGAGCTCTGGATGCGGTAAATGACCTTGACCGATTTACAGGTGAAGTGTAGGGAATATGGGTAGGGGATGGAGAAGGGGGAGGAGCACAGATGGATCATGGTCCTGAAGAATGCAAGGATGCAGAGAGGGAGCACACTTCAAAGAGAGGACAACATCTTCGGGATAGACAGGGCTGAAACATCGACTGCCTTTAACTTCCCCTGGATGCTGTTGTGCACTGCACCTACTTCCTTAGATGTTAAGTTTTATGGATATAAGTTGCTCTAGAAATGCAGTTGCTTGTTTGAAAAGTCCTGGATGAGATAAGGTTTCTGCCTGAACATGTATTCAGTTTGACACACAGGTATACTGCTTCCACAGACAAACTGACTGAATTAATTTTAAACACATGGAATACAAAATTATGCTCAAAGAAAAAGCTGAGTGAAACACAGAAGTCTGCAGATGCTGTGACTGTAGTAAAAACACAATGAAACGCTGGAGGGACTCAGCCGGTCTTTTCTGCTTCCATAGGAGACAAAGATACATTGCTGATGTTTCAGGACTGAGCCCTTCTTCAAGGAATGAGCCAGAATTCAAGCAAACACCTTCTGTTGGTCTGGGTTCCTGAATTCATTGTCTGAATTCTGAGACTTCCTGCTTCTGGCTCATTCCTTGAAGAAGAGTTCGGACTCCTGTGGACGCTGCCCAGCACTTCAGCGTGTTTTAACAAAGAAAAAGCTGAGCCTAAAATTCATGGCTAACCTGTTCCGAGTAGAGATCTGGAAAGCAAGTTAGGTGTCCTAAATTCTTTAACCTATACTTATCCACATGGGGAGTTATAAAAATAGTATTACAGGGACTCTGAGTAAAGCTTTGATGTGTAATTAACAGTCAATTAAAATATGCAAATTAAATTGTGTGTGCGGTGAATTTTTAGCTCTGTTTAACGCTTAATGCATCTTTGGGGAAATTTTTGTTTTGTTGATTGCTGTTTGGATGAGTCAGTTAATCTTCAAACCAGAAAGGAAAAGAATAAATGATCCAGTCTTAATTTAAGTCAAGATTGCCCGTTGAACACGGAAACTTATTCGTGGATGTTTGACAAAGTGTTTTTGACCTTGTCTAATCAATGCTATACATCATTCAGCATTGATGCACTAACGTATTCTAATCAAACTCTTACAACTGCAACGTCAACCTTTACAGATAAAGCAACTTTATTGTAGCAAAGTTCTTCACCGTAGCCTACTGCAGAAGGTACAGAAGCCGAAGGTCCAGCACCTCTTGGTTCAAGAACACTTTTGATCCAACAGTCATCAGGCTCTCAAACTTCCCCATACCACGGGGCTGCAAGGTTAACATAGTGATTAGAGCACTGCTGTTACAGCCCCAGCAATCGGGACTAGGGTCCAGTCCCATGTTGTCTTTAAGGGGTTGGCACGTTCTCCCCAGGTCTGCGTGGATTTTCCCTGGGGGCTCCAGTTTCCTCCTACCCGTCAAAATGTACCAGGGGTTGTAGGTCAACTGGGTGTATTTGGACGGCCCAGGCTTGTGGGCCGAAAGGGCCCGTTACCGTGATGTATGTTTAAATTTAAATGTTTTTGTTTTATTTACCCTAACCATAATCAACCCCAGTATCATCTTAGCTCAATCCATTTTGTCCCCCCAGTCCAGTCTTTCCCAACCTGCATCCACAATACCTCTCATGCCCTCCATCACTTCAACAACTTTCTCTTTCCCTATCCCTCCGACTCTTCTCCTCCAGCTTCCCACCCCATTCCCATCGAAGATTACCCTCTTCCTCAATCACGTCAGCTTTTTTCTCTTTTACCCTCTGTGATAGTACAGATCTATCACCAATGTACATAGTGTATATAGTTACAGTATCTAGACTATGCTTACAGCGATTGGCTGAGAGCTAAGCCACGCCTACTGTCTGGGCCTTAAAGGGTTGTGTCCCTAGCCAGGTCGGATCATTCCGGACTGGTCGGCCACCTGTGAAGAGCTCCTGTCTTTTGCTAATAAAAGCCTTGGTTTGGATCAACAAGTCTTTGATTCTTTCGATGAGCTCTACACCCTCCCACCTAATTATGACCTCTTACCTGTTAGTTCTAATACATCCCTGCTCCCCATTTCCAGAACATCCACGTTCCTTCATCCTAGCACACTGATGTCCCTTCTTTCTAGTACATCCGTGTTCTCCAGTTCTAGAACATCAATATCCTCAGTTCTAGCATGCCTGTGTTCCATAGTTCTAGTTCATCTTATGTTCCCCAGTTTTAGAACATCCATGTTCTCCAGTTTTAGAGCATCTATATTTCCCAGTTGGAGTACATCGATATCCCCAGTTCTACTATGTCTCTTTGAAATACCTTGGTCCTTGCCAATGCTTTTGCCCTGGCATGGTTCTATGCTCTCAGGTCTTAGGGTCAACCTTACTTTTGGCCCCACCCGGCCCCCATAAATGCCACTGGACTAATGAACACAGGGAAGGAGGCCTTCATACACACTTGCTCAGTTTGTTCTGTAAATCCGAATGCCGGCATCTTCTGCTGTGCGGAAACCTCCCAGTCCAAGGACAACCAGAAGGGAGACATTGTGATATTAAGTGAGTGTACATTTGGAAACACAAAATTTCCTTGAAGTCTTCACAGCCAGTGGAGTACTACTCAGCCGCCTCCAAAACCATAACTCAGCAATATCCACGCTGACCTCGAAAATAATCTCTGGAGTAATTGAGACAGAAACAATATTTGTGCCATTGTAATGTGAAACAGCTGGTCTCAGCAAGCACCTCCCTGGAATAATCTGACTGCATATCATTCCTCTTTTATCCTCCCTCTGTGCCACATAACTGCATCTAACTGTGTCACCTGGGAGCCAATTAACAGGGAGATAAGAGAATGCAAAAGCGTAAATTGACGAGCTTCACAGCATAACCTGGTTGGGAAGTCTTCTTTCCTATTTGCCAGGCAAACCTGTTTGTTTTACAACTGTGACACTCTGGTTAAAGAAACCCTGTTCATTCCCCGCATGGCCTTTCACGGCCACAACAGGGACACACACAAGAGACTGCAGATTCTGGGATCTGGAGCAACGAACAACTTGCTGCTGCAACTCAACGGGTCGAGGAGTATCTGTGAGAGAAAAAGGACGGTTGACGTTTCAGGCCAGAACCCATCCTCCAGGAAATATGCTGCTCAACCCATTGAGTTCCTCTCACAGATCGTTCATTCAAACGACACTCCCGTCGGCAGTGTTCCCTGTAGATGTTCTCAATGATGGGGAGAGTTTTGCCTGTGATGTCCTGGGCTGTGCCTTACCATCTCTCTCAATTCCCACAGGTTACTCAATTCCAAAATCCTGGGAACACTTACAGTGGGCTAAGAATAGCAGTTCAGGAAGGCAGCTCACCATAACCTCTGATTCCACCCCTCTGTTTCCACCCCTCTGATTCCACCCCTCTGTTTCCACCCCTCTGTTTCCACCCCTCTGTTTCCACCCCTCTGTTTCCACCCCTCTGTTTCCACCCCTCTGTTTCCACCCCTCTGTTTCCACCCCTCTGATTCCACCCCTCTGTTTCCACCCCTCTGTTTCCACCCCTCTGATTCCACCCCTCTGATTCCACCCCTCTGATTCCACCCCTCTGATTCCACCCCTCTGATTCCACCCCTCTGATTCCACCCCTCTGATTCCACCCCTCTGATTCCACCCCTGATTCCACCCCTCTGTTTCCACCCCTCCGTTTCCACCCCTCTGATTCCACCCTTGATTTCACTCCTCTGATTCCACCCGTCTGTTTCTACCCCTTTATTTACATTTCTCGCTTTTGTCTACTATATTTTCTCAAGTACAATTTTTCTGCACTACCTATTTAGGAAACAGCCAAATTTAAGTATCAAACACAGTGAGATGCATCACAGGGTCTGACCTTCCAACCATTGAAAACATCCATGTGAGGCAGCCCTCATTATAAAGGACCCTTCGGGCAGAAGCCTGAAGACCATCATCTCTAAGGTCAAGAACAGTTTCTTTCCAACAGTCATCAGGATTTTGACCCACCCCTCCCCTTCCCTTCTTGTAACACTGATCAGGGACTGCTTCTACACCACAAAAAGACTGTATGCATTATTTTTGCACTGGGGTAACTGAATATTTATTATACATCTATTTTATATATTTATTGCCTTTTGTAATTACAATTATAGTTTTATTTTTTTTAAATTGCTGTTTGACTGCAGCAAGTAAGAATTTCAGAGTGGATGTACACTGTACACAGTGTATAAAAATTAACTTGTGACCATTAGGGATGGGTAATAAATGCTGGTGTTTACATTGACGCGGTCATCCTGTTATTGAAAAAAAATCTTGCTATCCTAAATGCAGAAATCCTCCTCTGCGTCATGGTCTAGTACGGGGGCATCAATAACCCCTGAGCAGAAAGCCATGCAAAGGTAGTGGACACAACCCAGGACATCACGGGCAAAACCCTCCTCACCATCGAGAACATCTCCAGGGAACGGTGCCGTCGGAGAGCAGCAGCCTTCATCAAGGATCTCCACCACCCAGCACATGCTCTGTTCTCACTGCTGCCATCAGGAAAGAGGTCTAGACCCCACAAGATTCTCCCCACCAGGTTCAGGAACAGCTGCTCCCCCCCCCCCCCCCCCATCAGACTCCTCAACAACAAACTCAATCAGGGACTCATTCTTTGCACATTATCTATGACTGAATATTTATTTCCTTTATTGCAGTCAGTTTGTTTACATGTTTTTCTTTGTTTACATCTCTCTCTTTTGTGTTTCTCTCTTTTCTTGAGTACAATGTCTTGCTCTACCGATAACTAGAAATTCTGCCTGGCCCACAGGAAAGAGAAACTCACAGTTGTATGTGATGTCATGTATGAACTCTGACAATAAACCTGGACTTCAGACTCTGTAATAGCACACCCAATTTATAGGAAAAAAACATTATCCAGCGGCTCAGACCCCTTCACGTGTTGAGACCCCTTTGATCCCAGCTGAAACTGGCACATCCTTTCATTTTGCAGTGCCCAGGACCTTGAATAGTGCTGCTCGAACCATAGAACACTACAGTACAGAAATAGGCCCTTCAGTCCATGATAACCAATCTAGCCCCATTTCTCTTGCCAGGATTGTTCTTCTTTAAGCTACTTCTGTAATGTGATTCCAGGATATCTCCGATGAAGCAAAAAAAGGCAGTGTTTATTCAGGTAAAACACGATGCTGCAAACATAACGATACATAACCAACGATTCGGGTTTGAGCCCTTCATCAAGGTACCATTAAGGGTTCATTAACTATTCTCTTTGATACCATTGACACTGTTTAGTGGGAGTGTGGGCGGTGCAGAGAAGGTTGAAGGGAGACTTCACAGAGCTGATTGAGGCATGAGAGTCAGTGACCAACCTTGGAGCGAAGGGGACCAGAAAAAGACCGTGGTAGGAGGGACGAGGAGGGAAGAAAGCACAGGCTATCACAGCTGTATTCTGAAACTGAAGTTCATTCCAATTCTCCATCGAAGATCTGTCTGCACTTTTACATCACATTTTCTTGCACTGAAAATACAACTGTGAATATTATTTTATTCTCATGTGGTAACTTTAATATAAATTATAAGTTTACCTGCGTGGAATTTTGATGTGTACGTACATGGTACTTGTGTATATGACAACAAACTCTCATCAACATCGTCTAGAATTGGATTTGACCTTGAACTCTCGTCAAGCAATGGGATAAGGATTTGGAAGAGGAATAACGCAGCGCTGCAGAGAAACTGTGCGGGGGGGAGTGGGAGTGATTGGACTATTTTTTAACAAGCTGGCACTGGCAGGAAGGATTGAATTACCATTTGCCTTCTGTAACACATCACAACAAGGAAATGAGCAGCAACTCCAATACTTGGAACCTGCAGATCGTTCTCTGTTCAAAACACTGGCAATTGGGGAGCAAAATCGATTCCCACTTCTCCATCACAAGTTTCCTGCCAGAAGAGTCTTGTTGGAAACCCTGGGACCACCCCCCCCCCCCCCACCCCACCACCACCTCTGTCAAGCACCAAGGAGGATTAATCCATGGGACTCTACGGATGTAGAGCACAGAAAGAGACCACACATGAGAAACAATAGACGATGGAATCCACAGCAAAAACAAAACACAAATTGCTTGAAAACTCAACAGGTTGAGCAGCATCTGTGAGGGAGAAAGATATTTACGATTTCTAGACTGCAGGCATGTCACGCCACAATCCAGGAATTTTACCGCTACACAAGCAGTCGAAAAAGGAATGTGCAGGAATTTGGAGTCAATTCCTGCTCCGTGATTTACAACCTTTTGGAGGAAGTCTGCAGGGTAGATCGTACCGGAAACATTTGTTGTCCGTCATCCACTATACAGCACGTCTAACCCCTGGGACTGTTGCACTCAGGGACTTGCAGTCTAAAAAGGTGCCCAGTGTGAACAACCACTTGGCCAGTAATTATGTTTATTTTTTCCACGATTTTCCCGACATTGCAGTCTAAAATCCATAAATGTCAACGGTTCAGGTCTTGATGAAAGTTTTAACTTGAATAGTCAGAAATTCTGCTCCCTCCCCCACAGATGTTCCTCCAGCAGTTTGCTTTTAGCGTGCACACTGGCCAATCATCCCCTTGTGCCCATCCCTCAAGCCTCTTCCCATCTAAAGCCATCAACATGACTCCCCATTCCCTTCTCCCTTTCACGACTCTGTCCTGCACACTATCGAATGCAGGTGACCTTGCCATTTCCCTGCCATCTCATGAAGACACTTTTCCAAACATTGCAAGGTCTCCAGAACAATAACTGAAGTAATTGCATCAGTTTAAATCTCCCAAAAAGGAGACAGCAGATTCAAGAGAAACTTTCCAACAGGAATGGGACCGTATTGTTGTAAAGGAAATTCCACAGGGTGACAGAAAGAGATGAAGGATGTGGGAAAACCATGCTGACTTCAAAAATGAACCAGACACCCTCCCTCGGAATGTTTTCATCTCTGCTTTAGCTGAATTTTTTTTTGAAAATGTGCAAATATAATAAAATTGAAGTTCTACTTACAGAGGTGTCTTCAACTGTTCTACTTTCAGTTCACTCGACCCTGATGAAAGAAAAACAATGATCAAAAACATGAGCACTTAATACTTGTACTAGTGATATCTTGAGAATAAGGCTTTCTTTTTGAATAGTAGGGGGATTAAGTTGTAAGGAACAGGTGGGCAAGGGGAGCTGAATCCACGGCCAGGTCAGTCACAATCTGGTTGAATGGTGGAGCAGGCAGATTGAGCCGGATGGCCGACTCCTGCTCTTATTTCTTGTCAGGTTATCTTCTTATCATGGAAACACACCAGACATGTTCCTCGGACAACAGGATTGTCACGTGTGGACAGGCTGAATGCCTGGCCTGTCCTTTCTAGACTTTAGAAGAGCGAGAGGTGATCAAGTTGGAACTTACAGGAGTCAAGAAAGTGGATGTGGTGAGGACGTCCCCTCACTGGATGAGTCTGGAACCCTGGGTCACAGTCTCAGAGTAAGGGGAGAGGGGTGGCCATTTGGAGCGAAGATGAGGAGGAATCTCCTCACTCAGTGTGACGAATCTTTGGAATTCTCTCCACTGAAAAGGCTGTGGAGAATCAATCATTCATAACAGAAATCAAATCATTTCTATATTAGGGATATCGAAAGACGGCCAGGCTGAGTGAGCAGATTGGCCATTAACAATGATAAATGATGACCTTTATTTGGTCTTATCTCTTGAGTTGGTTTTGGAGTTTGGGAGATAAAGATGTCCCATTAAGTTCCCATAAGGATAAGGGGATCTCCACTCCTCCTTTGAAAACTGCACTTCCTGAGAAGACTGAAGTGGGAAAGGCTTCCAGCCACCTTCTACAGGAACTCTATCCAGAGCATCCTGGCCGGCTGCATCACGGTGCGGTGTGGTTGCTGCAGAGAAATGGATCGGAGGTCAATCCACAAGACCAGAAGAGTGGCAGAGAGGGTCACTGGGGGTCTCCCTCCCCTCTCATTGATATATTTTACCAGGATTGTTGTTTAGAGTTTGCAAAATCTGTAAGGACCCCTACCACCCTGCATGGTATCTTTCAGCTACTTCCATCAGGAAAGAGATACAGGAGTATCAGCTAAAACCACCAGCTTCTTCCCATGGGCCTGCTGAACCACTAAAACAACTTCCTGTGATCTACTATTTATTTTTTCTTCTTTCTTCTTTGGCTTGGCTTCACGGATGAAGATTTATGGAGGGGTACGTCCACGTCTCCTGCAGGCTCGTTGGTGACTGACAAGTCCGATGCACGGTTGCAGCGGTTGCAAGGGAAAATTGGTGGGTTGGGGTTGGGTGTTGGGTTTTTCCTCCTTTGTCTTTTGTCAGTGAGGTGGGCTCTGCGGTCTTCTTCAAAGAAGGTTGCTGCTCGCTGAACTGTGAGGCGCCAAGATGCACGGTTGGAGGCGAGATCAGCCCACTGGCGGTGGTCAATGTGGCAGGCACCAAGAGATTTCTTTAGGCAGTCCTTGTACCTCTTCTTTGGTGCACCTCTGTCTCGGTGGCCAGTGGAGAGCTTGCCATATAACACGATCTTGGGAAGGCGATGGTCCTCCATTCTGGAGATGTGACCCACCCAGTGCAGTTGGGTCTTCAGCAGCATGGATTCGATGCTTGCGGACTCTGCCAGCTCGAGTACTTCGATGTTGGTGATGAAGTCATTCCAATGAATGTTGAGGATGGTGCGGAGACAGCGCTGATGGAAGCGTTCTAGGAGTTGTAGGTGATGCCGGTAGAGGACCCATGATTCGGAGCCGAACAGGAACGTGGGTATGACAACGGCTCTGTACACGCTGATCTTTGTGTTTCTTCAGGTGGTTGTTTTTCCAGACTCTTTTGTGTAGTCTTCCAAAGGCGCTATTTGCCTTGGCGAATCTGTTGTCTATCTCTTTGTCGATCCTTGCATCAGATGAAATGGTGCAGCCGAGGTAGGTAAACTGGTTGACCGTTTTGAGTTCAGTGTGCCCGATGGAGATGTAGGGGGGCTGATGGTCATGGTGGGGAGCTGGCTGATAGAGGACCTCAGTTTTCTTCAGGCTGACTTCCAGGATATTTATTAATAACATTTAATTTGACTATATGTATATAAATTATGTATATAGGTTCTGTGTATCTGTGATTTTATACCATTTCTGTGTGTGTGTGTGTCTCTGTGTCTGTGTGTGTGTGCATGTGTGTGTGCGTGTGTGTGTCTGTATGTGTGCATGTGTCTGTCTGTGTCTGTGTGTATGTGCATGTGTCTGTGTGTGTACGTCTGTGTCTGTGTGTGTGCATGTGTCTGTGTGTGTATGTCTGTGTGTGTGTATGTGTCTGTGCATGTGTGTGTGTGTGTGTGTGTGTGTGTGTGTGTGTGTGTGTGTGTGTGTGTGCATGTGTCTGTCTGTGTCTGTGTGTGTGTGCATGTGTCTGTGTGTGTGTACGTCTGTGTCTGTGTGTGTGCATGTGTCTGTGTGTGTGCATGTGTCTGTGTGTGTATGTCTGTGTGCATGTGCCTGTGTGTGTGTGTGTGTGTGTGTGTGTGTCTGTGTGTGTGTGCATGTGTGGGTGTGTGTCTATGTCTGTGTCTGTGTGTGTGTGCATGTGTGGGTGTGTGTCTATGTCTGTGTGTGTGTGCATGTGTCTGTCTGTGTCTGTGTGTGTGTGCATGTGTGTGTATGTCTGTGTCTGTGCGTGTGCATGTCTGTGTGTGTGTGCATGTGTGTGTGCATGTGTGTGTCTGTGTGCGTGTGTTTACACTGTTTTCCACAGTGGACCAGAGAACACTGTTTGGTCAGGAAGTACTGTAACAATCAGATGATACTTGAACTTGAAGTCTATTTAGATCTCCATCAGGACCTGGTTTTATCAATTCCATGTGGTGTTCATGTAACGGAGTCTCAGTCTTGAGGACTTCACGTGAAGTTTAATGAGAAGCCAGGGTTAAATAAAAGTGAAATAAAATCAGAGAAATTGCTTGAAATATACAACAGTTAGTCAGTGTGAGAAACAGGGTCAACATCTCAAGGTGAACAATGGAGGGTCTCAGCAGAGGGGAGAATCATAGAACCATTAAATATTACCGCACAAAAAAAAGGCTCCTTCGGCCCTTCTAGTCTGTGCTGAACCTTTATTTTGCCTAGTCCCACTAATTTGCACCCAGACTACACCCATCCATTCTTAAATGACAAATCATCCCATCAGATTCAAGAACAGATTCTTTCCTGCTATTATCAGCCTCATGAACGACCCTCACACGAGTCAAATTTCGTTGCTGATGCTCTACTAACTGATCTCACTTCATAACACTGCACTCCGTGCTGACTTTTGAGTTGCTGTAGTATTTTTAAATTTAGACACGGTAACAGGACCCTCCGACTCACTCCATATCAAGAAGTAAACTTGGACATTTTCAGTAGTGAGCAAGGTGAGAAGATTTCTGAAGAAGGGCTTAGACCTGAAATATCCGCTCCTTAATGCCTTCCAGGCTTTCTTCCTAACCTGCTGAGTTCCTCCCTCAATGTTTTGCTTCGCTTCAACGCAGTCAGAAAATTGGACCATTGTTCCAAAGAAATGTGTTTGAATCCCACCGTGGCGCCAAATGATGTTTAATTCAAGTAGCAGAAAGTAGAACCAGGTATCGGAAGCAGGGATTCAAAAGGGCGCCAAGGGCAAGAAGGGCTCCCAAAGGGCCTCGGGTGCTGAAGGCTTCCTGATCGTGTCGGAGGTTCGGACCTGGAGCTCGGGTGGCTGACGGATCAAACAGGAGTCCAAGCGGCTGCGGGAATGCTGGAGGAGAATCCACGGACACTCAGTGTCTTTGAGGGAGCTCTCTTTTGCATCTCTCTCTCTCTCTCTGACTGTATGGGGCACCAGGCGATACTAATGCCAACTCTTTGTTTGCCTCATGTAATATTGCATTTCTTTTCATCACATGACAGTAAATAGTATCTGATCTGATCTGAAAATAGCATTAAAGAAACGGCGACTAACTGCCGATGAAAATGAAAAAAAGATTATGTGGATTCTGAAAGTCCTGAAAACACTTGGCCAGTCAGGCAGCATCTTTGGAGAGAGAAACAGTGAATGCTTCAGGGTTCTGTTCCCCTCTTTGTTTCCGGCAGTAGATGCTGGTCCATCTGCTCCATTCGGAAGTCTCTTATCCCAGCTCTTCACCAGCAGGGACTGTTTGGGTCAAATGGCCAATTATCTGTGCTGTGGACTCAATAATCAGATCACGTTTGGATCAATGTTGTCTTACAGTGCTCTAGCCCCAAGTAATGACAGCCCCGAGAGCTCACTCACTGAGGTCAGAATGTTAGATGCCCTGCTGAAGATATTTCCTGATAGGAGAAGATAAGGAGCATATTGTCATACACATTGTATAATGCACATGCATCCTGAAATTCTAACTCGCAGCCGAACAGGTCCTTGTAAAGGAATTCTATGATATAGTGAACGAAATGAATTAAAAGAGACAACAGTAAATAGACAATAAATATTCACAGTTATCTCAGTGGTACAGACAGCCCTTTTGTGGTGTCGGAGCAGTCAGGGGCGGTTCAAGAGCCTGATAGGTGTTGGAAAGAAACTGTCCTTGAACCTAGAGGTGCTGGTCTTCAGGCTCCTGAAGGGAGCGGTGAGAAGAGGTTCTGACCAGGGTGATGGGGGCCTTTGTGATGTTGACTGTCTTCTCGAGGAGCCTGTGACAGACCTGGCTGTGTTCGCTACCTTCTCCAGCCTTTTGTGTTCCTGAGCACTCAAATTCCCAAACCAAGCTGTAATGCAACCAGTCAGGACACTTTCCACAGTGCACCTGTTTCAGAAGAAACAGAGTCAAATATGGCACAAGAAGGGACCATTCAACCCATCACATCTATGATAGCTCTCCAGAGAACAATCACTTCCCTCTTCGCCCAACCAGTTTATCTCATTCAAATGTTGATCCAATTTAATTTTGCAAATCAAACCTGCGTTGATATTCAATATCATCATGGCTGACCTATAGTGGTCTAAAAATCTGTGGCAGTTCCAGTCTAACTCTCAATTCCTCAACCTCTCTGACATACTAAATTTAGACATACAGCATGGCAATGAACCCATGCTGCTCAATTACACCTGATTGTCCTACAGCACATTTTGGAGGGTGGGAGGAAAGCAGAGTGCCCGGGGAAATCCCATGCAGACACAGGGTGAACATACAAACTCCTTACAGACAGCGCCGGTCTCGAAACTCTGGTGCTAACCGCTATGTCACCATGCACATCCTTCCCAAAGTTTGCTGGCCAGGAGACATCTCCTGCAAACCAAGCCAACAGGGAACTCATAAATAAAGCTCCAAAAGATTCCGTCTGCATAGGGCTTGTTCCCGGAATTAAAGTAAAGGCAGCATGGTTGGCGTAGCGGTTAGCGCCATGCCTTTACAGCGCCCGCAATCGGGACCAGACCAGGGTTCGAGTCCCATACTGTCTGTAAGGACTTTGTATGATCCCCCCGTGTCTGCGTGGGTTTACCCGGGGACTCCAGTTTCCTCCCACCATTCAAAAACGTACTGGGGCTTGTAGGTTAATGGGGTGTATTTGGGCGACACGGGCTCATGGGCCGAAAGAGCCTGTTACCGTGCTGTATGTCTAAATTAAAAAAAAATTAAATTAAAAATAAACTCTTTTGCTTGCGTGAGTTTATTTGAAGCAGATGTTGCACAAGTGGGAGCTGAGGTACATGCATCTCCAGGAAGGTTCTGCCATCACAATCATGGCTGCTCTCACTGGATGTTGATCCTAGAACAGTAACATACAGCAGGTAGATTGACGGTGACAGGTTGGGGTGGAGGGGGATTTAAATCCTTCAGGATTAAAGCTGCAGAACAAGGATACAGCAAATCAGCCCTTCATCCTATTTCACCCCAGGCCTTTCTCTGAAGCAACAACCTGTCCAAAGTGACAAATGCACGAGGAAGCTTCTATTTATTGTGTTATTTTTAGATATACTTGTAAACTCGCTTTGCTCCTTAACTGTTGCCATGACGATTAGCTTGATTTACAAAAGGCAGCAAGTTAATGGGGTATTATCTAGGTGGGAAAGGACTTCAGGCTGATTTTCAGAAAGGCACCATGTAGTTCATCACGTAGCTAAAAGTATGCAGATCAAAGCTTGGACTTATTTTTACAAGTTCAGGCCATCAGTGTTGAGTAACCCTTGCTTCTATTTGGGCTATCAATCCTCACACCTTCTCGACCTGTTCAAGAGTACAGAACATTCAGGACCCACAGCCTACGTTAAACACAATGCGGTGGACTAAAGCTCACTGCTCGACGCGTTGGGTTTGACCTGGTCATTCCCTGCCAACACTGATCCCTGTTTGCTCACAAGGCCAGCCTAGGTTTTAAAATTCTTATTCTTGCTTCCAAATTCTGCCGAGCTCTCTCTCTCTCTCTCTCTCTCTCTCTCACTATCTCTGGAAGGAAAACAGAACATCAGAATTAGGAAAAGGAGTCAACCATCTGGCCCGTCGAGTCTGCTCCACCATTCAATAAGACCATGGCTGATCTGGTTGTGGACTCAGTTCCACTTACCTGCCCCATTAAATGTATTTAAAGCATAGAGAGATAGATTTATGTTTTAAATACATTTAATAAGGTGGCCTCTACTGCTTCCTTGGACAGTGAGTTCCACAGATTCACTACTCTCTGGGAGAAGTAGTTCCTCCTCATCTCTGTTTTAAATCTACTCCTCCAAATCTTGAGGATATGGAAACAATCTCCCTGCTTCTATCCTACCTATTCATTGAAATATTTCAAATGTTAAAAGGCGTAGAGAGAGTAGATGTAGAAAGATTGTTTCTCATGGTGGGAGAGTCTAGGACAAGAGGGAACAACTTCAGGATTGAAGGGCGTCCGCTTAGAAAAGATGCAGAGGAATTTATTCAGCCAGAGGGTGGTGAATCTGTGGCAGTTGTGGAGGCCGGGTCATTGGGTGTATTTAAGGCAGAGATTGACGGGTTCTTGATTAACCAAGACATCAAAGGTTATGGGGAGAAGGTCGGGTAGTGGGGTTGAGTGGGAAAATGAATCAGCTCATGATTAAATGGTGGGGCAGACCCGATGGGCTGAATGGCCTATTTCTACTCCTTTGCCTTATGGGCGCATTTCTTTCATTAATTATATTTGGGGAAGTTCGTGAGAATGTGCGGAGAATGGAATGGCAATGCTGTAGGTGGGTGGATAACCTCCGCTGGATATGACAATAAACTCTCATCCACTCATATATCCAGGGTGGGAGTGAAGGGCAAAAGGATTCAAGGTTAATGTCTTGAAGCAGCAAATAGATACAATCAGTAGTTGAAAAAAATCATTCCATGCAGGTCAAATTGTGAACTCAGAAAGGAATTGTAGACATATTTGACAATACAGAATGTGCAGACAAGGGAAATGCGACTGGCTGGATTACTCTACAAAGAGATAGTACAGATGGTGATGGGCTGGATGGCCTCTAACTGTACATGACTGATTGTATTGCATTAACCTCAGGATGTCCTGAGACATTCTTCATTCGGGATCCAGGTTCTACAGTGTGGACATAGTTATCAGGCCGCAGGGACCATCACACAGCCCATGGAAAAAAAACAAGGTGCCAATGAGCAGAATCCTTGTCTTCTCCATCCAGCCTTTGTGGAGCCTTTGTCCAGCCAGACTCGCTTCGCTTACTCTGCAAATGCAGCGCCTTCAAATATTTTTTCTGCTTCCTTTTCAAAGGTACACTCAACCTACATTCTACAATATTTTATGCTCCACACCCCCCTGTCAACTCTCTCCAGGTTCCATTACTCACCCACACCTTTGTGGCAGATATTGATTGAGGTAGAACCTCGACATGAGGAAGCCTAGTCAAATTTATTGTCATCTGATTGTAAAAGTCCAACCCGATGAAACAATGTTCTCTGGTCCTCGGTGGAAAACAAGCAGGCACACAACCAGACATAACACTCAGAGATAAACAATACACGTGCAGGACAAGTATTCCTTTAGACAAAGAAATAAGTCTCGGACATTAGTGTGAGCAGTTTCTTTGTTCAGCATTCTCATTGCCCATGGAAAAAAGCTGTTCCTCAGCCTGGTGGTGCTGGCTCTGTTACTCCTGTATCTCTTCCCTGACAGGAGCAGCTGCCTGCTCACCTCAGGAACATTAAGCGTCAGACATAGGACATAGAACATTGGACCTAGGACATAGGACTGGGGTCATAGGTCCTAGGACATAAGACATAGATCATAAGACGTAGAACATTGGACATAAAACAGGACATACATAGGACATATGTAGGACACAGGACATACGTAGGATATAGGACATATGACAGGAGAGAAACAAGCCCTTGGGTCCACTTGGCAGCACCAAGCACGATGCCCAGAACTAACAAAATCTTAAGCTGCATTAGAGACTGCAGACGCTGGAACCCTTCCCACTGTACCACATATTCTGTGAAAGATAAACATCAACTTAAACTTCTCGTGGAGCTAAACACGTGATGGAGGAACTCAGCATCCGTGGGAGAGAAAGTACAGGCCAGAACCCTTCATCAGGAGTGAGAGTGTAGAGGGGAGGTGAGATATACTAAATCCTTGCTGTGTGCACATGATGTTCACCCCTCTAGACCCTGCATGTTCATGAGCTTATTTAGATGTTTATTTAAATGTTATTTAAATGAGCTTATTTAAATTTTACTATTTTACCTGCTTCCACCACTACCCCTGGCAGCTCATTCCAGGCACCCCCCACTCTCCGTGTAAACAAAACGCCGCACATCTCCTTTAAACACCCCCTCCCTCCACATCTTAAATACCTGTTCTCTAGATCCTGACTGTTTATCCTATCAACGCATCTCATAAGCCATAAATGCTTGTCAGGACTCACATGAGCCTCAGTCGATTCTAATTGGCTCCCACCTGAGAGGGTAGAGTAGACCAGGAATTAATGTCTCTTCTGTGGGACATCAGCCATGGTTGTGTGTGGACCAGTCCAGGTGAACATGGGTCAGTCTCCATTCTCTGATGTACAGGTGTATGTGGGCCAGTCCAGGTGAAAATTGGTCAGTCTCCATTCTCTGATGTACAGGTATATGTGGGCCAGTCCAGGTGAACATGGGTCAGTCTCCATTCTCTGATGTACAGGGGCAAAGTACCTTTCCTCCAATGCTCAGTGGCACGGTTAACACATCGGTTAATGCAACACAGTGCCAGGGACCTGGTTTCCAATCCACCGCTGTCTCTAAGGTACATTCTCCCCCGTCTGCGTGGGTTTCCTCCGTGTGCTCCAGTTTCCTCCCACTCTTATAAACATACCATGATTGTAGGTCATTTGGGTGTAATTGGGCCAGAAAGGCCTGTTACCGTGCTGCATGTCTAAATTCAACAGATCGAGAGATGGGCCCAGGTCAATCGATAACCTTCAAAGATAAACTAGGCGGCTGGTTCTCGTTGGCACATCAGACAGTTTCTTAAGAAGTCCCACAGCACATTGCTTCAAACCAGATGATCTGAAATCAGTCGGGATTTTGTTCCACACTGATTCACCACCAGGATACAGATTAATCAACTCAAAAGATGCGTTTGATGTAATCTAATTCTCAAGTGATGTTGTAACTAAAATAGAACACTAATTCCCTTTTTCTCCTGATGTAAATTTATACAAAGTCTCCTGTGCTCCTGCTTCTGGTTTTAAATACTCCACATTGACGCACTCAAAACTGTTTTCCATCCATTCCTTGATATAAATGCACCTCTAATCCGATGGGATTTGTGGAGCTGCATTTACACCATGTCTTATTCACAATGTACTTAGATCATGCCAAGTCCAGCTCACATACACTGTGGCCTCAGCCAGACTTCATTGATTGCCAAACCTACAGGGGCACTACTGAGAGCAAACTCGCTGGCTACATCGCACCGTGGGATGGGAGCTGCTCTGCTCGAGATTAGAAGGAGCTACAGAAGGTGGTGAATGCAGCTCAGAACATCATAAAATCTTCCCTCCCCTCCATGGACTCCACCAATATCTCTCACAACACAGGAAAGGCAGCCGAATCACTGAAGGACCCCGGACACACTCACTTCTCCATTTTTCCATTGGAGAGAAAGTACACACCAGCAGGTAAAAAGACAGTTTCCTCCCCACAGCTATCAGGCTCCTGAATGAACCCCACAACAGTGCTCTGTAACACTATCCTGTAAATTGTGCTCTTTATATAAATGTAGGAATGTTAACACTAACCCAATCCAAGATCGATCCAAACAATGCTGTGCAATTTTAAAGGTCAATTTGTACAAATACATAACATGAACCCTTTCTTTTTAGGCTGTTAGTTAACTACAACAAAAGGCAATTAACAAGTTGATTGGTGAAACAATTTGTACTGTACAGTATATTTATGTGTTCATGTGTGAGCATGTGTGTCTGTGAGTGTGTGTGCATGTGTCTGGGTGTATACTTGTGTGAGCACTTGTATACATGAGTGTATGAGTGAGTGTGTGTGGGCGTATATGCAGGCATGTGTGAGTGCGTA
Organism: Narcine bancroftii; assembly: GCF_036971445.1. Taxonomy (NCBI): domain Eukaryota; kingdom Metazoa; phylum Chordata; class Chondrichthyes; order Torpediniformes; family Narcinidae; genus Narcine; species Narcine bancroftii. The sequence goes on along the minus strand of NC_091479.1, from coordinate 103,323,236 downwards.
TGTGAGTGCATGCATGTGTGTGTGTGTGTGTGCAGAAAAAGATGTGAATGTGTGTGTGTGTACACGCGCGCATAGGTGTGAATGAGTGTGTGAAGCCTTCAGCAGTACTGAGGGAGAAAACATATTCCAGAAAAAAGTGAATTATCAAATGACCCAACTTAAGATAACTCATTCTTTCTGTTTCTATCAGGAGTGATTGTGTAAACCTCCTATTCCTTGTTATTTCCTTTGTTTTGTATATTGTTTATTCTTTATTGACAAGTATATCGAGATTCAGTGAAATGCGTTCTTTCCAAGCATGCATACTATCTTTGAATGCACCAGATTGGGCAAAATATAACAAAGGATCAGAGATTAGAGTTAAAGAGAAAAGGTTCTGTTTTCATAATGAGAGGTGTATTGTTTACTCTAACCCAAACCCTAAACCTAAGGAGAAGTCTGTTTAAGAGATTGTTAACAGCAGGGTATAAACTGTCCTTGAATCTGGTGGTGTGTCTCTTCACATTCAGGTATCCCTGCTCGACAGATAGAGAAAGAAGAGAGTATGCCCATGGAGAGATTGGTCTTTTATATTGTTGGCTGCTTTCCCAAGGCAGCAGGAGGTGTCGGTGGAGGGGATGGAGGCTTGTGTAATGGCATTTATTACTCTCCACAGCTTCTCACCATCTTGGGCAGAGCAGTTCTTCAGGCCTGCTGGCCATTAACAGCCCTTAAAGGCTCCACCATTGCACCTCTGCCTCCTAGACCAACGTGGTCCTCTCTCTTCAGTTCTGAAGAAAGGTCCCAGGCCTCAAACATAAACTGTTCCACATTCCACAGAAGTTGCCCAACCTGCGGAGTATTTATCACATTTTCTTTAAATTTTAAATGTTTTAATTTTTAAAAGTTAGGCATATATGGCATGGTAATAGTCCATTTCAGCCCACGAGTCTGTGCCACCCGATTTACACCCAATTACCTATATTTCCAGTATGTTTCGAATGGTGGGAGGAAACTGGAACCCTTGGGGAAAACCCACAAATGTATAAACTCCTTGCAGCAGCCCAGGATTTGAAACCCAGTCCCAATCGCCGGTGCTGTAAAAGTGTTGCGCTAAGCGCTACACTATCAGGCTTCTGAACCTGTATCACTGCAAATTCATCCAAACAATTGGTTCTCAACCTTTTGTTTTCCACTCACATACCACTTTAAGTAATTGTTTACTAACCACAGAACACCTACAGCATAGGATGCCAGAGGTGCTCTAGTCAGAAAGAGATTACTCAAGGTGGTATGTGAATAGGGATCGAGTCCTCGCTGCTGAAGATCCAGCTGCGCTGGGTGGGTTACGTCTCCAGAATGGAGGACCATCGCCTTCCCAAGATCGTGTTATATGGCGAGCTTGCCACTGGCCACCGTGACAGAGGTGCACCAAAGAAGAGGTACAAGGACTGCCTAAAGAAATCTCTTGGTGCCTGCCACATTGACCATCGCCTGTGGGCTGATATCGCCTCAAACCGTACATCTTGGCGCCTCACAGTTCGGCGGGCAGCAACCTCCTTTGAAGAAAACCGCAGAGCCCACCTCACTGACAAAAGACAAAGGAGGAAAAACCCAACACCCAACCCCAACCCACCAATTTTCCCCTGCAACCGTGTCTGACTGTCCCGCATCAGACTTGTCAGCCACAAATGAGCCTGCAGCTGACGTGGACATTTACCCCCTCCATAAATCTTCGTCCGTGAAGCCAAGCCAAAGAATGTGAATAGAAAAATAAGGTTGAGAACCACTGACCTAAACTCTGCACTAATTTTGTGTATTAGTCCCTGACAATAAAGGAATCGTGACCTAACACATTTTTTGCACAATTGGACAAACTATGAATATTTACCATTAACTTCCTTTGTGCGGAGAGACCCGGGAGGGCTTGTTCATGAATCGTAAAACGTTGGTTTGAAGGTGCAACAGGTAATCAAGAAGGCAATTGAAATCCTGGCCTTCATTGAGGAAAGATAGGATTTAAGAGCAGGGAGGTTCAGAGCACTGCTGAGGCCATATCTGGAGTACTGCGCGCAGTTCTGTTCCCCTTATACGAGAAAGGGTCTATGGGCTTTGGAGGTGGTGAAGAGGAGGGTCACCAGGTTGATTCCAGGAATGGTTTGCTTGGGATTGCTTATATCTCATGTCTTATTTACTTTGTATTTCAGCATGGATTGAAGATTGTGGCTTTTGGAACAGTGACAGGCACAGTTGGAGCATCGAATTACCACCAATTAATACCAATTAAATTTGGTGATCTCTCTTATTAAGATTTTTTTCTTGGAAGGTTAAAAGCATGAATGGGACAATGAAAGGTCATAGGGTATTTGGCTATGTTAGACCTTTAAAGGCAGATATTGTTTTTTTCAAGAAACTCATATTAGGAACTCTGACAAGGATAGATTAATGATTAAATGGAAGGGGCAATGTTTTCATTTATCTTCTGATACTAAAGTTAGAGAATTTTCTATATTAATTAATCAAAATATTCCATTTGTACTTCATAATAGCATATTAGATAAACAGGGTCACTTTATTATTCTTACAGGTAAATTATATAATAAAATGGATATGCCCCGAATGTCGATGAGCAAGCATTTTCTATTTTTTCAGCTCTACCTGATTGGGAGGCGACTATAATTGTTGTTTAAATACGGTTCTAAATCGTCACGTTTTCAGAATGGAGGACAATCGCCTTCCCAAGATCGTGTTATATGGCGAGCTCTCCACTGGCCACCGAGACAGAGGTGCACTAAAGAAGAGGTACAAGGACTGCCTAAAGAAATCTCTTGGTGCCTGCCACATTGACCACCGCCAGTGGGCTGATATCGCCTCAAACCGTGCATCTTGGCGCCTCACAGTTCGGCGGGCAGCAACCTCCTTTGAAGAAGACCGCAGAGCCCACCTCACTGACAAAAGACAAAGGAGGAAAAACCCAACACCCAACCCCAACCAACCAACAAATTTTCCCCTGCAACCACTGCAACCGTGTCTGCCTGTCCCGCATCGGACTTGTCAGCCACAAACGAGCCTGCAGCTGACGTGGACATTTACCCCCTCCATAAATCTTCGTCCGCGAAGCCAAGCCAAAGAAAGAAATCGTTCTTCCTCTCGACCAGCTCCTCTTACCAAATCTGCACTGTAATTCATTCTTTTTCATCAAATCTTGGTGTTTTAGAGGCACTTCCTAAATCCCAATAATGGAGAATATTCTTTTGTTTCAAACGCACATTCTTCTTATTCTAGAATTGATTACTTTCTAATTGACAACCAATCGATCTCTTCGACCAAAACATGTCAGTATCAAGGAATAGTTATATCTGGTCATGCTCCTGTTATTTTGATTTTGAATTTTTTGACCTCCCTTTTACAAAAAGCAATGGCGATTTAATACAAAATTTAAGTCAACAATTTTTTTGACTTTATGGAAAAATTTTTTAGGATTTATGGAATACAATTATTTTTACTACAAATTCTTCCCTAACTACGTCTAAACTCGAAATTGATTGTATGGGACACAAAGAAAGCTTATTTGAGAGGGCAAATTATTTCTTATACAGTTAATATTAAGACGACGACCAATAAGGAAAGCTTGGAATCAATTGATCAGATTAAACAAATCGATTTACAATTTTCTCAAGGTGTAAATCCAGATTTATATAAAAGTAGAACTTCAAACTAAATTTGACCTTCTCTACCTGTCCTGTTGAACAACAATTGTTGAGGAGTAAGGGTCATTTATACAATCATGGGGAAAAATTGGGTCAGCTGTTGGTGAGCAACTAAAAGGAATGTCTGCAGAAAAGCAAATCAATAAGATTCAGGTGATATTGGTGGAGGTTTAGAATGACGTCGGAAACCTTGGCAAATTTCTACTGATGTGAGGTGGAAAGTGTGCTGACCGGCTGCTTCACGGTCTGGTACGGGGACATCACCAATACCCCTGAGCATAAAGCCCTGCAAAAGGGAGTGGACACAGCCCAGGACATCACAGGCGAAACCCTCCCCACCATTGAGAACATCTACCGGGAATGCTGCCATCGGAGAGCAGCAGCAATCATCAAGGATCCACACCACCCAGCACGTGCTCTGTTCTCGCTGCTGCCATCAGGAAAGAGGTATCGGTGTCACAAGACTCACAGCCCCAGGTTCAGGAACAGCTGATCCCCCTCCACCATCAGACTCCTCAATGACAAACTCAATCAGGGACTCAGTTAAGAATTCTTACTTGTGCACTTCATTGATTTTTAAAATTCTGTTTATTGCACAGTCATTTAGTTTACCTTTGATATCGATTTCCAGTTCATTATTTGTTTACATGTGTACGCTGTGGACAGTTTTTTTTTGCAGTACCAATAAGTGGTAATTGTGCCGTGCCTGCAGGAGAAAGAATCTCAGGGTTGCATGTGATGTCATGTATGTTCTCTGACAATAAATGTGAATCTGGATTTGTTTTAATTGTCAGCACTCAGTTTGCGTTTTACTTCCATTTTGTGAAAATTCATTTCTACTTTGTGAAGGAGTTCACTGCTTCTCTTTCTCATGACATGCTGTTCACTGGATGGATCTAGGAATCAGTATCACAGCACAGAACTTGAATTTTAGTCAAGTAGGACATTCCAAGATCCTTTACAGCAGGACGAGTAAATAGAAGCATAAACAAGCTGCTGGAGTGACTCAGCAGGTCAGGTAGCCTGTCATGAACACGGCTCAACCACTGAGTTCCTCCAGCAGTTTGTTTGGTCACTCTAGAATCCAGAATCTACAGCCTCTCGTGCTGAACAAAACAGATGCTGAATCCTGACGGAAAGGCTGACTGAACGCTTGCTTTTCGAGGCCTCACCAGGCGAACGAACCAAGTGTTCGGATCAACTAGGTGGGATGATTAGCATTGCAGTCAGTGCGATGCTATTACAGCGCTAGTGACATGGGTTCAAATCCCGCGCAGTCTGCAAGGAGCTTGTACGTTCTCCCAGTGTCTGCGTGCGTTTCCTCCAGGTGCTCTGGTTTCCTCCCACCCTCCAATAAGTACCAGGGGTTGTAGGTAAATGTAATTGGGTGGCACTGGTTCAAATGTCAGGAATCAGGTTCTACTCAGAGATGTTTAAAAAAAATACACATCTGAACGCACTGATTAAATCTGGGGAGGATCAGGAGGTCGGAATTGAAGGAGGGCAGAGATCAGGGCTACAGATGGGGTGAAATTGGGAAGGATTTGAGGACAGCTTATGTTCTCGGATGAGCCCCCAGAATTACAGACCATTGATTCAGAGACTTGAGTTTGAATTTTGAGTTTGAAAAACAGGAATGTTTAAAGGGAACCTCTTTGCTCAGAGGGTGATGGGGGTGTGGGGCTGTTGATCTGTGTTCCTACCCCTGCCCTTTCTTCCCTCCTCTCCCCCCACCCCATTTTTTTATTCAAGTGTTGGCCTGATTTTTGCTCATACCTTGAAGGAGAATTCAGGCCCGAAACAGGTTATATATCTTTACCTCCTATGGACACTGCAAGACCTGCTGAGTTCCTCCAGCATTTCTGCTTTATTAGAAGCAAGACATCGGTATATAATTGCAGGGACTGTAGGAAAGAGATGAATGGGAGAAAAAGAATATCTATGATAGGGTGAGACCAGGATGGATGTGATAAGCTGTTGATGAAGCCATCTGATTAATTAAACAGTGAGAGGTGTTAGAGAAAGAAAAAAACCAAAGAGGTCTCGGAAATGCCCAGCAGAGATGATGTCAGGAAAGAGAACAACCGAGTTAATATTCCTGGTCAGAATAAACTTGTCATCCTTCTATATTTGGGAGCACATTTTCATCCAACACACTCACATCAAGTTTAATTTAATTGTACATCGTTCAAAATTACCATCATTTCTACATTTCGGGCTGCCAAGAATTTTTATCTCCCACTTTTCTTTCAGACACTTCCATTCACAGTAAGTTCCCAGCCTGAAGGTGCCGATGTCTCTGACATTAAAACAGATAACATGACACAACAGGTAAGCATGGCGAAGGCTTGCCTGCTAATTCATGTCAACAAGCAATTGAAGAAAAAGGATGGCCAGCTCAAAAATCTTTTGATCAGGAGCTTACTTGAAAAGAATGTACTGCAAATTCCAATTCTGAAGGGGGAACAGTTTCTGCTTTGGTGCAGAGGTTTTTGTATGGCGAGGAATTCTGAGATAACCAAGAATCTGAGAGGTTGTTCTACACATGAGGACAATATACAGATGCACTGAAACTCTTCCTTGCTGCCGCCACACAGGTATGTCAGGTACCCCAAATCCTATAGGATAAATTAAACAACCACAATATGCCAAGAGACAAAAAAAATTTAATAAATGTAAAAGATAATATATTCACAGATGCAGTTCTTGTAAGAAAAAAATGTGCATTTAAGACCCAATGACCTGGCCTCCACAACCACCTGTGGCAACAAATTCCACAGATTTACCACCCTCTGGCTGAAGAAATTCCTCCACATCCCTGTTCTAAGCGAACACATTTCAGGAACCGGAGCAGCCGGAAGAAACCCACGCAAACACGGGGAGAACGTACAAAGGCCTGGCAGACAGCGCCAGATTCGAACTCGGGTCACTGGCGCTGTAATAGCGTAACACTATCCGCTATGTATCTATCCTTGATATTTATTATTTCTATACCACTGAATGTATCTTCTGTACCTACGTGGCTGCAGCAAGTATTCAGTGCATCTGCACCAGATGTGTATGACAATAAAGTTATTAATAATAAAATGTGTGGGTTGGTAGCTTCACTGCCCATTGATCTTGTTGGTGGGAGGAAGAATATGGGAGGAGTATCACAGGAAGAATCAGTGGCCAAATGGGATTGCTCAGAGAGCTAGCACAGAAGCAATGGGCAGAAGTGTCTTGGTCCAAATATGAAACTTCTCGGCATCTTGGCAAACTTTTATTTCTCAATCAATTCACTCTAAAGGTAAAGGTTTCATTATTGTCACATAAATACTACATTTAGATTGTAACATACCTGAAATTCCTTAACTTTACCATTTTGTCCAATGCCCCCTCTCAGAAATGAGGCCCCAGCAAAGAACAAACTCCCGACCCCCTGGTATGGCAGTCTTGGGGCATTAGCAGTTTGCAGGATGAGTTCGGGTTCTGGTGTGTGGAAAATGGCCTGCTAGCTTTTTACATCAAAACATTGGCTACCCGTCAGAAGGCAAAACACTTCATCGACTTCAAAGTGCTTCAGGATGACAAGAATTGACAGGCAGTGCAACAGAAATGAGAGTTCTGTCTTTAGTTCTCCTTTAACACTCTACATTTATCAATCAACCTTATCGTCGATTATTTAAAATGGCTTCTGGGCCTCCCATCAAGACTTCGTCTTCCAAAGCGTGCAAAGAGTTTCAGAAAAAAATTAAGAGTTGCTAAAATTCTCACCTGAAGTGCTTTATTTTTAAACAAAAACTCTCGTGAATAGGTGACTCTTGCAATGGTGGGTGGACTTGTGCTCCAGCCCCCAAGTTTATGTGCTGTGTCTGCTGATTGGCTGATCAAATGAAAGGCAGCCAGGCAGAGACCATTTATTCTGTCTTCGTGACGACTTGTTCCTCCTGCAATTTGTAAATAAAAAACACATCAATAAAAAGAGTCTCTTTCTCCTTTCCTCCAACTCCCTACCCCACTTCCCTTTCTTCTCTATTCAGATGGGTGCCCACTTCCCCCCATCACTTCTCTGATTCTCCCCTACCCTCTCACCTGTATCCCCCGTTAACCTCTTACCTGTGAGTCTGTGCTTCTCCCCTGCCCCTTCCACCCGCCTCTCCTCCTCCCCCGATCTTTTTATTCAGGTTCCTGCCTGTTTTTGGCTTAGAATGTAGGACATGGAACACTACAGCACAGTACACGCCCTTTGGCCCTCTATGTTGAGCCAACCCATACATTCATATAAAAAACAATGAACCCTCCCTACCCCATAACCCTCTATTTTTCTTCCATCCATGTGCCTGTCCAAGAGTCTCTTAAGTGCCCCTAATGTTCCAGCCTCCACCACCACCCCTGGTGATGCATTCCAGGCCCCCACAACTCTGTGTAAAAAAAACTTCCCTCCCTTCACTTTGTGCATGTTCCCTGGTGTTTGCTATTCCTGCCCTGGGAAAAAGACACTGTCTGTCCCCCCTGTCTACTCTGAAGTCTCCTCTCATTTTTCTATGCTCTAAAGAGAAAAGTCCCAGCTCTGCTAACCCTGACTTGTAAGACTTGTTTTCCAATCCAGGCAACATCCTGGTCAATCTCCTCCGCACCCCCTCCACAGCTTCCACATCCTTCCTATAATGAGGTGACCAGAACTGAAGACAATACTCTGAGTGTGGTCTCACCAGATATTTGTAGAGTTGCAACATGGCCCTCTTGACTCTTGAACTCAATCCCCCTATTAACGAAGCCCAACATCCCATCAGCTTTCTTAACTATCCTATCAACCTGGCACCCTTGAGGGCTGTATGGATTTGGAGCCCAAGGTCCCTCTGTTCCGAAATGTTATTTACCCTGGTCTTCCTCTGGACACTGTGACCCCAGTATCTGCAGATTATCTTGCTTAACTCAATAAAAGTTTATTCTGACCATAACCCAGTAAAAGAACATCACTGCAAACTTGAGAACGTAATTTACGTTTCAAATTAACTAGTAACACCAAAACACATCCTATTTCACTCAATACATGTCTGATTTGCTCACTGTTTAAAAACCATCTATCAGTGGAACAATCGCTTATTTAAACCAAACTATTTTGCACAACATAAAGTAAATAAAGTAGCATTTAGTCTATTATTAATTATTTATGAAATTCCTTCAACCCAAATCCAAAGTTTCAGGAAACATATGGCGTTTGTTTAAGATTCATGCTCTTCAGTATCGAGTCTCCCTGCATTTGGTTTGCTTTGAGGATTTCTCTGTTTATTGGTCCCCAGTGGGATTTCATCGTATCCAAGAGAGTAGGTCGGAGCCTGTGATGGACTTGGCTGAGTTTGCTACCTGCTGGAGCCTTCCATGTTCCTGGGCACCCCAATTCCCAAACCAGGCTGTGGTGCAAGCAGTCTGCTTCACACGGTGCACCTGTAGAAGTTGGACTGAGAATCCAAAGATCTGCCAAATCTTCCCAGGCTCTGTAGAAAGTATGGTATGCCTTCTTTGTTCCAGGAGAAGACTTCTGATCTATGCACTCCCAGGAACATGAAGGTTCTGACCCTCTCCACCTTTGTCCTATCCACGCGGACAAGTGCATTCCCCCTTGGCCTAACCTTCCTAAACTGGGCAATAATCTCTTTGGTCTTGGTGACCCTGAGAGCAAGATTGTTGTTCTGGCACCTCCCAACCAGTTCTCGATCCCCACCTTAGAGGATGTGACAATAAACTTGACAGTGAGAGGGGAAATTTTTAAAGGGGACGTGGGGGGAAATTCTTTTACAACAAGACTGAGAGGTGCCTTAGGAACCAGCTGCAGGGAGGTGGAGAAAGAAGAAGTGATGACAACATTTCAGAAGCATTCTATTCTGTGAGATGAACAGGCAGGAGATGGAGGGAAGGGGGCATGGACCACACACAGGCAGATGGGTTTGGTTAGATCGGCATCATGGTCAGCACATTACGATGGGCTGAAGGGCCTGTTCTTGTGCCATGCTGTTCCACCTTCCACACTTAACACGGAGTGAACAGGTCAGTCTACGCAGTGATGCAGCGGGTAGTGCTGTTGCCCCAGGGCAATGAGAATGCTGAACAAAGCACCCTGACCAGTGGGAGGGGTGTGCACGTGCATGTGTGTACATGTAGAGTTTGCACATTCAGCCTATGATCCCATGGGGTTTCTTCCCATAATACCAGCCTCATCCCACATCATTAAGCCCTGTGGGTAGATTCTTTGGCCCTGGGGTTGGTAATAGGGATCTGGGTTAGAGACAGAAAGCAAGTAGAGCATTATGCTCTGAGCCAGCATTGACACAGTGGGCTGAGAGGCCTCTTTCTGTATAGTGACTGAATCTACGCCCTGTGCAGTGAGACCAGTGAAGCAGATTCTGCAGTGGCTACCTTGATGGTCACTGATGGGGCGTGTTGGCGGGATGTGACACAGAGTGAGGTGCCGTGTGGTGTCTCTGATGGGAGCTTTGGTGATGGCAGAGCTGACACTACCATGGACCCAGGAGGAGCAGGGAAGTGAGGCCCAGTGTCTCCCACTTAACCCCCACAGGGTCCAAGTGCCCACTGCCTTGCCCAACAGCCCCAGGCAGGTTTAAGCTGTCTCTAGGATGGACGTGGCAGCAGCCTTTAAATCAGAGAATGGCGCCCATGCTCGGCAGCGCTGACCTCGGTTTGGGGCTCTCAGAGAACAGCAGACCGGCACGGGGCACCAGAGCAGGGGAACACCTCCCCCACTGAGAAGGAGAAGCTTGGGAGAGGACTTTACTGGGTGGGAGACAACAGCAGTGGACGAGAGAGGGTCTCAGAGGCTTTAGGCCTCATTCCAGGCCACGGGCTTCTGGAGATCAGCTGGTAGGGGCCAGGGACTGGGATCCATGAGGCTGTTGATGGCGAGCAAGGCTACTGAAGGACCTTGGGTGCTGACCACTTCCTGATCGTATCAAGGGTTGCCCAAGGAGGGAGACTCGGACACTTGAAGCTTGGGTTCACCGCTGGACCAGTCAGGAGGCTATGCAACTGTGGAGGTTCTCTATAGGGACACAGAAAATGGCGGCATCCTGGTGGGAACCACAGAAACTCACCAACTCTGAAAGGACTCCTTTTTGCTTCTTGTTCTTGCCTTGATAGGGGCACTGGACTAATGACACCTCTGTGTGTGCCTTTACTGGGTGAGCAAAGGTTAAAAAAATGTGGTAGGTTTGTATCCATGACAATCAATGGAATTTAGAATCTTGAAAGGACTAGCACATTAGAATGGGCCAAATGGTCTGCCTGTGTGGTCGTAATCTGCTTGTTCATGAAGGCGGAACAAGCTTGTGGTGAAAGGAAGACTATGGTTTAATAAAAAGTACCCAGTACAAAACACTTTTATCAGATTAAGAAAGGAAATTAGTCTGAGAAAATGCAATCATCTCTAATCCCTGTTTTGTTGCCATCAGACCGACAGTCAAATTCTTAGCCACGCAATTCTGCGGGTGCTTTGTTGGTCATCGTCTGGATCTCTGTCTATGCCAGCCTGACATCAGATGGTGAGGTAACAATCCCCAGAGAGTGATAGGAAGGGACAATAGGAGGAAACTGCTTCCAGATTGAGTTGGAACTGATTTACCAGTGCACAGTATCGGAGGGTGTGCCAAAGTTCGGCCCACCACATCTCTAATCCCATTCGAACTGCATCCTTCTGTGCTTTCCCTATTTAACGGTCTGTCTGCGCATCTCATTAACAATTCTACCTTATTCCACTACCTTATTCTGCAAGTGCACTGTGGAACGTGTACAGACTGGTTACATTACAGCCTGGTTTGGGAATTGGAGTGCCCAGGAACGCAGAAGGCTGTAAAATGTAGCAAGCACAGTCAGGTCATTCATAGTCTCTGACCCTCCTGTTCATTGCAGATATCTGTGTTAATACGTGGCTCAGTAAAATTCAAATGTTATCTACAAATTTGCTAACACCACTGTTGTTGGCAGAATCACAGACAGCAACGAGGAAACGTACGTAAGTGAGATTGAGCAACTCGTTGAATGGTGTCACAACAACAACCTTGCACTCAACGTTAGGTGAAGTAAGGGAATGATTGTGGACTTCAAGAGGGGGAATTTAGGAGAACGCAAACCAGTCCTCATCAAGGGATTGGCAGTGGAAAAGGTCAAGAACTTCAAGTTCCTGGGTGTTAACATCTCGGAGGATCTTCCTGGGGCCTCCATGTTGATGCAATCACAAAGAAGGCTCGCCAGCGGCTACACTTCACGAGGGGATTGAGGAGATTAGATATGTCAGCAAAGACTCATGCAAATTTCTACAGGTGTACCGTGGAGAGAACTTTGACGGGTTGCATTGCTGTCTGGTATGGAGGTGCAAATGCACAGGGCAAGTAAAGGCTACCGAGAGTTGTGAACTCGGCCAGCACCATCACAGGCACCAGCCTTCACTCCATTAAGGACATCTACAAGAGGCGATGACTCAAGAAAGCAGCCTCTATCCTCAAAGACCGGGCCATGCCCTCTTCACTCTGCCTCTGTCAGGAAGGAGATAGAGGAGCCTGGACGAGCACTCAGCTGCACAAAAACAGCTTCATCCCCTCTGCCATGAGATTCCTGAAATAATGACAGACACCTCCTCACCGCCCCTTCTTTTTGCATCAATTTAGTAATTTTTAAAAAATAGAATTGATCTCAATTTTTGCCCCTGTAACTACAAATTTTGCAAGGTGTTCATGACAATAAATTCTGAATATATGAGAATTGTCTCTCGGGCATCGTCACATTCTTCCTGTCACAAGGTGATGAAAAATCCATCTGAGGAATCAAAGAGTTAAGCCAACTGATGCTTTTGTTCCTGATCGCCTCAGTTTAAACAATAGCCGTTGATGATATAATTGGAGGGACTGACTCAGGGAGAGTGCTATTGACTCGACAGTGAAAGGGAGCTAACTAACTTCAGCAGGAAGCTGTCATTAGCCCTGCGTTAACCCACTGATCTTGTCACTTCAACTGGAGCTTTAATCGGCCCCTGTCCACTTCCCCGATGATGCAACCACTGATTATGCCAAGAGACTTTGTAAAGAAAATAACGAGAATAGTTCACAAAGCAGGACTCGAGGTTGAGACAGGTGAAACACGGAAGTCTGCAAACGCTGTGATTATTGAAAAAACACAACGCTGGAGAAACTCAGCAGTCAGGCAGCGCACTTTACATAGTCAAGATAAAGATACGTAACTGATGTTTAGGGCTTGAGCCCTTCAGTAAGGTCTGATCAATATGTAGGCAGGCGGCTGTATAAAATGGTGGGGGAAGGAGCACAGTCCCACAGGCAGGAGGTAATAGGTGGATAAGGGAGGGTGTTAGAGATGATGGGTGGGGGGGGGGGGGAAGAGGAAAATAGGGCTGGGAGAGCCAACCTATGGTCCCATATCCACCTACAACCTTTTGCCCGTGGACCCCCCTTCCACTTTCTTCAAGCACCTGCCAACATTTGATGAAGGGCTCAGGCCCGAAACGTTGGCTATGCTTCTTTACTATGTAAAGTACGCTGCGTGATCTTCTGAGTTTCTCCGGCGTTGAGCTTTGACTCATGGATATTGCTTGTATGTCCATGTTTCCCACTAAATGTTCAACTACATATCTCGATAATCTGTCAACATCTTTCTTTCTACGTCACCTACCACCCTGTCTACCCACATCAGTGTATCTACGCAGTTCAGTTTCCTTATATACATTTATTTTCAATGTCAGTCCTGACCAGACCTTTCTCAGTCCATCAATATTATCGGTTTCTCCCTCTTGATGCATCAGTCTCTGTTTCTATTGCAGTGAGTGTTCTGATCTCCTTCTTGCACCTACAATGTCCCAGCTCTTGTTCTCTGTGGCACGCTTGCCGTCATCGGTCACATCACAAGAATCGGGAAGTCATGTTACAACTGGACAAGATATTGGCTAGGCTGCATTTGGAATGTTGTGTGCAGTTCTGGTCACCCATCTGTAGGAAGGATGTTATAAATCTGGAGAGGGGAAAAGATTCAGAAGGAGGTTGTTGGGATAGCCGGGCTTATATAAATGGAGGGATCTGTGATTAATAGATAGATGAGGGGTTGAAGATTCTGGGGAGCAGCAGACTGATGCAGGGCATCAAGACATTAAGAAGGGAAAGCAGTGGAGCTGGCCCTACAGGATGGGACCAGCGAGGGGCTCAGCTGCTGAAGGACCCACCCTGGCTGTGGGCTGCTGGAGACCGGCTCATGGGAACTAAGTATTGGAACCAGGATTCGAGTGGGTGCTGAGGGCAGAAAAGGCCCCCGAAGGGCCTCAGGTGCTGAAGGCTTCCTGATCGTGTCAGAAATTTGGATCTGGAGCTCAGGCTGGCGATGGATCTGTGTGGCTACAGAGATAGCGGGAGCACTGGAGGCAAATTCAGAGACACTCAGCGTCTCTGAAGGGATCCTCTTTTTCTTCTCTTTCTCTTATCATTAGGAGTGCTGGGAAAAGCCCATGGTGACTCTTTGTTTGCCTCATGGCAGGGAAAAATTAATTACGTACATTATATTTTTAACGTATTATTATGTGACAATAAAAGGAACCTTGAAAAGAAGCTGGGGAGGGGCCCCTCTATGGGGGGGGGCAGCGGGGATGAGCAAACAATAATGTGCAGGAGTAGATAAAGAAGAGATGTGGACAATAGAACCAGATGGGGATGGGGGTTATCCAAAATATTCATGCCATTAAGTTTACTTTTAATATTTTTGATTTTAATAATGCAACTCTTCATTCAAGAGGTGGTGAATCTCTGCCATTTTCCACCACAGAAAGCCCTGGAATTTAAGTTGTTGAGTATATTTGAGAAGGAGACAGTCGTATTTTCGGATAAAGGAGGTGGTGAGGGAGTAGGACGAAAGCTACGAGGTTCAGCCACGATTGCACGGAATGGTAGAGCATGGAGTCATAGACAGCACCAAAAGAGGCCCTCTGGCCCAACTTGTCCGTGCTGACCAAGTCATCTACCAAGCTAGGGGAGTCAGGCTCAAAGGCCTGCTCCCACTTCTATTTTCCATGCCACGAAACTGAGCACCATCTTGTAATCTAACAGAAGTGCGATTAACAAGATATAAACGGGCTAAGATTAATGTTTAAAGGCAGGCCACATCTGTAACTTGCAGCAGATACTGTGATCTTTAGTATTGAACAATGGACACCAATTTTCTACATACTGAAAAAAGTCTTTTGTCAAGAAAATGAGCCTTGGTAGCTCAGGTTGATGTGAATCTACAACCTACACTTACACTGAAAATAAATGGTTCCGATTCTCTCCTGGGAAAGACAAGTACCTTCTTTCCTAGTAAGCACCTAACAAGCAGTGAATTACAGTTCTCCTCGAGTAGTGGGTGGCTTGTTGCTGAGAGATACAAGTGTCAATGACTTTACACGCTGAGGGTCACAGACTGAGGGCCACAGAACGAGGGCCACAGACAGAGGGTCACCAACGGAGGGTAACAGACTGAGGGACACCGACTGAGTTGGGTGCAGGGGGACTTCCGAACTTTGTTTGAATGACATTGTAGACCACCAACTGACCAAGAAGGCAGCTCTCAACCTGAGTTCACATTCCCCTTTATTATCTCGGTGTCCCGAGGCACAGTGAGAAAGTTTGCTTTGCATTCAATCCAGAAAGTCAACCGCACGCAGAACAGAAATTAAAGACAGTGCAGAGTCACAGAGAGAGATCAGGTAGAGATCAAGTAATGCAGAGCAAAGGCAACCTTGTTCCATAAGACATGTCCTCCATTCCAAGCAACATCCTGGGAAGTCTCCTCTGCACCCTTGCTAAGAAGTATCAAGATGAGTACTTGGCTGATTTGCAGGAAGCAGACAGTCGGAATACAAGGATCGTATTCTGATTTGCTGCCAGTTGCTAGTGGTGTTCCACAGGGGCAGGGGTGGGGCCACTTTTTTTTTTACATAGTATATTAATGATTTGGATTATGGAGTGAATGGCTTTGTGGCCAAGATAATATGAAGGTAGGTGGAGGAGCAGGTAGTGTAGAGGAGAAAGGGAGGCTGCAGAAGGACTTAGATTGGGAGAATGGGCAAAGAAACGGCAAATGAAATATAATGTGGGAAAGTGTACGGTCATGCACTTTGGTAGAAATAAGACAGACTCTTTTTAAAATGGAGAGAAAATTGAAAATGCCCAGATGCAAAGGGCCCTGGGAGTCGTCGTGCAGGATGGCCTGAAGGTAAATTTGCAGGTTGAGACAGTGGTAAAGAAGGCAAATGCAGTGTTGCCATTGATTTCAGGGGGAATAGAGTCCAAGAGCAGGGATGTGATGTTGAGGCTTTATATGGCACTGGTGAGACCCCATTTGGAATATTGTGATTAAGTTGCAGAAAATAGGTGCTGACATTGGATTCTGGGAATGAGGAGCATTTAACAGCTCTTGGCCTGTGTTCATTGGTAATTAGGAGAAAGCACCCTATATACTCAAAGACCCCCACCACCCAAGCCAGGCCCTCTTCACTCTGCTACCATCAGGGAAAAGGTACAGGAGCCTAAAGACGAGCACTCAGCGGCACAAGGCCAGCTTCTTCCCCGCTGCCATCAGATTCCTGAATGATCAATGAACCAAAGACACGGCCTTACTTTTCATGCAGGTTTATTGTTATTATAACCTAATTTTTTATAGTATTATTGTAAGATGGTTAGAATATGAATATTTGCTGCAAACACTGAATGTTATGACTTAAAACACAGGATTAAAGCCTGAAACGTTGGTTCTGTATCTTTACCTTTGCTACATAAAGGCACTGTTTGACCTGCTGAGTTTCTCCAGCATTTGTGTGTTTTTTCTTGAATTTCAGGACTTGTTCATGTCAATAAATTCTGATGCTGAATAAGGGAGGACATCATAGAAACATTTTGAATGTTGAAAGCGTGGACAGAGTAGGCACGGAAAGGTTGTTTCCCATGGTGGGAGAGTCTAGGACAAGAGGGCACAACTTCAGCATTGAAAGGCATCAGCTTGGAACAGAGATGTGGAGGAATATTTTCAGCCAGAGGGTGGTAAATCAATGGAATTTGTTGTCCAAGGTGGTCATGGTGGTCGGGTCATTGGGTGTATTTAAGGCAGAGATCGATAGGTTCTTGATTAGCCAGGGCATCAAAGGTTATGGGGAGAAGGCCGGGCAGTGGGACTGAGTGGGAAAATGGATCAGCTCATGATTAAATGGTGGGGCAGACTCGATGGACTGAATAGCCTATTTCTGATCCTATATCTTATGATTTTAATTGCCGAAAAAAGTGCTGGTAAATGGACAATACAGATGGGCAATGGCCTAATAGGCCGAAGGGTCTCTATCCATTCTATAAGACTCTGTGAGGCATCTGTCTTCAATTGTGCTGCATGCAGGCCATGTCACCAAGGTTTCTTGGTTTACAAGATTTCACATAGCAGAGATTTGCAGGAAAACATTTTGTAAACCGAGGAATAACAATTTACCTACAGGCCACCTCTGCGTACCCAGGGATTACATTTTCAGAACAGTATAGAATTGCTGTTTTCCAAAACATGAAGCCAAGAATTTTTTTTAGACATATAGCACGGTAACAGATCCTTTCGGCCCAGGAGCCTGTGCTGTCCAATTACAGCCCTGGTACGTTTCAAACAGTGGGACTAAACCAGATACCTTGGGGAAACCCACGCAGACACAAGGGGGAACATACAAATTCCTTACAGACAGTGTGGGATTTGACTCCTGGTTCTGATCACTGGCGCTGTAACAGCATTGGGCTAATCGCCACCCCAACTGTGTATGTAAAAAAATGTTTATATATTTGTTTCTTTTTTGCACTTAAGTTCCCCATGGATGAATCTCAGATTTTTTGGTGAATTCCATGAGGGGGAATTTCTATCACCTGAACTGCTGTATTAAGCTATGTGCCTGCAGCAAGAAAAGTGTATCTGTACACTGTGCATATGACAATAAAACCCCCATACTCATATGTGGGGGTTGCTTGTATGTACACAAATGTGTATTTAAACATTAACAAGTCAAAGCTCAAATCAATGAGTCATGAGACATCAAAAGCTGCAGGGAATGACAATTGGAGTGGTCGACATGGCAAAGTCTAGAATGAGTCAGGGCACACCTTCAGTTGATTGTTCCTTTGTCCCTATGGGTAGCAGAGCCAATAGCAAGGGAGTCCTAATCTCCACAGCCTCGCTCTTTCATGCCCACACGATACCTGGAACATAACGGTTGACCAATGCTCTGTATGTGTTTATATCACAGGGGGAGATAGATCAGCTTGTTGAATGGTGAGACAACAACAACCTTGTACTGAGCGTTAGCAAAACCAAGGAGCTGAGTGTGGACTTCAGGAGGAAGTCAGGAGAACACTACCCAGTCCTCAATACTGGAGAGGATCGAGAACTTCAAATTCCTGGGTGTCAACATCTCCAAGGATCTGTCCTGGAGTCTCCATATGGATGCATCATGAAGAAGGCCCACCAGAGGCTATACTTTGTGAGGTGTCTGAGATTCAGTATGCCACTAAAAACTTTCAAAAACTTCTACAGGTGTACCGTGGAGAGCATTCTGCCTGGTATGGAGGTACTAACTCTTAGAACAAGAATAAACTCCAGAGAGTTGTTAACTCAGCCTGTGACACCACAGGCACCAGACTTCACTTCATCGACGACATCTACATGAGGGGGTGTCTTAAAAAAAGCAGCCCCTATCCTTAAGGACCCCCACCCCCCCAGGCCATGCCCTCTTCACTCTGCTACCGTCAGGGAAAAAGGTATGGGAGCCCAAAGGTGAGCACTCGACAGCACAAGGACAGCTTCTTCCCTGCTGCCATCAGATTCCTGAATGATCAATGAACCAAAGGCACTGCCTTTCCAGGCACTATTTTATTATGGTAATGTTGTAAGATGGTTATAACATGAATGTTTTCACTCTGACGCTGCCACAAAACATCAAATTTTTTGACTTGTTCTTGACAATAAATTCTGATTCTGACCTTGCACTTATCCGAATTGAATTCCATCTGCCACTTTTCTGCCCAACTCCGCACCTTTTTAAAAATCTTTTCATAACCTTCAACAAC
Source organism: Narcine bancroftii (assembly GCF_036971445.1). Lineage (NCBI taxonomy): Eukaryota > Metazoa > Chordata > Chondrichthyes > Torpediniformes > Narcinidae > Narcine > Narcine bancroftii. The sequence continues at coordinate 103,304,434 of NC_091479.1, read as the reverse complement.
CTTCAGCTCCATCCACAACTCCTCCAACCTTCGGGCCATCCACAAATTTACTGACCCAGTAAGTATATAGATAGCAGGAAAGAAGCTGAGTGGGAGAGCCAAGGTCTTGAGTAGGTGATGTTCTAGAAAATGCGAGAGGTGGAGAGAAGGATAGAGGGAGAGACCACTGGGATGGGGAGAAACATTAAAGAGATAAGTAAGAGTGGGAAAAGAGATAGGAGCGGTGGGGTTACCTAAAGTTAGGAAAATCAGTGTTCAGGAGGAACAGCACATCATATTCCTAAAGTTCATGTTTGGCCTCACCATGACAATGGATGAGGCCAATAGCAGAATGGTAGGGGAGATGAGTTGGTTGCCTGCAGGAATCTCAAGTTTAGACCCACACCCACCCACCCACACAGTGTGGGTGTTTGGAGAACTAGACACTTCTACTTCTTCAGGAGTTTGCCAAGGTTTGATATGACATCAGAAATCCTGGCAAAGTTCTACAGAGGGGTGGTGCAAAGTGTACTGGCCGGGTGCATCATGCTCTGGTATGGGAACACCAATACCCCGGAGCGTAAAGCCCTGCAAATGTAGTGGACATAGCCCAGGACATCACAGGCAAAACCCTCCCCACCATCGAGAACATCTACAGGGAACATGGTCGTCAGAGAGTAGCAGCAATTATTAAGGATCCACACCATCCAGTACATGCTGCTGTCATTAGGAAAGAGGTATCGGTGCCACAAGACTCACCCCACCAGGTTCAGGAACAACTGCTCCCCTTCCACCATCAGAATCCTCAACAATATGCTTAATCAGGGACTCAGTTAAGGACTCTGATTTGAGCACTTTATCGATTTTCTTTTTCATTCTCTCCGTACTGAGCAGTTTGTTTACATTTGTTATCTGTTTACAGTTCTTTATTTATTTACATGTTTTATGCTGTGTAGTTTTTTTTGCCCTACCAATTAGTGGTAATTCTGGTGTGCTTGCAGGAAAAAAGGAATCTCAGAGTTCTATGTGTCATCATGTCTGCACTCAGACAATAAATCTGAACTGCATTTGGTCTCTCTGATAGAGGAGACCCACCGCAGGTACACCCACTGCAGGAGATCGGTTTGGATGGTGGGTCTCACCTGGAAGGTCTGCTTATGGGCCTGGTTGGAGGTTGGGTGGGGGGGGGGGTGGGGTGGGGGTGGTGAAATGTAGGGATAAGTCTTGCACATTCCGTCATTACAGCAGGAAGTGCCTCGGAAATGGATGAGTGGGTGATAAGGGGAGAGCTGACCGAGGAATCTCAGAAGCACTGAGATCCCTCCAAAGATCCCCTCCAAAATTAGAATCACAATATGATCTCACGCATGGATACAGGCGTGTAAATATATTCTCACTACCCATGTCCTCTGCAGAGTTTGAACCCAGAACCTATTGCCTTAAATTGAAAGTACTACCTGCTGAGCTACAGCTGACAGCTTTAAATTATCCCTTGTATTTATCATTTGAAATGGCTTCAGGTAGTCAAATAAAATGGTCAGTGACAAGTTTAACCAGCAGAATAAAACATGCCCTGGCCTCCACGCCTCCCAAGTTGATGACAGGATCATCCAGTTGTCTGCAAAGGTTAAACATGTGTTAATTAGTTTGTGCTTGGTGGAACATATTCCTCCTATCAGTTCGGAGTCTGCACATTAAAATTTTCAACACTGGCAGTTAATGGAGCAGATTTATAGGTCGGTGTCACAAGCATTTTAAGTAAACGGTGCTACCTTTGTGTAAAATCCTGCATTATTACTCTTCTTGGAGTAGTTCAACAAACTGAACATAAATTTACTGATTCATATAAGAGTGGTAAGCTTTTGTAGACAGATATTAATTGGAACTTACAAGTAATAAGATTCAGAAATCTGTCAACGTGCTCTGTTTTAATACAATAGTAACCCATGGTGTAAATGAATCATATTGCTGCCTTGTTTACAATAAACAAATAATTCAGCATGAAGCACAATTTTGTCTCTGCGAGACAAATGGTTATTAATCCATGAATGGTGTGGTATCATCAGATAATTCTTCCTGATCTAGAGAATGAGCAGTTGACTGGTGGAAGTGAAACACAAAAGTCTGCAGACGCTGTGATTGTCGTAAAAATACAGAAAAGCTGGAGGAATCCCTGGTTGACTGGTGTTTGACTAGTTGGGATCCAGGTTCTCTCATGCCTTCAGACTCAACGAGAAGCTGGAGGGCCTGAATGGGTCAAGCAGGATCCATGGAGAGAAATGGTCAGACAACATTGAACTTAACACGAAGAACAACACACTGCATTCCCACTGACAGTCACGAAGATCAATTTTTCTAGGTTTGGGTAATTCCCCTCCTCCCACCTCTCTCTGGTTCCACTGTTCCCACTTCTTTAGTGAGTCTCACTTCTCTCATCGTGCCTCCCTCCCTAATGATATCTTCCCCTTCCAGACTCTCTGCCTCTTCCACCCTCTTCGGCCTTCTCCCAGCTTCTATCCCCCTTCATATATGTGATTTGAAACCCCCTTTTTAATTCACTCAATAAAAGGTCCAGACCTGAAATATTGACTGACCACCTCTCCCCATGAACGCTGCCTGTTCAATCAAGTTTCTCCAGCTTCTCGTCATTTCCTCAGCATTCCAGCATCCACAGTTCTGGTGTTTCTCACCTCCTTCATCCTTGATGATGTTACTACAACTTCCTCTCTCAGCCGAAGGGTAAGGCATGCTCAAGATGTCCAATGTGACTATACAAAGAGCCGACTCTGAGCTCCACAAGGAGACATCAGGACAAGTCAACTGAAGCTTGGACAAATATCTGAACTTCAAGGAGTCTCTCAAATGGCAACAATTTCCATTTGCAACATTTCTTTAATGTAGCAAGATATTCACAACTTGATGCGACATTCCATGATACAGATGTGTCAAAGAGATGGTGAGGAAGTACTGAGATGAGCCTTGAAGTGCCAAGATAGAGAAAGCTTGGAAGCAAGTGCTGCTAAATAGAATAGTTGGGTAATCACTGGTAAGGGCCCGATGGGCTGAATGGCCTGTTTCTGTGTTGTATGACTCAATGGTATCTCAGTTGAGGAAAGGAAGGTGAAGAGGTGTTGGGTTTTGGGAAGGGAATTCCAGACCATTGGGCTGAATAGCTAATAGTGGAGTGGTACAAACCAGGAATGGCAGGGTGCCCAGAGTTGGAGGAGGGCGTAGAGTACAGCAGAGAGAAGGGGTGGGGGAAGAGAGAGAGAGAGAGAGAGAGAGAGAGAGAGGAGAGAGAAAGGAGAAAGAGGGATAGGGAGAAGAGGGAGGGAGGGAGGGAGGGAGAGAAAGGGAAAGGGAGGAGAGGGAGGGAGGAAAAGAAGGAGAGTGAGGGAAAGGGGGAAAAGAGAGAGAGAACCAAAAGAGGGAGTGGAGGACAAGAAACATAAAATGTCACCTCATTGTCGGAGGATGTGGAAGCTGTGGAGAGGATTTACCAGGATGTTGCCTGGATTAGGAAACAAGTCTTATGAGGCAAGGTTAGCAGAGCTGGGATTTTTCTCTTTGGAGTGTTGAGGGATGAGAGGTCGAAAGGATGATGAGAGGCATAGATAAGGTGGACAGCCAGCACTTGTTTCCCAGGGCAGGATTGCGGGGGTGGGGGGGGGGGGGGAGAGGATTGTTGGGAGAATGAAAGGGATGTACATCGTGTGACTGTGAATGAGTCCTCAATTAGATCCGGACAAGTGAGAGGTGCTGCACTTTGGAAGGTTCATTGTAAGGGGAAACGTATGCAGGACTCCTAAACACATTGATGTGCAGAGGGATCTGGGCATTTAGGTTGCTAGCTCATTGAAAATGGCCACATGAGTAGAAAGGGTGGTAAAGAAGGCAGATGCCAGGCTTGCCTTCATTGGGTGGGGCATTGTGCATGAATGTAAGGGAAGACACAGAAATGCTGGAGGAACACATCTGGTCCTGTAGCGACCATTGGAGGTAAAGATATGTTACCTTCAGGCCTGAGCCTCTCTTTGGATATTGTGAGTTCCCCCAACATTTATATGTCATTACTACAATCACAGCGTTTGTAGACTTTCGTGGTTTACTCCAGAGAAGTAAGGAAGTTGCATTGCATGCATTTAAAACTTGGTTAAGCAGCACTTCTTCATTTGTTATCCTGTCCGCATAGAAAATACATTACTGTGCATATCATATACAGCAGGCTAACAAACAAAGAAGTTCTACAAAGAACAAAAACAAAACATACATTACTACATGTGAAGAGAAACATTAGAACATTAACAACTGGAAAGGTGGAAGGAAAATGAAGCCGAATCAGAAAGAATGAAAATGAGAAATGAGTCAACATTGCAGTTACAAACAGGGGAGGCAACAAACTGCAATTCGGAGGGTCAGAGACCACAATGGATGGAGAGATATGATCGTCCACGCCGAACGGCAAGACACCTAAACAAATGAAGTTGTACTTGCAGTATTGTGAAACATTTGCAGTCACCTCATTTTTGGAAGGATGTGGAAGCTTCAGAAAAGGGACAGAAGAGGTTTACCCAGATGCTGTCTGGTTTAGAGGGTAATCTAAGCTAAAAGGAGAGGTTCGACAAACTTGGATCATTTCCTCTGAACTATCGGAGGCATAAAATCATGAGGTATAGACAATCAGGAACTTTTTCCCAGAGTAAAAATGTCATATACTGAAGGACATGCATAAATGACTGGGGGCTGGGGGAGGGAATTTAAAAGAGATGAGTGGGGAAAGTTTTTTTTTAAAAGAGAGTGGTGGATCTTGGAATGGGCAGCCAGGGGTAGAGGTGAATGAGGGATGATAAATTTGTTTCAGTCCTTGACTGATGGGATTTGAACATGTCTCTATTACGAGCAGATTGCCAACCAGTCCAACAGCTCAATCGGAGAGTAACAGCTTGAGTCTAAATATGGACAAAATGAAGGAGATGATCATGGACTTCAGGAGGACCAGGAATGATCACCCTCCACTACACATCAACAACTCTTTAGTGGAGAGCTCCAAGTTTCTTGGAGTTCACTTAGCTAGTGACCTATCATGAATACACAACATCTTGTCAGGAAGGTACACAGCAACTGCTCTTCCTGAGGTGGGCAAGGCTACCAGTCACCATCCTGTCAACCTTCTACAGGAGCTGTATCGAGAGTGTCCTGGCCTGCTGTATCACAGTGTGGTTCGGTTGCTGCAGAGAAATGGATTGGAGATCAATTCACAGGATCACAAAGGAGGCAGAGAGGATCACTGGAGTCTCCCTCCAGTCCCCATCAACATGATCTACCGGGATCGGTGTCTGAAGAGGGCATGAAAAAAAATCAATGAAGACCCTTTCTGCCCTGCACACAGCATCTTTCAGCTACTCCCGTTGGGGGAGAGATCCAGGAGGATCAGAGCCGGCACCACCAGGCTGAGGAACAGCTTCTTCCCCACGGCCAGTGAGAATGCCGAACGACCCAAGGAACTGCTCACACTAACCCTCCGAGACTCTCATATTCACAAAACACTATTTATTTCTTTATTTGTACACCTGAATGTGTGTCCTGTACGGATGCACCGAGGCCGGAGAACACTTTTGTCGGGTCATATTTGTGCATTTGGATGGCAATAAACTTGACAATCACCAGTTACTACAGACCCATAATTGGATGAAAGACCCTCCCACATTCATTGTGAAATTCCAGGCTCAAATATCTGTGGACTTTTTGATGGGAGGGGTGCAGCCTGAAATGAATACACACGCTCTCTATTCGACAGAGTTTCCTGAATAAACAACAATTATGCCCTGAGCTTCACTGTATTTAACACAACATCCTCCCAGCTCGACATGAGAGGTGGAACATTGATTATCACTCTGTTCTTTTGTGCAACAATGCATCATCCAGCTCATTATGAGCAATGCTTCATTCAGCATAATTAAAACCTATTGTGGATCGGTAAAGTACACATGTTGAACTCTGGCTGAGCCAGAGAATTTGATGATTAACCCATCTCATTCCAGAGCCCCAGGGCAGATCTACAGACGCAAACAGAGCCCGTCAATGGAGCTCCGTGGCAGAGCCCTGCCTTGGAAGTATGCCGGCAGTCTGTACCACTGGAGATGGCCCAGTTCCGCTTGTGCTGGTGTTGGAGGCAGATGAGGTTGATTTTACAAATGAGCATGTGAGGAGAGATTGAGCAGCCTTCAGGATCAGAATTGATTGTCATGAACAGATCACAACATTCTTTGTTTTGCCGCAGCGTCACAGGGCAAACATTCATTTCAACCACCTTCCAAAAATTAATAAAAATAGTGCACGAAAAGTCAAAAGGAGGTTCACTGATCATTCAGGAATCTAATGCCAGCGGGAAAGAAGCTGTCCTTGTGCCATTGGGTGCTCATCTTCAGCCTCTTGGACCTTTTCCCTGAGTGAAGAGGCATGGCCTGGGGTGGTGGGGGTCCTTGAGGATGGAGGCTGCTTTCTTAAGACACCACCTCTTGTAGATGTCCTGGATGGAGTGGAGACTGGTGCCTGTGATGTCACAGGCTGAATTAACAGTCCCCTATAGTTTTTTTTTCTTGTCCTGAGCGTTGGCGCCTCTGTACCAGGCAGTGATGCAACCAGCCAGAGTGCTCTCCGCGGTACACCTGTAGAGGTTCACAAGAGTCTTCGGTGACCTATTGAACCTCCTCAAACAGCTCACAAAGGAAAATTGCTGGCGAACCTTCTTCATGATTGCATCGACATGGAGGCTCCAGGACAAAAGGATAAGGGAAAACATTACAAAAAAACTAAACAGCTAAGTTAAAAACAGAGATTGTTTCCACTGGCAGGTGAGACTAGAATTAGGGGGCATAGCGTCAAGATTCGGAGGAGTGAATTAAGATAGAGATGAGGGGGATCTGCTTGACCTAGAGAGGAGTGAGCCCGTGGAATTCTCTGCCCATGGAAGCAGTTGAAGCTGCCATGCAGATAAATAAATGTTTGAATTAAAGAGGAATTTCTGGCCTATGAGGATCAGGTGGGTGAGTGGAGCTGAATCCACGACCAGATGAGCCATGATCTTAATGAATGGCTTATTGTTTTTCTCGTCTCTGTCCTTTCAGCCAGTTCGCGCACATTTCAACCAGCAGGAATTAGGGAATATCTTAAGCATAATCCAAAGGCAATTCAGCTCATTAATGCCAGCCCTGCACTTCCTCATTAGTGTACACTCCCTGCAATTTTTCAAGTGCTTCGCTAATTCCCAATGAAAGGAGATCTGTGTTACCATGACTACTTTTCATATCTGTATCACGATATCCCAAAACATTTTAGAACCAGCAGAGCCCTTTTGAACTGTAGAGTATTTTGGAAACACTACAGCCCACTTGTACACAGAAAGATCGCATACTAAGTACTGATCCAATGGGCTTTGGGACACAGTTTTGCCTTGGACAAGAACACGATGATGAACCTTTCTTCTGAAAACTCTTGGACGTTTTGTCTCCTTACTCACACACTGCGCCGTTGAGTCACGGTCTGTCCCACAGTCCTGTGCACATTCCCTTCCTCTCTCAACTGCATGCTACATGAGCTATCCATAGTGTTCGCAGACATTTTCAATCTCTCATTGCTGCAGTCGGAGGTTTCCAACTGCTTCAAAAAGGGCATCAATCATACCGGTACCCACAGTTAGTGTAGCAGTTAGTGCAACGCTGTTACAGCTCAAACGACCCAGGTTTGAATTCGGCGCTGCTTATAAGGTGTTTGTATTCTCTCTGTGTGGGTTTTCTTTGGGTGTTCTGCTTTCCTGCCACCTTTCAAAGCCATACAGTGGTTGTAAGTCACATGGGCAGCACAGGCTCATTATCCAGTAGCTTCTCATCCACTGTGATGAAATGCTCGAGATGTTGTTTATGGCCAGTTAACTCATACTCAAGACCTGGACCCACTGCAGTTCACCTCCCATCACAATCGCTCCACAGCAGATGCAATCTCACTGGCTCTCCACTCAGCTCCGCATCACCTGGGCAGCAGGAACACGTAGCACAGGCTGCTTCTAATCAATTACAGCTCAGCATTCAACACCATCATCCCCTCAGTACTGGTTGGCAAGCTTGAAAACCTTGTATACAAAACCTTGTATCTGCCTCAGCCACTGGATCTTTGACTTCATCTCTCAGAAGACCACAGTCAGTGCAGATCGGTAACAACGTCACATCCTCACTGACAATCACCACAGGCGCACTTCAAGGATGCGTACTTAGCCCACTGCTCTCCTCACGCCACACCCATGACTGTGTGGCTGTCAGCAGAAACCAAATGGTAATGAGGAAGTGTACAGGAGTGGTGTCACAACAACAAACTTGCACTCAACGTTACCAAAACTCAGGAACTGATTGTGGACTTCAGGAGGGGGAAACCAGGAGAACACAAACCAGTCAGTTTGAGGAGATTTGATAAGTCACCAAATTTCTGACCGGTTGCATCACTATCTGGTGTGGAGGTTCCAACGCTCAGGAAAAGGAAAAGACTAGAGGGTTGGAAACTCAGCCAGTACCATCATGGGCATCAGTCTTCAGCCCATCGAGGACATCTACAAGAGGCGGTGTCTCAAGAAAGCAGCCTTCATCTTCAAAGACCCCCACCATCCAGGCCACGCCCTCCTTCACTCTGCTACCATCAGGAAGGAGGTCCAGGAGCCTGAAGATGAACACTAGTACAGAAATCGCTTCTTCCCCTCTGCCAACAGATTTCTGAATGGACAACGAACCTATTGACACTACCTCACAATCTTCTCTTCTTTCCACAAATGATTTATTTTTAAATAGTGCATTTCCAGAAATGTAACAGCAATTTTTGTACCTGTAATTGCACAAAGCTGCAAAACGGCAAATTTTGTGACACTTTGCTCATGAAAATAAACCGGATTCGGATTTGGATGACGCTCCTTCCTCTGGTGAATCAGAGAACAATCCCATTCCCACTGATCGCACCCAGACCATAGCCCTCTGTACCTTCCCCATCCATGTACCTGTCCATATTTTTACTAAATGTCAATATCAAATGCTGGCAGCTTGTTTCACACACCCACCACTCCCTGTGAGAAGAAATTCCCCCACGTTTCCTTTTCCTTCTTTCACTCTCAGTCCACGTCCTCTAGTTTTTATCTCACTTCACCTAAGTGGAAAAAGCCTACTCGCATTTACTCTGTCTTTTCCCCTCATAATTTTGTAAACTTCTATCAAATCTCCTCTCAATCTTCTACACTCCAGGGAATAAAGTCCTTACCTGTTTAACCTTTCCCTGCAATTCAGTTCCTCAACTCCCGGCCACATCCCAGTAAATCTTTCAATCTTATTGATATTATAAGAACATCAGAACTTGAGAAACAGGAGCAGAAGTTGGTCCATCTGGACCCGTCGAACCTGCTCCGCCATTCAGTGAGATCATGGCTGATCTGATGATGGGCTCATCTCCACCTTCCTGCCCTTTCCCCATATCTCTTAATTCCCCCATGATGTAAAAATCTATCCAACCTTGTCGTAAATCGATTTACCGAGGCCACCTCCACTGCTTCAATGGGCAGCGAATTCCACAGATTCACCCCCCTCTAGGAAAAGCAGTTCCTCCTCATCTCTGTCCTAAATCTTCTACCCTGAATCTTGAGGCGATGCCGTTCCTATTGAAGCAAGGCTGGAAGACCACTTTCTCATCACTCTCAGTGTGGTGTAACCTCAGACTACTTCCAAGAAGAATGCTTGATAAACTGTACAATGCTTTTTTAAAAAGAATCATGTACCCTTCAATTAAAAGCTTCACATTTGCCTTTCAAAGTCCATCATTTTGAGTTTGAAAGACAGGTTATTTCATTGCTGATACGTGCTGTTCAAAAGCACAGTGGGGAACTGCAGTTAAAAAGCAGCACGATTCTTTCAAAAATAATCCAGTGATTTTATAACTTAGCTGACACGTCTTGTGCCAGGAAAGCATTCAAGGAGGAGTTATTTTCCTGATCTATAAATTCACGGTGATTTTTCATCTATTATGCAATTAAAATAAAACCATTTTCCTTGCCTGATTTGCAACTGGAAGGTTGACCAGGAGAAGAAGTTTGGACCTCATGATGGGTTTTGTCATTGGGAGTGTCACGGTTGATTTAGCAGTTAGTGCAACGCCTTTATAGAGCCAGCGATCGGGACGCAGGTTCGAATCCCGCGCCGTTTGGAAGGAGTTTGTTCGTTCTCCTTGTGTCTGCGTGAGTTTTCCCCAGGGGCTCCAGTTTCCTCCCACCCTACAAAACATACTGGGGGTGTAGGTTAATGGGGTGTAAATTGGGCAGCATGGGCTCGTAGGCCGAAATGGCCTGTTACCGTGCTGTATGTCTAATGATCCTTTTACCCATCTCCAACAGTTCTCTTCCTCGTAGACACCACACTCTCTTTAACATTACATCTCCAGTTGCCGACCCACCCGGACATCTCCACCTTGGTCACCCCCTCTACCATCAGTCCCCTCCAAACATGCTGCACTCCACCAACCCCAACCTCACTGTCAAAATTGCAGGGAGACTAGGCTAAGGTCTAGTGCACTGACGTCCACATCCCAGATGCCAGCTCTCGCATCTCCTCATATCTTCTTAGACCAGTGGTTCACAACCTTTTTTCCCCCACTCACATAACTCCTTAAGTAATCCCTTACAGAGCACTGCGGACCGTTCGCCATGAAGCAGGATCTTTGCCACCAGGCCAATCGCAACCCAGTCTGCACACTTGGTCATCAGTAATGTGATGCATCGTAAACTGTCTATTCCAGTGGCGTTTACTCACCAATAACCTCAGGCCAAGTCCACATGTGCAGCTGCATTCTGACATTTTCCATTGATATATTTATTGGCGGACTGGGAGATCGGATCACTAAGCACCTTGGCTTTGTTCACTACAATAGCAGAGATCTTCAGTAGCCACTCATTTCAATTCCCCACCCTAATGCTAGCATGTCTATCCAGGGTCTCATGACTGAGACCACCCAAAAGTTGGAGAACAACACCTCACCTTCCTTCTGGGCATCCTCCAACCAGATGGCATTAACATCGACTTCTCTGATTTCCGTTAGTCCCCTCCTGTCTATCCTCTTCTTCTATCCTTATACCTTCTAACCTCTAGATCTCTCTCTCTCTTCTTTTCCCCAGCTCCCCCATTCACAGAGCCACCCCTTCCCCGATCGATTCTCACCCTTTCTCTCCCACCCCCCTATCCATGTCCAATTAGCACCTTTTGTTTGTTGGTCTCCCCCTGCCCTTTCTTCCCTTCTCCCCAGCCTTTTAATTTGGGCGTCTATCTGCTTTATACCCATACCTTGAAGAAGGGCTCAGGACTGAAATGTCAGTTATATATCCATGTCTCCTATGGACGCTGCGAGACTTGCTGGGTTCCTGCAGCATTTCTTTTTTTTTTACTACAATCACAACATCTACAGACCTTTGTGTTTCATTAGGTAAGAACGATGTACAGATACATTGAAATTCGTACTTGCTGCAGCCACGCTGGTACACAAGATATACCAACTACAACAACATAAATTACCACAATGCCCCATTCAATAGAAAAAAGGGGCACTAAATATAAAAGGATAGATAAATAAATGTTCACATTTGCTGATACTATAAAACACACCAACATTGTGGAAGAGGCTCTGTTCCCAACCTGGATTTTGTCATATGTTGCTTGCAGGCTTTGTGCGTGCTCCTTCAGGACTGATTAACATCCATGCTTCAAGCCACATTACACAGTGCTCTCAACCCCCAATTTATTATCAGGATGATAGGATTAGACCGGAAGACCATAAGACACAGGAGCAGAAATAGGCCATTCAGCCCATTGAGTCTGTCCTGCCATTTAATCATGAGCTGATCCATTCTCCCACTCAGCCCCACTGCCCAAATTTCTCCCCGTAACCTTTGATGTCCTGGCTATATAAGAACCCATCAATCTCTGCCTTAAATACATCCAATGACCTGGCCTCCACAGCCACCCATGGCAACAAACTCCACAGAAATTCCTTCACATCTCTATTCTAAACAGACACCCTTTAATCCTGAAGTTGTGCCCTCATGTCCTAATCTCTCCCACTGTGGGAAACAACATTTCTACATCTACTCTGTCCACACCTTTCAACATTTGAAATGTTTCCATGAGATTCCCCCCCTTATTTTCATAAATTCCAATGAGGACAGGCCAAGAACCATCAAACACTCCTCAGATAATAATGGGAAGAGGCCAAGAACCATCAAACACTCCTCAGATGATAACCCTTTCAAACCCTGAATCATCCTGGTGACGATCCTGATCACAGACATTTTTCTCACTAAACTATCAGAATCTTCCTGTGTCCTTGTCAACGGATCTAGCCTCAGACGTTCTGACATTCTCTCACTGGGCACCGTCCTTAATACTCTTGCCCATATCCAATCTCACAATGATAGTGAGTTTATTGTCATATACATAGTATACCATACATGTGCACCGAAATTCCTACTTGCTGCAGCTGAACATGTATGCTGTTTTAAAATGTACAAAACTCCAATAGTATGCTTAATACAATTAAAAAAGGCAATAAATACAAAAAAGTCTAATAAATATTCAACAGATCTGTAATAAATATTCAACAGACAAGTAATAAATATTTAAGAGATAGTCTCACCATAACCAACATTTTCCACTGCATTTTGGTTCCCAGTTATGCAACAGAGCAATTAAAAAAAATCCTTACCCTGCTTCCAAATCTCTCCATCTGCCATTTCTCCCCAGTTAAGTAATTCCAACCGCTTGTTCATCCCTCGATGGTATCCCCAATCTCTGCAATACCCTGCTTCCAAATCTCTCCATCTGTCATTTCTCCCCAGTTAAGTAATTCCAACCGCTTGTTCATCCCTCGATGGTATCCCCAATCTCTGCAATACCCTGCTTCCAAACCTCTCCATCTGCCATTTCTCCCCAGTTAAGTAATTCCAACCGCTTGTTCATCCCTCGATGGTATCCCCAATCTCTGCAATACCCTGCTTCCAAATCTCTCCATCTGCCATTTCTCCCCAGTTAAGTAATTCCAACCGCTTGTTCATCCCTCGATGGTATCCCCAATCTCTGCAATACCCTCCTTCCAAATCTCTCCATCTGCCATTTCTCCCCAGTTAAGTAATTCCAACCGCTTGTTCATCCCTCGACGGTATCCCCAATCTCTGCCATACCCCGCTTCCATTCTACCTCCTCCAAGTAGATGAAATGTAATCTTGTGGTGGAGCGAGCTAGAGATATCCAGTCCTGTTCCTAAGTAGTCTGTTTAAATTTAGATGGATAGACATGCAGCACAGTAACAGGCAATTTTGGCCCACGAGCCTGTGCCGCCCAATTAAACCCAATTGACCTTAACCCTTGGTACGTTTTGAAGAGTGGGAGGAAACTGTAGTAAACCCATGCAGACATAAGTCGAACCTCCTCACAGACAGCACCGGATTCAACCCCGAGTCCTGGGAGCTGCAACCCCTGTGCTAACCGTGCCTCCCTAACCATGCTATTCATACATATTCTTCTGAAAATCTACCTCTGGTTGACTCTTCTACCACACATGGTTCAGGATGAATTTTGTGTTGGATAATATTCCTCTCATCAACCCTGGAATGTTTCTATGATGGAGGAGGAGGTTGTTGATCCTCAGTAACCAGCCAAGAACGGCCTCTCACTCTGCACATTTCTGCAATCAGTTAGTTCCTCACATGCCTCCATCCTCATCTCCTCCATTGACCTTGCCTCCTTCCCCATTCATCATCTGCCCTCCAGGTATGTCTGAACAAACTGCTCCCTCTCATCAGCACATCTCCTTGGTTCCGTCGCATCCTCCCTCCAAGCAGACCACACCCCTCCCCCCTCCCCCACTCAATGCTCCCAATCTGAGCCATAGAGTCAAACGGTAGGGAAGCAGGGAAGCATGCCCTTCCACCCAACTTGTCCCATTTGCTTGTGTTAGCACATATCCATCTAAACCTTTCCTCTCCATGTTCTTGTCTAAATGTCTTTTAAATGTAATGGCTCCTGATACAGTTTCCTCTGGCAGTTCATTCAATGAATACTACAACCCCTGGTATCCAGCACCTCTGGCCATTGGTAGATGCTGGATAAGTGAATTTTCTGGTTGCTTGAGGTTGCATATTACATGGATTGGTGAACTAATGGTGAGTCATGCAAATTTTAAGCCAACATTTTTTATCCATTTGTTTTCCTCTTTTTCTTTTGCTGGTTGCTTCAGGCTGCTGGTTGTCTGAAGAAGGAACCCCTCTGCTCCCCTTTTAAATCTTCTCCCTTTCACCTTAAATCTCTTCCCTCTCGATTTAGATTCACTTACTCCACCATCGAGAACGTCTACATGGATCGCTGCCGTCGGAGAGCAGCAGCAATCCTCAAGGATCCACGCCATCCAGCACACACTCTGTTCTCGCTGCTGCCATCAGAAAAGACATCTAGGCCCCATAAGACTCACCCCACCAGGTTCAGGAACAGCTGCTCCCCCTCCACTATCAGACTCCTCAACCACAAACTCAATCAGGGACTCATTTAAGGACTCTCACTTTTGCACATTATTGATTTTTTTCCCTCTCTATTGCACAGTCAGTTTGTTTACATTTCTTTATCTTTTTACATGTGTCCGTTGAATACAGTTTTTTTGCAAGACCAATAAGTGGTCATTCTGCCTGGCCCGCAGGAAAAAGGATCTCAGGGTTGTATGTGATGATATGCATGTACTCGGACAATCAATCTGAAATCTCTGTGACTAATTGCTCATCCAAACACATCCTCCATTCTAGATACCAGCACCCTTTTCCCAATCAACTTCCACATCACCGGGTCAGGGGACAAACCCTCACTGGGATTTGCCAGCGTAAACTGTGTTGGTTGAGATGTGGAGAGAAGCAAATGATGCTCGAGATCAAGTGTGCCTCTATCCCCACTGTTGTGGGCAGTAGCACGGATTCCCTCACCAGGGTATTTTTGTAAAAAAATTCAGCTTCAAGCTAGATATTACAATCAGCTTCCAATAGGTGTTGAGCTCTAGGTCTTTTCACACCAGCTTCAGAGATGGAGAAGTAAACGCCTCAATAAAGCAAGCGGGAATCACAGAATAATCAGCCGATTCAACGTGAATCAAATGAGAAGAGAGGGGAACAGATGGGATGGGTATGACCATGCTAATTTTCAGTTCTTGACAGCCAGGCAATTTTCTTCAACACAACTATTAAAATAGATCTTTCTGAATAGAAATTCAGCCATGTATTTCTACAACCGAAGCTTTTCGATACACCTCCGCTCCTGGACAGATGGTTGGCAATGTCTTGAAGGCAATTCACAGGATATTGTTGACTGCAAAATTGCAACCACTGTGTTTGGTCCTTACAGAAAGGGAAACGGGTCATACAAGAAACCCATGGCTGCTCCGTGAATGGACTTCATCTTCTCCTCTGCTTCACGGTGAAGGCGACATCAGTAAATATATTTAAGCAAAGGTTGGATGGATTTTTAGATAGTAGGGGATTTAAGGGATATGGAGAAAAGGCAGGTTGGTGGAGATGAGCCGCTCATCAGACCAGCCATGAATGGCAGAGCAGGCTCGTCGGGCCGAATGTCCGATATCTGCTCCTATTTCTTGTGTTCTTTTCTCCTTTTCAAAACTCCAACAATTTCCAGATTATATATCAATTATTAACTCTCACACTTTGGAGACTGAAGCTACATAACACACAAAGACCTGGCATTAATTTTTATCCAAGTTCTAAACCAGCAAGTCACAAACAGCTTCTCTCCATCTTCCCAATCCCTTCACAATTACTTGTGTCAGACCACTCCTTGGTACTCTGCACTCCTGCAGCTATAACCACTGCTTGTCCATAGACCAGAGAAGAGTACAGATCGGGAACAGGCCCTTACGCCCACATTCACAAATCAAATAACAACTCTCCTGCTTGCTCCAGATGGACATCCCACACTCTCCTTCATATATACATGTCTTTCCAGAAGCCTCTTCAAGGACTCTATCATATCTACTTCCACCACTATTCCAGGGAACCCACTTGTGGCACCCACTGCTCTCTGTGAAATATTTGCCCCACACGTCTTCCTTAAACTTTCTCTCCTTCACCCTAAATGCATGTCATCTAGTCTGTGATGCTTTAACCTTGTGGAATGTCCACCCCTCAGCCTCTGGAGAAAACAGCCCAAGCTCATCTGACCTCTCCCCAAGCCCCATAAACCTGGCCACATCCTGGTAAACCTCTGCTGTATCCTTCCTGAAGCAACCATTTCCTTCCTGCAGTGGGGTGGCCAGAGTTGCATGCGTACAGCATAATCAAAGTTTTTATATACAGCTTCAACATGATCTCCTTACATTTCTACTCACTGCCCCACCCAATGAACACCAGCATACATCAGGACACCAGTGATGTACTGCAGTGGTCAGTGATGGGGCCGCTTCTCTTTACATTGTACATGAATCACTTGGATTATGGAATAGATAGCTTTGTGTCGAAATGTGAGAGTATACAAAAACAAGGGGTCGGTGAGCTGGTGCCGAAGAGGCCATCAGGCTGCAGAGAGGCCTGGATAGATTAGGAGAGTGGTTCTCAACCTTTTTATTTCCACTCAGGTACCACCTTAATTATTCCCTATGCCATCAGTACTCTGTGATTAGTAAGGGATTGCTTAAGGTGGTCTGTGAGTGGGAAGAAAAAGCTTGAAAACCACTGTTTTAATCGTCCCTCATTGACTCGTTATGTGCACGATTTCATAACTCCAAAGGAAATGGGCCAATGACAATTTTTCTCAAGTAAAATATTTCAGTGATAAATGGGTCTAGAGCAGTGGTTCTCAACCTTCCCTTCCCACTCACAGACCCCTTTAAACAATCCCTTACTAATCTCGAAGCACTTATGGCATAGGGAATACTTACAGTGGTAGTGAGTGGAAAGAAAAAGGTTGACAACCACTGGATTAGGACAATGGGCAGGGAGGTGGCAGAAAAAATATAATGTTGGAAAGTGAACGGTCATGAACTTTGGTTGGAGAAATAGACAGGCAGACATCTATTTAGATGGGGAGAAAATACAAAATTCCGAGGTGCAAAGGGACTTGGGAATCCTCATGCAGGATACCCTAAATGTTGACCTTTAGGTTGAGTTTTCGAATGCTGAAAGGCCTGGACAGAGTCGATGTGGTAAGGATGTTTCCCTGCAAGGGGATTCTAGGACAAGAGGGCATAATTTCAGGATAAACGGGCATCAAATTTAAACAGAGATGTGGAAACATTTCTTTAGTTAGAAGGTCTCGAGTCTGTGGAACTTGTTGCCACAGGCGGCTGTGGAAGTGAGGCCGTTGGGTGTATTTAAGGCAGAGATTGACAGGTGTTTGATTAGTTAGGGCATTGAGGATTACAGGGAAAAGGCACGGGGAGTGAGGCTGAGTGGGAGGATGGATCAGCTCATGATTACAATGGCTTGTACATTGTACAGACTCTATGAGCCGACTTCTGCTCCTATATCTCGTGACCGTAGCTGATCGAACTCCACCATTCATAGAGTCATCAACAAACTTACTAATCCACTTTTTTAACTAGGTCATTTGTACAAACCACAGAGGTTCCAACACCGATTCGTGTAGAACTCCACAGGTCACAGGTCTCCATCGTGAATAACAGACTTCTATTACCATCCTCTCCCTTCAATCAGCTAATTTTATATGCAAATTATATGCATCTCCACATTTTGAATCAACCTTCCATGATGAACCTTGACAAGTGCAATCCTGAAGGCTACATAGGCAATATCTACAGCCCTCATCAACCATCTTTGTCATCTCCTCAATAACTCCATTGGTAAGACTTGACTTGGCTCTCACAAAGCCTCGTTGAGTTTCCCCATCAGTGTTGACCTTGAATATTAATGCACGGGGACTCAGTGATGCCAAGAATAGTTAGTTAGAATCTCTCTTGCTGGAGAAGGCCGTTGTCTGGCCTTGTGTTGTGAGTGAAGCAGTGCTTCAGAGCTCCACACTCACAGATTCAATCCTGACAGGGTGGGCTGTCTCCTTCTACCCCTTTGGATATTTTACATTTAAAGTTTAAAAATGTTTAAATTTAGACATACACCTCGGTAACAGGCCCTTTCAACCCATGCCTCCCAATTACACCCAATTGACCTACGACCCTACCCATACATTTTTGAAGGGTGGAGAAAACTGAAGCCCCTGGGGAAAACCGTGCAGACACGGAAAGAACATACAAACTCCTTACAGACGCTGCGGGTTTTAGACTCTGGTCTTGGTCCCTGGCTGTAACAGCGTTGCGCTAACTGCTCCTCTAATTGTACCACCCCAGTTTACACCCACATTCCTAGGACATGTGGGTCAGTGGGTTAATTATCCACTGGGATTTGCCTCTCGTGCGAGAGGCAGAATCTGGGGAATCAATGGAAATGAGAGAACACAAGAAACTAGAAGCAAATTTGCTCTGCCATTCAATGGCTAGTCTACATGACCAAATAGGTGATAGCACAGACTGGATGGGCTGAGGGGTCTATTTCCAATCTGGATGAGTCTAGCTGAGCACTAAGAGTTGCCTTTCTGAAACTGACATGAAGCTATTTTGAAGAGGAAACGGGAAAAGATTCACCTTGACCTGACCAGCTGGTGACCAAATACTGCTGATTCGGATACCGTTGCGTGATCACACGGTGAAGATATTAACGGTCCTATCTTGTTTGCAGTCCCTTCAGGTCAAGGATGGCTTGATAACAACAGCATTTACAAGTTCTTTCATTGCCTTTAAAATCCCTTGCAGTTTTCAGAGGTCAAAGAATGTGTTATAAATGCAAGTTTTTCCACTTTAATTATATCGATAGCCTGCATTTCCCCGGAGCAGAGGGAGAGACATTTACAGCATTAAGTGATGCAGTTCTGACTGTTGATGGCAGCAAGGTTTTCTAGTGTCATATTTTTCCCATTTATATTCATCTGTGGGGAGTAACATTGTGCAATGACCTTGACCGGCTGCAAAGGAAGAACAGCAGGTGCCACAGGAGTCAAGGCACGGCATTCTGCAGCAGAGCTCACCATGGGAAGCCCTGCATTTGAGATGCTTGTAACGTTTCCTAGATCAACAAAACAACTCAAACTGCTGAAAACACTCAGCAGGTCGGGTAGCATCTGTAGAGGGAGAAACGGAGTGCAAGTCGTAAAAAAAAAACACCGGAATGCTGCAGGAACTCAGCCGGTCGTTCAGCGTCCATGGGAGGCAAAGATACATTGCCGACATTTCAGGCCAGAGCCCTTCTTCAGGGGATAAGCAGAATGAGCAAAAATCAAGACATCTCAGAACAGAGGCAGAGCCGATTTCCCGTCTGGGCCCTCTCCAGTCGGATGGCATTAACATCGACTTCTCCGGTTCCTGCTAGCCTGCTCTCCATTGTCCCTCCCTTCCCTTCCCCCTGTCAGCTTTCCACCCCCTTCCCTTTCTATTCACCCAGGCATTCCTCTTCCCCTTTCTTGCTGCTGCCCCCTCCCTCCCTTCTCCACCTATAACATCCTGCCTTTGTGACCACACCTCCCCTTCCCCTTTAATTCGGACGCCTGCCAACATTTTTCCATACCTTGATGAAGGGTTCGAGCCCAAAATGTCAGTTATGTATTTTTTACCTTTGCTATATAAAGGACACGGTTTGACCAGCTGAGTTTCTTCAGCATTGTTTTTACTTCAAACATAATATCTGCAGACTTCTGTGTTTTACTACAGGGGAGAAGTGAGAATTGATTATGTCTATGCAAAAGGAGACAGGGAAAAGGGAGAACTGGGGGGTGGCATTAATATCATCTTCTCTGGCTTTTGTTAAAAATCACCTCCATCACATCTCCCCCCCCCCCTCCCCCCCCACCTTCCCCCAGCTCTGTCTTGTTCCCTTTTCCATCTCCTTTTGCACAGAAATAATTCTCACCTCTCCTCTTATTATATATAATTAGCACCTTTTTTTGGTCTGGATTTCACCCTGCCCCCAGATAGTATGGTCTCTATTCTGAGATTTCCTCCTTATTCCTTGAAGAAGGGCTCAGGCCTGAAACATCGGCAATATACCTTTGTCTGCTATAGATGCCAGCCCATTTTAAACTGCAGCAAGCACCTGGGTTGCCCTCCTGAGACCTGGGTGCAATTACTGGGGCAAAGGTGCTAGAAGCACTTTTCAAATCGCAGGGGGAACTCCCATTAAATTGCAAACCCAACAATTTAAGGGGGATTCCATGTCACGCACTCACCAGAAGTACTGCTGGGTGTTTGGATGCTGGCTGCCGCAGTGACGCAGGTGCACAAGCACTGATGTCACCGGAGTAACTGGGTTGGCTATTTTCCTGTTCGAATTGCCTGTGGACGCGACCTAGGTAAGTTTAATTGGGTTCCTTGACTACCTCTGAGGTAGGTCAGGGACCCGGTTGGATTTCAACGGGGTTGACTGGATCAGACCGTTTCTAACTGCCATGTAACGGGGGCACTAACTGGGCATATTGCCCGGCTAACCCCATTTTACACGGCAGTTTGAAAAGACCAGCTGAGTGCCTCCAGCATTTCGATGTGTTTTTACCACATTCACAGCATCTGTAGACTTTCACCTTTCACTCACTTCAAGCAAATTCCCCTTTGTTGGAGCTGATTTGATCTCAAACCGGGATTCAAGAGGGTGCTGAAAGCAAGGAGGGCTCTTGGGGAAGCCTGGGACACTGAAGCCTTCTTCATTGGGTCAGCGATTGGGACCTGGAGCTCAGGCTACCAATGAATCGTGACTGTAGAGGCTGCGGGAAGGGTGGAGGCAAATCCACGGACACTCAACGACTCTGAAGGGACTCTCTTTTGCTTCTCTTTCTCTTAGTGTAAGGGGTGACGGGCAATGCTCATGGTGATTGTATACTTTATGGCTGGTAGAAAGCAACATGACAATAAAAGAATCTTCAATCCTGAACCTGTACAATTACATGACAAGAAAGGAATCTTGAATCTTGAAGCAAGGCTTATGGGTGTTAGATATGGGTTTTCCAAACTTACAACAGGCACTTATCAACATCTATGTAACCCCTTCCCTGTTCTGAAATTAGGCTACACAGACACACAAGTTCCAAGTGAGCTAGGAAACACCAACTTAGAAACAGCAAGGTTGTTTCCAGGTGAGAACAGAATGAGGGACAGAGCTTAAGATTCAGGTAAGAAGATTTAAAACAAGGATATGGAGGAAATGATTCACCTGGTGAGGCATGAATGATCTTCCCAACAAAGCTGTAAAGGCAGCCTTAGTGAAGGGTGGAGAGGTTCACTGGGATGATTCCAGAAAGTATTATCATACAAGGAGTGATTAACAAGTCTTGGCCTGTACTTGTTGAGGGGGCACGTAATTGAAACATTTCAAACACTGAAAGGTGGAAAGAATAG
The DNA here is from genome assembly GCF_036971445.1 of Narcine bancroftii. Classification (NCBI taxonomy): domain Eukaryota; kingdom Metazoa; phylum Chordata; class Chondrichthyes; order Torpediniformes; family Narcinidae; genus Narcine; species Narcine bancroftii. The sequence goes on along the minus strand of NC_091479.1, from coordinate 103,282,948 downwards.
ATGTAGAAAGGCTGTTTCCCTTGGCAGAAGGGTCGAGGACAAGAAGGGACAATTTCAGGATTTGTAGGGCATCTGGTGAGAACAGAGATGCAGGGGAATTTATTCAGCCAGTAAATCTGTGGAATGTTGCCACAGGCAGTTGTGGAGGCCAGGTCATTGGTGTATTTAAGGCAGAGATTTAATAGGTTTTTGTTTAGCCAGGACATCAAAAGATAAGGGGAGAAGGTTGAGCAGTGGGGCTGAGTGGGAGAATGGATCAGCTCATGATTAAATGGCAGGGAAAACTCGATGGGCTAAATGGCCTATTTCTGCTCCTATGGTTTCAATGTATTTAAGAAAACACAGAGGTTTTTAAATAGGAGAATTCCACGCAATGAGGAAAATATTGGTAAGTGGAGCTGAGTCCACGGCACATTAGCCATGATCCTACTGAATGGCAGAGCAGGCTTGTCCAGCTCCTGCTTCTGTTTCTAAAGAATAAACAGACAGTCCTTCGAGATTGATCATAAGTGGCTCACACATCACTTTCCAATCAGCAAACAAAATCTCACTACCATGCATCCCCTACTCCACATTTCCAAGGCAAATCAAGCTTCCCTTGCAATTCCTAGATGCTTAAAATCACTGGTGTTCCGAGCTCTGAACTCTTGACCAAACAGGTCAACTTTCAGTTCCTTGTTTATCGGGAATCTGGCTACCTCAGCCTCCACTGCTCTTTGAGGATCAGAGTTTCAAAGGCTTGCATCCCTCCAAGAGAAAATCAGAACTGGGTTCAATGAACGTGTCATAAAATGTGTTGTTTTGCGGTAGCAGTACTGTGTATTACGGGCACAAAACTGCTATCAATTATAGTTCTGTTAATACAAGATTTAAAAAATAAATAATTAGTGCAACCAAAGAAAAAAGTGAGGTCGTGATAGAACATTACAGCACAGAAATAGGCCCCTTCGGCCCTTCTAGGCTGTGCCAAACCATTTTTTTTTGCCTGGTCCCACTGACCTGCACCCAGCCCATAGTCCTCCATACCTCTCCCAGCCATTTACCTGTCCAAATTCTTCTTAAATGCTAAACCGGAGCTCACATTCACCACTTCAGCTGGCAGTTCATTCCACACCCCCACCACTCTCTGTGAAGAAGTTCCCCCTAAACTTTTCCCCTTTCACCCTTAACCCATGTCCTCTGGTTTGCATCTTACCTACCCTCAGTGGAAAAAGCCGGCCTACATTTACTGTCTGTCCCCCTCAAATTTAAATACCTCAATCAAATCTCCCTCATTCTTCTACGCTCAAGGGAATAAAATCCTAACCTGTTTAACCTTTTCCTGTAACTGAGTTCCTGAAATCTGGGCAACATCCCAATCAATCTTCTCTGCACTCTTTCTGTCTTATTGATATCTTTCCTATAGTTAGGTGACAAAACTCCAGATTTTTGGTTTATTGTGCATTCAGAAATTTAATGGAGGAGGGGAGGAAGCTGTTTATGTAACGTTGGGTGTCCTTCTTCAGGCTTCTTTACCTCCTTTTGCTGTTTAAAATGGGCTGCTTATTTTACACAGCGATTCCTAGTTCTCGATTCTCCCACCCTTTTGTCCACCCTGTTAAGATCCTTCAGGAATAAAAGGTCTGCATCCTCTTGGGTTGTTCAGATTTCTCTATCAACAATGTCGTCACTCATCTGAGTGCTGCTGGTACCATGTAATCCAATACTACCTGTCGCATGGTCGACGACTAAACCAGCTCTCTCACCAGGGTGAGAGAGACCCTGCAGGATGAGAGAGACCCTGCAGGATGAAAAACAAGACCTGTCAAAGGGTGGACTAACCCTTTCATAGGGTCAATGGCCATCCAGCAAACATGTGCTGTGAAGCGTGGAAAGGGTGCCCTTTTCATTGAAGCTTGGTCTGGCCATTCACTGCAACAGAACTTCCCCCAGCCGTCTTGGACCTCACCATGCTGCTGGACCAGGGAGGGGATGTCGAGAAGATGGGTTTGGACCTGTGCAACCCCAGCTCATCCAAAATCCATTCATGCACATGCTGTTCCTTTCTGAGAGTGGGATATCCTCATATCAAACCCCACAAACGACTGAAAGGAACCTTCACCATCCTATGGGATGGGGAGCCAGATCAACAAGTAACCAGGCAAACGAGTTTCTATGCAGAGATCGGTTGAACAATAATAATGTCATTGACTTTATTGACATACACCTTATACAATGTACACATGCACTGAAATTTTTACTTGCTGCAGCCAAACAGGTGCTTCATTAAAAAACTAAAACACAACTGCATTAGTATATATAATTAAAATTAAAGTTTCGTTCATTTATTGTAAGAGTTCAGACGTGACATCACATACAACCCCAAGATTCTTTTTCTTTAGAAACCCTGAGATCCTTTAAAAGGCACAACAACATCAATAAAGATTCAACCTATCCCACGCACCCCTATAACTCAAGTCCGCCAATCCTAGAAACATCCTGGTGAATTTCATATTGCACCCTCCAGATTTATCGATGTCCTTCCTTGAGCTCAGTGGTTTTCAAACTGTCCCCTAAACCCACATTCCACCTTAAGAATTTCCTTTGCCATAAGTGCTCTGTGATTAGTAAGGAATTGCTTAGGGTGGTATTCTGTTTTAATCGTCCCTCATTAACTCGTTATGTGCTCGGTTTCAGAACTCCAAAGGAAATGGACCAATGACAATTTTTCTCAAGCAAAATATTTCAGTAACAATTGGGTCTAGAGCAGTCATTCTCAACCTTCCCTTCCCACTCACAGACCATCTTACTAATCACAGAAAAGTTCTGGCATAGGGATCGATGTGAGTTTGGGGAGCAGTTTGAAAACCACTGCTCTAGCTGGACGACCAGAACTGTTTAGAACTCAATATTGCAGATCACAAAAAGAAGGGTCTTCGATTTGCATGCGTTCCTTCTCAATGGGCAGCAGATAATGACTCTGGAATCAGGCTTGCTGCTTTGAACTCTGGATATTTGATTAGCAGTAATAAATGATTCAGTTCCAGGATAATGTTTACAACTGCAGAGACACAGAGCCCTTATTAGCCCAGATGGATAATTACATTCAGACAACAAGTCAGCCTTTCATGACGGCAACACTAATAAATGTGATGATGTTTTGGCAGATCAACATTTAGTTTCTAGTCAGGCCTTCATAATGTCACTTTCCAATCAACGTTCAGGATCTCAATATCATGACTCTCCCTGCCTTGGTCTTTCTCTACATTTCCAAAATAAAAAGGGACATCTGCCAAGATCTTCCTGGACACCACGAATCATGGGAACTCCAATTTCATTTCTCTCTCTCTCTGCTATAGTTGCTGTCTGTCAGAACTGTCAAGGAGTTGGCACCTTACCCATCGACTGATAACTTATTCACATGGGCCGCATGGATAGAACATAGAACAATACTGCCCAGTACAGGCCATTTGGCCCTCAATGTTGTGCTAGCCCATATATTTCTTCCTAAAACCCTCCCTACCTCAAAGTCCTCTATTTTTCTTCCATCCATATGCCTCAGCATCTCTTAAATGCCCCAAATGTTCCACCCTCCAGCACCACCCCTGACAAGGCCTTCCCGGCCCCCCCAATTCTCTGTGTAAATATAACTTACCCCTGATGTCTCCCCTACCCTCCCTTGACTTTGTGCAGATGTTTTCTGATCCTGCCCTGGGAAACAGATGTAGCAGTTAGTGTGATACTATTACAGCACCAGCGACCCGGATTTCAATCATAGCACTGTCTGTAAGGAGTTTGTACGTTCCCCCCACGTCCAGGGGCTCCGGTTTCCTCCCACCTTTCAAAAGCGTGCAGAGGTTGGAGGTTAAATTGGGCAGCAGGGGTTTAAGTTTAAATTTAGCATATACACAGCACGGTAACAGGCCCTTGAGCGCAGGCCACCCAATGAACCACAACCCCCATATGTTATAAATGGTAGGAGGAAGCCGGAGCCCCCGCACATGGTGAGAACATAAAATTCTTTACAGATTGCGCCAGATTCAAATCCCAGTTGCTGGCACTGTAATAGCGTTGGGCCAACAGCTACATTAACCATGTCACCCTAATAAAATAAAAAATAAGAAATACAAACAACATATTAAAAATTATGCATTGGCATCAAGCATCTCCAAATCATCTCAAATGTCAAGCACTTGGACACACGAGAAATGTCCATCTCCAGAGTATATGCATTTTTACTGTGTCTTTCCCAGCCGAAGATCAAGGATTTTGGCCAAACACAAGCAAACGGGACTGACTTAGAGAAACAACTTGGTCAGCGTGGATAAGGTGGGCCGAAGGGCTTGTTTCTCTACTGTGTAACGCTCAACAATGACTCAAATGTGCTTTGCAGCCAGAGAGATATTTTTCAAGTATCACCACTGATCAATAGACAAATTGTTTATTTCTGCTTGAGAATCACTCATTCAGTTCATCATGGTGATGTGATCGCTGCTCCCATCTCATCCCATGATGTGGAATGAGTTTATTGTCAGATATGTACAGATGCACTGAAAATCTTGCGTGTGACAGGTATCCCCAGTTATACAATCTCTACTGACAGCAAATTAAGAGCTATGAAGAGATAAAAGATATGAACATAAAAGGAAAAGAAAGTAAATGATAAATATTCTCAGTTGGCCAGTAAAATTGTGCTGTGGCAGTAGTGCAGAGAGATCCGTGGTGGTCCTGGAGTAGCTGCTGGTTAGGGGAGCACAGGGTGGTTCAAAAGCCTGATAATTGTTGGATAAAAACTATTCCTGAACCTGGAGATGATGGACCTTAGGTTTCTGTACCTTAGGCAGTAGAGAGAAGAGGTTGTGACCAGTGTTTCCACAACAACTCTACTCCAATGGAGTGGTCTTTGATGACCCACTTTGACCACTGGGATGGTCAACATCCCAATTATGCTGTCCCCATTTTATTCTCCATGTTCCCATCAGAGCCTCCAGATTCTACCACTCACCTACCCTCGGAGGACAATCTACAACATCCAGTTAACCAACCAACCTACGATGTGGGAGGTGTAGAGCTCGAAAGAATCAAAGACTTGTTGATCCAAACCAAGGCTTTTATTAGCAAAAGACAGGAGCTCTTCACAGGTGGCCGACCAGTCCGGAATGATCCAACCTGTCTAGGGACAACTCTTTAAGGCCCAGACAGTAGGCGTGGCTTAGCTCTCAGCCAATCGCTGTAAGCACAGTCTAGATACAGTAACTATATACACTATGTACATTGGTGATAGATCTGTACTATCACAGGAGGTAACCGACATGGCCCCAATATAAACTCCACGCAGGTCACACTGGGCCATTGGAGCTCTGACACCACCTCCCTCATTGCAACAGAACCATGGAATCTCTTACGCTGACCTGAGATGGCAGAGCTGTGGGCAACATGGTCAGGGGACCCATACAGGCTGGTGGAAACTGGCTCATGAGCACTAGGGGTTGCTGAGGGCAGGAAGGGCTCCTGATAAGTCTTGGGTGCTGAAGGCTTCCTGATCGTGTCGGAGGTTTGGATCTGGGCTCAGATTTAAACTAAACTGGAGTCTTGTGCAGCTGTAGAGTCCACGGGAGCTCTGGAGGTGAATCCTCGGACACTCAGTGACTCTGAAGGGACTCTCTTTTATTTCTCTTCTGACTGTGAGAGGCGCTGGGTAAAGCTCATGGTGGCTCTTTGCCTGCCTTGCACTGGACTAAAGACAATTTTGTGTAATATTACATTTCTGTTGTATTACATGACAATAAATAGCATCTGATCTTACAGGTGAATCCTCTGGCAGTGTAGCACTCCCACAGTACTGCACTGTAATGCCAGCCTGAGCGTTTTATATTCAAACCTCTCTTGCAGATCTTCAACCCATCAACCCCTGACTCAGAGAGGAGAATGACACTGCCGGCGACATTCCAGCGTCTGGATCCAACCCCTTAAACAGGGACAATATCACTCGCTAGAAAACGTGCCACTCGTAACACCCATTCCCCAACGTTTCTTTGAGTTTAAAAAGGGATATCAAAAGGCTTCAGATCTCAAGAGGGATTCAGAAGTCCTGTGGTATAAGCAAAGTAGAGTTGTTTTCAATTCGGAATCAAGCCATTCAGCCCATTGTTTGATGAGGTTTTTGCAACGATTTGATCACCTATTTATAGGAGGAGGCTCTTCTTTGAAGGAGACCATGCATCTATTTGCATGCACTCAATAGTATTAGAATTAACACATGAGACTGCGGCACTCCTTCACCGAGACCAGCAGCTCAAGTCTACGAGGGGTGGTTCAGTCCATACAATGACCATGGTATGGTTACTTTTGAGCTGCAATTAGAAAGGGAAAAAGGAAGGAAGTCGGAAGCATCTGTACTGCAGTTAAATAAAGGGGATTATGCAGCTATGAGGGAGGAGCTAGCCAAAATAAAATGGAAAGATACACTAGCTGGGAGGACAACTGGGGAAAATGGCAGGTATTTTTGGACATTTTTCACAGGATTCAAGACAAATTTATTCCAAAGTGGAGGAAAGGCTCTAGGAGATGCAAATGGCAGCCGTGGCTAACTAATGAAATCAAGTGCACTATCAAATCCAAAGGGAGTAAGTATAAGATAGCGAAGCGGAGTGGGAAGTTAGAGGATTGGGAAACCTTCAAGGAGCATCAGAGGGTAACTAAGAAAGTCGTAAGGGAGGGGAAAATGAAGTACGAGAGGAAATTAGCAAATAATATAATGGAGGATAGCAAAAGCTTTTTTAAATATGTGAAGAGGAAGAAATTGGTTCGGTCTAAAATTGGTCCATTAAGAATGGAAAAGGGTGAAATTATTACTGGAAACAAGGAGATGGCTGAGGAATTTAACAAATACTTGGCAACTGTCTTCACCAAGGAGGATATAGGTTATGGTCAGTTAGGGGGTAGTGGTCATGCGGTATCAAGAGACTTGGGGAAGTAGGGGATCTACTATATCCGGATCCAGAAACAGGAGGTTGTGAGTGAATTGTTGGGACTGAGGGCTGATAAATCCCCAAGGCCTGATGGGCTGCATCCCAGGGTGCTTAAAGAAGTTGCTATGGAAATTGTGGAAGCACTGGTCGACATTTTCCAAAGTTCCATAGATTCGGGGGAGGTCCCTGAGGATTGGAGAGTGGCTGATGTGGTGCCGATTTTTAAGAAGGGAGGGAGGGAGAAAACGGGAAATTATAGACCGGTCAGCCTGACGTCAGTGGTGGGGAAGATATTGGAATCTATCATAAAAGGAGTAATAGCAGAACACTTCGGCAGAAATAATAGTATAAGGGCTAGTCAGCATGGATTCCTTAAGGGTAAGTCATGCTTGACTAACCTTCTGGAATTTTTCGAGGATGGGACAAAGAGGGTGGACTTGGGAGAGCCAGTGGATGTGGTGTATTTGGACTTCCAGAAGGCCTTTGATAAGGTACCGCACGGGAGACGAGTGGGCAAGATCAGGGAGCATGGTATTGGAGGTAAGGTGCTGACATGGATAGGAAATTGGTTAAGAAATAGGAAACAAAGGGTTGGGGTAAGCGGGTCTTTTTCAGGATGGTAGGATGTGACGAGTGGAGTGCCCCAGGGATCGGTATTGGGTCCTCAGTTGTTTGTAATTTATGTAAATGATTTGGATGAGGGGATTATTAATAACTTGAGCAAATTTGCAGATGACACGAAACTGGGTGGCGGTGTGGGGTGTGAGGAGGATGTCAGGAAAATGCAGAGGGACTTGGACAGGTTGGGGGTGTGGGCTGCTGAATGGAAGATGACGTTCAATGTGAGCAAATGTGAGGCTATCCATTTTGGGGGCAATAATAGGAAAGCTGAGTATTATTTAAATGGAGACAAGCTAGGGAGTGGGGAGGAGCAAATGGATCTGGGTGTACTTGTTCACCGGTCACTGAAGACTAGCATGCAGGTTCAGAAAGCTGTGAAGAAGGCTAATGGCATGTTGGTTTTCATAAAGAGGGGATTGGAGTATAGAAACAGAGACGCCCTTCTGCAGTTGTACAGGGCCCTGGTGAGACCCCACCTGGAGTATTGCATCCAGTTCTGGTCTCCAATTTTGAAGAAGGACATACTAGCTATAGAGGGTGTGCAGCGCAGATTTACAAGGTTAGTTCCAGGGATGGCGGGGTTGACATATGTTGAAAGGCTAGAAAAACTGGACTTGTATCCGATGGAGTTTAGAAGGATGAGGGGGGACATAATTGAGGTATACAAAATTATCAGGGGTATAGACAGGGTGAAGTCGGATTACTTGTTCCCAATGATGGGGGAGACGAGGACTAGAGGGCATAGTTTAAGAATACAGGGTAGGCCCTTTAGGACGGAGATGAGAAAACATTTTTTTACCCAGAGAAGTGTGAATCTGTGGAATGCTCTGCCACAGAGGGTGGTAGAGGCAGATTTGCTGATTATGTTCAAAAGAGAGTTAGATAAGACTCTAGTGGGCAAAGGAGTTAAGGGTTATGGGGATAAGGCTGGAAAGGGGTACTGATAGTAGTGATCAGCCATGATCTGTAAAATGGCGGTGCTGGCTCGACAGGCCGAAGGGCCTACTCCAGCTCCTATTGTCTATTGTGACCAGGATGGTCCAATCCTCTCCAGCTCTTCCAATAACAACTGACCTTCATTCACAAGGTTGGAAGTGGAGATTGTTGTCTGATGAGGGTGCACAAAAATCATTGAGGACCCCTTCCACCCCGTACACAGCATCTTTCAGTAGGTCCCATCATGGAAGAGATGCAGAAGGATCAGAGCCAGTGCCACCAGGCTGAGGAACAACTTCTTGCCACCGGCAGTGAGAATGCTGAACGACCAAAGAAACTGCTCACACTGACCCTCCAAGACTCTCATATTCACAAGACAATATAAATTTATTTATTTGCATACATGAATACTTGCCCTGCATACAATATGTATTGTTTATCTGTATGTGTTGTGTATTGTTGTGTGCTTTGCACCGAGGACCTGAGAGCACTGTTTCGTTGGGTTGTACTTGTACAATCAGATGACGATAAACTTGACTTGACTTTGACAATGACTGTGCAAATCGAGCAGACCTGGACCACATTAGCCAGGTCTGAGAAGCAGCAAGCAGCCCTCATGTCACCAAGATGCCCATTTATGTCGCGATTCTCAAACCTTCTTAGTGCAAGAGCTCTTTTTTTGGTTACCTCAGCTGTCCCCCTCTCTCCACCATTAACCAGCATGCACTTCCACACACCTCATGGGGGAAGCCTTTTTCAGGCTTGGTCAATATTTTATCTAATAGCAGATCTTGGGATTTTCTGCGATCTTAAGGCTGCTACATAAATGAAAGTTGTGTTTAGGTCAACACCAATGATGATTGTCACTGGGGGCCATTAAATGATGAAATGATTTCACCTCCACTGACAAGAGCATATACAAAATTCACCGAGGACCCCATCATTGCTGGTCGAATATCTGGCCATGATGAGTCAGAGCGAAACACAATGGGCTGCAGGCGCTGTGATTGTAGTAAACACACCGAAATGCTGGAGGAACTCAGCTGGTCTATTCAGCATCTATAGGAGATGAAGATTTGTTGCCGACATTTGTGTCCTGAGCCTTTCTTCAAGGAAAAATCAGAAAAGGCTGAAGCAGAATGTATCAGAAAGTCTCAGAATTCAAACAACGGGGGAGGAATCCAGACCAACAAAAGGCATTAATTGGATCTGATAAGGGAGAATTGATCATGTCCGTGAGAAAGGAGACAGGGTAAGGAGAGATGAAGGGTCAGAACACAGGACTGGGATTGAGAAACTGGTTGGGAGGTGCCAAGACAACAATTTTGCTCTCAATGTCAACAAGACCAAGGATTTTAGCTCAGAAAGGCCAAAATGCACCTGCCCACCAATGGGATAGAGGCAGAGGAGGTCAGAACCTTCAAGTTCCTGTGAGTTGATATTTCAGAAGAACTCTCGTGGAATCAGCACATTGAGGAAACCATGAAGAAGACATATCAATGCCTCTACTTTCTAAAGAGTCGGAGGAGATTTGGCATCATAGCAATATCCTACAAAACTTCTACAAAGGTACGGCGGGAAGTAAACTGACTGGTTGCATCATAGCCTGGTTTGGGAATTCGAGTGCTGAGAGCACAGAATTCTTCAGAAGGTAGAAAACACAGCCAGTTTTCCATCACAGGCTCTGACCTCCCATCCACTGCAGACATCTGTGTGAGGCACTGCCTCAAGAAGGCAGGCAACATCATAAAGGACCCCTACCACCCTGGTTACCTCTTCTCACTGCTCCCTTCAGGCAGAAGGTACAGAAGCTTGAAGACCAGCACCTCCAGGTTCAAGAACAGCATCTTTCCAACATCTATCAGTCTTGAACCTCCCCTTGTTACACTGATCAGGGACTGTTCTGACCCCACAGAAGGTCTCTCTTTTTATGTTGAATATTTAATTTAAGTTTTAAGAAAATACTGAATATAGGACCGAATTACTAAAATGACAATAATACATTGAATATAAAATCATAGAAAAACATTCATAAGGCCCAAATAAAAAGGAGAGTCCCTCTTCTCCCAGCGCCCCCTCCCCAGATTGGAAAGGGGACAGACAGCAGAAATAGAGGGAGAGAAAAAGAAAAGAGAAAAGCACCAAGAACAAGGTTCGACATCTCAGAGTCGCATCATTTTAAAAGTGCGACATTTCTAATGAGGAGTTTACTCATTGACAAATATCAAAATAAATGATACGATCCGGGCATGTCAGTAATCTAAAGGAGGTTGCCAAATTTCGACGAGTGTACTATCTATTCCAAAGACTATAAGTAAGGGGAAAACAACTTTGTTCGTCCGTGTTCCAACGGTCAATGTGAAATAGGAAATCAGATTTCCACGTTACTGCGATACATTTCCTGGCTATTGATTTATTTCTGGAGAAGTTAACTTTTATAACTGCCCAATAGCCCAGAAGAAACAATTCTGGGTCCAGAGGGAAGTTCATCCCAACAATTTTAGTCAACACTTCCCCTAATTCTATCCAAAAGGGTCTTAATTTCATGCATAAATGTAAAAAGATACCAACAGTTACATTTTAGATAAGTTTTTTTTTTGGAGAACTTGTCACTTTAAAAAAAAACAGCCCAGTAGCAACAGCAAATCACTTGTAACGGAGTTTAAACAATAACAGGCTTTGAGCATCAAAATAATGTTAAATTGTCACCAAAAAAATTACTGCCCACTGCCAATCACCGACACTGCCCTACCAAGGGCCCACTCACGCCAGGAGCCTGAGGACCCCTCTCCTGCCTGGTTGCTTGTGGTCCCCGGTCATTTCTATGCCAAAAATTTTTTTGATAAATGAGGATTTCAGAGAATCTGATTTTGGATTATTGGAGTTGTATATCACACCTAAAACACTGATCAGAAAATTCTAGTTTATTCTTATGCATCCTTTGAGGTGCGAGTTATAATTGGTGCATAAAATTGGAATGCATCAGTCTATATCTAGAATTAATTAAGGTAGTCGTACTATGTACACATAGATTTGACCAGCATTGAGGATAGATTACAAAGGACTCTCTGCACTAATGGAATCATGTATTTTTTTTTGTTCTAGGATTACTGTGAACATATATTATCTGCCTCATGCATTTATTGTCTCTTTTAATTTAATTCAATTTGTTTACTCTTCTAGTTTTACAAGCAACTGTGGGGGCTGCACCAGGATCAGAATTTACTGTCCTGAACACATCATTAAATTTGTTGTTTTGTGGCAGCATTACAGGCGCAAGTTTTGCTATAAATTTACATTTTTAAAAAATATGTATTTAGTGCAAAAGAGAAGGTGAGGTGTCTGTGGTGCATTGTCCATTCAGCAGTCTGATGGCAGAGGGGAAGTGCACAAGTATACCAAAATATAACAGTGTTCCCAAATCCTGCATCTGGGCGGAGCACAAGGGTCCCCAGCGGGTCAAAGGAAATAGCTCATGATTAACTTTCCAAGGGCAATTTAGCGAACGGGGATAAATGGAAGGACCCACACCACCCAGCACACGCTCTGTTCTCACTGCTGCCATCAGGAAAGAGGTATCGGTGCCTCAAGACTCACACCACTAGGTTCAGGAACAGCTGCTCCCCCTCCACCATCAGACTCCTCAACGACAAACTCAGTCAGGGACTCATTTAAGGACTCGGACTTGTGCACTTTATTGTGCTGCTGGTGCTCGTCTTCAGGCTCCTGGACCTCTTTCCTGATGGTAGCAGAGTGAAGAGGGCCTGGCCCAGGTGGTGGGGGTCCTTGAGGATAGAGACTGCTTTCTTGAGACACTAAGTAAGAATTTTGGTGCATTTATACTGTCCAAAGTGTATGACAATAAACTCATTCTCCCTTATCATGAAAAACTCTGATATATGAGGGTAAATTGCTATTAATTCCGGATTTCTTTTGATTAAAATTTGACAGTGCCAACCTGATGATCTATTAATAATCCAAGCGTGTTTATCAGATCATTCAAGCAACTACAATAACCTTTCATTCACCACAGATACCAGCATCCTTGAAACACCACAAACTGCTGATGTACCACAATTGATTACAATAGCATCTGTTCAAACATATTCTCTGCAACATTAATATCAGTGCATAATGGCCAAGAGCCTTTGGGACCCTGAAGTCGAGATGGGATTCAGTGGCAGTTAGTGGAGAATGCATCCAATTCATTATTGCATAGTTCTGGAGACTGAATGCAATCAAACATCTGCTGCTGGGAAGTATACCAAAATATAACAGTGTTCCCAAATCCTGCATCTGGGCGGAGCCTGAGGGTCCCCAGCGGGTCAAAGGAAATAGCTCATGATTAACTTTCCAAGGGCAATTTAGCGAACGGGGATAAATGGAAGGATCCACACCACCCGGCACACGCTCTGTTCTCACTGCTGCCATCAGGAATTCAGTGCCACAAAACTCGCACCACCAGGTTCAGGAACAGCTGGTCCCCCTCCACCATCAGACTCCTCAATGACAAACTCAATCAGGGACTCATTTAAGGATTCGGACTTGTGCACTTTATTGATTTTTTTTCTCTCTGTATTGCACAGTCCGTTTGCTTACATTTCTTGACTTGTTTATGTGCATATGCTGAGTACAGTTTTTTTTGCACTGCCTGTAAATGGATATTCTGCCTGGCCTGTAGGTACAAGAATCTCAGGGTTGTATGTGATATCAATAAATCTGAATTCTGGAAAATGCTGGCCTTGCCGTAAGAAAATAACATTAGAGGTCCCAAGCACAATTTCACAGCAATGATAGCTTTTCAAACGAAGATGGATTGATAGAGGGTAAAGAGGGAAAGATTGTGGGTGAAGTGGGAAGCACAAATTCAGGATGATTGACAAGTCTGAAGAGGAAGAGAGGCATGCGTTCCAATCCGATCGCTCCCAATCGGATGGGCTTTTGTATGACACCGACATTTCATTTGAAAACCAATTCAACCTCTAGCAGGAAGATTGCAGAAGCTTGAATTGGGAGCAAAATCGAAATGGCAGGAAGAACCCAGCTTCGCTCTTCAACCACACTTATCCAAAACTCACTACTGCAGCCACACATCCTTTTCCAGCAGGGAGGGAGGCACACCAGCAAACAGAGGGAGGAGGGATGGTTCTGCAAATGGAGAGGGAAGGAGTGGTGAGCTGAGGGAAAGAAGACAAGGGGAAGGGAGGGAGAATGGAGAGCAGGTTATCAGAAACTGGAGAAGTCAATGTTAATGCCATCCAACAGGAGAGGGCCCAGATGGAAAAATCAGGTGTTGTTCCTCCAGTTAACCGGTCGGTGTTCTTGGTGGGACAGTCCATAAGGCCATGGACAGACATGTGAATATGGGAGTGTGATTCTGAACTGAAATGGTTGGCCAATGCGAGGCCCCTGTCACTGACACAGTCGGAGCAAAGGTGCTTAGCGAAGAGATCTCCCAGTCTGCACCCAGTCTCAGAGAAGGCCACAAGGGAGCACAGGATGCAGTGAATCACTCCCGTGGATACACAAGTGAAGTTTTGCTTTGCTTGAAAGTTCTGTTTGGGACCCCAGACCATAGCGAAGGAGGAGGTGTGGGCCCAAGTGTTGCATTTCCAGCAGCCACAGGGGAAGGTGCACGGGGGGGCAATTGGTGGGAGGGTGAGTGCACGAGGGAGTCATGGAGGGAGCAGTCTCTACAGAAGGTGGAGAGGGGAAGATGTGTCTGGTGGTGGGATCATGTGGCAAGTGCCAAAAATTCCAGAAGATGGTGGAGGACAAGGGGAATCCTGTGTTTATTGCGTCTGGGGGCAGGGGGGCGCCGGGGCAGATGAGTGGGAAAAGGAGGAGACACAGGTGAGGGCTGAGTTGACGTTGATGGAGGGGAAGCCATGTTTGAGGAAGAAGGCAAACATTTAGGATGATCTGAACTGGAAGACCCCATCTTGGGAACAGATGTGGCAAACAAGCTGCCAGAGAACCTAGAGAATTTGAATGTTCAAAGGGCAAATTGAAGACATGTGGACAGGAAGGGTTCAGAAGGATCTGGGCCAAATGCAGGGAAATGGCATTAGTCCAGAATACGAACTTAGTCAGCACAGATGGGCTGAAGGGCCTGTTCTGTTCTGTAGGACTCTATGTTCCTTGCATTTATCACTTGCTATCCCCCATCTCTCCCTTCACCCTCAGATCTTTACACTTAGTTTGTTGGTCCTTTTACGCTGTCCATGAAAGGCAGGAATTAACTGCCTTTTTACCATTTTACTTACATGTGTGAACTTAATGGATCACAGGTTGGGGGGGGGGGGTGTCATTTTCATCCCATGTAGTATCAGAACTGATGTGTTTCGCATTGGCTCCAATGAAAAAGCCTTACCCGCCTTCCCGGAACATCAATGTTGTAACGCTGTAGGTCCTGGCTCCTTGCTGCAGGATGCTGGGTCCCTACGTAAAAGGTCACAGTGGACCGGCTTTTCTTGGTTCAGTGTGAAAGACCCCGATCCAACCCGACCTGGCTTTAAACATGTACCGTTGACAAGCCAATTTACTGGGATCTCAGCGTAAGAGGAGCTCCCGAGACGGAGTCCTGACCTGAAACATCAATTCTCTCTCTACCTCCATGAAGGCCATCTGGCCTGCTGAGTCCTTCGGCAGTTTGTGTTTTTGCTCCGAGTTCTAGCGTCTGCTGTCCTTCATCTCCTAAGGAATAATTTGGGTTCTGCACTCTGGAGAGAAATTGCGTTTGAAAACCTGAAAGGACCTTGAGAGAATTTGAACTCTATTACTCAACTTGTTGGCTGAAGACACTGAAATCTAAGTCCATCAATATTCTCATCATTCTGTTACCCACAAGTAGCAACTGAAAACAGGACTCGTACTGGAACTGCTTGACAAGTAATGGCTCACAATCTCCAATACTACAAGAGTCATTTCGAAGCTCCATCATCCCATTTGCAGCACACACCAATTGATTAAAAAACATGTTACAGCCAGTAGGTATTTTATCAAATCCAGTCGTTGGTTGAAAGCTTATTTCATTTAATTAGCAAACCAGCTATACTAGACGATATCTCCTGATTTCATTTCCCGTCTTCTGATCCAATATATTACTTGCAATATTACTGGGACTTCCTGATACATTTCAGTTGAGATAGGTAATATCCGTTGATGTTCCAAAAGGAATGACCCGTTAACTTAAGTTTAAAGTAAACTGTTTATTTGTCACAAGATAGATTGTAAGAAGGGTTCTTCTGCGAGGAGGCCAGCAGGTTATCTCTACCATTAATACAACTGCACAGAGGAATGAAAGGAGTTTATGAAGAGCGTTTGATTGCTCTTGGCCTGTATTTGTTACAATTTAGGAGAATGATGGGGGGAGGGTTCTCATTGAAACATTTTGAATGTTGAAAGTTGCGGACCATATAGATGTAGAAATGTTGTTTCCCATGGTGGGAGAGTCTAGGACAAGAGGATTGAAGGGCATCCACTTAGAACAGAAATGCAGAGGAATTTCTTCAGCCAGAGGGTGGTGAATCTGTGGAATTTGTTGCTACAGGCGATTGTGGAGGCTGGGTCATTGGGGATATTTAAGGCAGAGATGAACAGGTTCTTGATTAGCCAGAGCATCAAAGGTTAAGGGGAGAAGGCCGGGCAGTGGGGCTGAGGGGGGATAGATCTGCTCATGACTGAATGGCCCATTTCTACTCCTGGGTTTTATGGTCTTGAGAGCATACTTTACAGAGTATCAGATTACAGAGAAAGGACAGATCACAGATCACCAATCAAGGGTTGCAGGAGAGCACTGATAATGGGGTTCATTCAGGACCCTGACGGCTGCTAAGATAAAAGTTGCTTTAAGCACCACCAAGGCTGCCGCTGACTACCAAGATTCAGCAAACCCCCCCCGAGACTGATCCATCAAACTGTCTTTAAGCTTTTGGTGTGCACTTTCACACTTGAAAGTCTTCTCTTTGATTGGAGGATGGAGAAGTGTGTGTCTGGGTCATCACGAGTCCTTCAGAAATTGGATGCTTCTGGCTTTTGTTAAACCCCACCTCTTCCCCTGGGTCTGTCTCTCTTCTTTTCATTCTTATGTTTTTAAGATAGAATTTGTGCGACTTTACTTGCCTGAAGAATGTTGAAGGCCTTAGCATTGGTTATTCACAGACAAATGAGCAAAACCTTCTGTTCCTTTACGTGGGCTCAGATGGCTTACTGGAAGTGTGGTAATTAAAGAGGTGGGCCATCATTGATATGTCCTAATTATTGGCCCATTCTTCAAGGAATATGTATAGACAGCAGGCAATCCAGGAAATTCACTAGGGGTCTAGGAAGTAAAATCTTTCTTTGGCTTGGCTTCGCAGACGAAGATTTATGGAGGGGGTAAATGTCCACGTCAGCTGCAGGCTCATTTGTGGCTGACAAGTCCGATGCGGGACAGGCAGACACGGTTGCAGCGGAAAATTGGTTAGTTGGGGTTGGGTGTTGGGTTTTTCCTCCTTTGCCTTTTGTCAGTGAGGTGGGCTCTACGGTCTTCTTCAAAGGAAGTTGCTGCCCGCCAAACTGTGAGGTGTCAAAATGCACGGTTTGAGGTGATATCAGCCCACTGGCGGTGGTCAATGTGGCAGGCACCAAGAGATTTCTTTAGGCAGTCCTTGTACCTTTTCTTTGGTGCACCTCTGTCACGGTGGCCAGTGGAGAGCTCGCCATATAACATGATCTTGGGAAGGCGATGGTCCTCCATTCTGGAGACGTGACCCACCCAGCGCAGCTGGATCTTCAGCAGCGTGGACTCGATGCTGTCGACCTCTGCCATCTCGAGTACTTCGACGTTAGGGATGAAAGCGCTCCAATGAATGTTGAGGATAGAGCGGAGACAACGCTGGTGGAAGCGTCCTAGGAGCCGTAGGTGATGCCGGTAGAGGACCCATGATTCGGAGCCGAACAGGAATGTGGGTATGACAACGGCTCTGTATACGCTTATCTTTGTGAGGTTTTTCAGTTGGTTGTTTTTCCAGACTCTTGTGTAGTCTTCCAAAGGCGCTACTTGCCTTGGCGAGTCTGTTGTCTATCTCGTTGTCGATCCTTGCATCTGATGAAATGGTGCAGCCGAGATAGGTAAACTGGTTGACCGTTTTGAGTTTTGTGTGCCCGATGGAGATGTGGGGGGGGCTGGTAGTCATGGTGGGGAGCTGGCTGATGGAGGACCTCAGTTTTCTTCAGGCCGACTTCCAGGCCAAACATTTTGGCAGTTTCCGCAAAGCAGGACGTCAAGCGCTGAAGAGCTGGCTCTGAATGGGCAACTAAAGTGGCATCGTCTGCAAAGAGTAGTTCACAGACAAGTTTCTCTTGTGTCTTGGTGTGAGCTTGCAGGCGCCTCAGATTGAAGAGACTGCCATCCGTGCAGTACCGGATGTAAACAGCGTCTTCATTGTTGAGGTCTTTCATGGCTTGGTTCAGCATCATGCTGAAGAAGATTGAAAAGAGGGTTGGTGCGAGAACACAGCCTTGCTTCACGCCATTGTTAATGGAGAAGGGTTCAGAGTAAAATATGAGAACAGGAATGGCGTTCTCATTCCTGTTCCGACCTTTTCACACTGCACACCTACCAGGAAAATGGCAATAATTTCGTAGATCGCAGCGGCTGCGTGAAAAACATAAAGGTCTTCTTTTACACAGCAAAATCAATTCTCACCTTTCCCTTGACCATATCCAATTAACACCTTTTGTTGATCTGGATTCCTCCCCCAGCCTACACTAGATTTCCTGTCTTTTGCTTCTTTGTTTATTCCCTGAAGCAGGGCTCAGGCTTGGAACATCAGTAATATATCTTTATCTCCTATGGACGCTGCAAGACCGGCCAAGTTCCTCCAGCATTCCGATGTGTGTTTTTTTCCTTCTTGTGTCAGTCCTGGCCTCCCAGGAATCAGTCTGGTGAACCTTCACTGCACCCCCTCAAATCAAAAAACTCTCCTTCCTCAGATTAGGAGACCAAAACAGCACCCATTTCTCCAGGTGTGGCCTCACCAAGGACCTATACTACAGCAGCAAGACCTCCCTGCTTCGACATTCAAAAACTGTGGCAATAAAGGCCAACTTTCTTCACCACCCACTGTACCCAGATTCCAGTCTTCCCTGAGTGGTCTCGTGGCACCATTCTGTTTGCTAATTTGTCACCAGATAAGATTGCAGCCAATTCTAAACCATCCACAACTTCCTCACTGATAGCAACTAAAAGAAATAAAGCAATTCAAGTTCAGGAGAAAATAAACTCCCGAATTCACCCACACAGAGTGGTGCTTGGAGGAATGAGTTTGCCTATTTGTTAGGAATAAATTAAAATCATCAACTCCATAATTACCAATTGAATTTAAATATGAAGTTGAAAATGGATTACCTCAAGCTGAATGTTGTACAAAATGAGAAGAATGGGTGCATATAAAGATCTGGAAAGATTAGCATGGTGAAAGACCAGTGTTTAACATATTTGTTAAGGTTTATCGCATTAATGGGTCTTATTCATGGTCTTAAATGGTGTAATTAAGAGTTGGTCAATATTCCATCCACATATCAATCAAATATCTGCAAATTGGATTGTGCATCTGTCAAACCTGGCTGCAAAAAATGTTTGCATATTACAACCATGCAAATGAGGTTTAGCTGATGCAACTAAACATGGGAAAGCAATTCTGGTAAAACCGAATTGATGTGAACTATTTCAAATCAATTTGAAGGGATCAAGGAATCAGGCATCGGTTTCTGACTCAAAGTCAAGGAAAGTTATCATTCTGGAGAGTGCACCAAAGGAAGTTTCACATGCAGATGAAGATCCATAAAATAGCTAGAGGACAACTTGTGGAGATTTTGCCAGTTATGGTCTGTAGGAGGGATCTCAGATCAGATATTATTTATAGTCGTGTAATATTACTCAAAATTGCACTGAGTCTGCCATAAGGCAGATAGATTCCCCATCAGCATTACCCAGTGCCTCGTACAGTCAGAGAAAGAGAAGCAAAAAGAGAGTCCCCCTCAGAGTCACTGAGTGTCCGTGGATTCGCCTCCCGCCACCGCACAGGACTGCAACCCAGATCTAACACATGGATTCAGAAGACTCTCCAACTCCTTCAGTTCATTGCATCATTCAGTTGCTTCATCTGAATCTTAACACCTGCTCTCATGGGCACAAAACCATTGGACAAGAATCGACCAATTTCATTCTTTACCATTCTTACAAGAAGATCTTCCTGACAACACCCACCAATAATGCAACCCTATTTCTTGACAAGCAATGGGATCATCACAAGAGGTTGGGCTAGTTTCAAATAGTGCTTTAAACCATTGGAGCTTCATATTGGACATCAGGACTTTAAGAGCATAGAGTGTCTGGAGACCACTAAATCCCTAGATCCGGAAGGAAAGGATTCCTTAAAGGAAAAGGAGGCATGGTTAGTGCAGTGGCTAGCACACCACTGTTACAGAACCAACCACTTTGATTCCTTATAACAGTTTATGGCATAGAAACAGGCCATCTCGGCCCTTCAAGTCCACGCCGGTTCACTCAAACAACTCCGCGAGATCCCCCCGCCTATTCTCGGCCCATAACCCTCCAAGCCCCTCTTATCCATGTATATATTCCGCCTCCTCTTAAATGAAAGAATTGACTCTGCCTCAACTATTTCCTCTGGAAGATTATTCCATTCAGCCACCACTTTCTGAGTCAAGAAGCATCCTTTAATCTTTCTCCTAAAATTTTGCCCCCTTACCCTCAACTTGGGTCCTCTTGTTTCAACCTACCTTGCTCTCAGGGGGAAGAGTCTACTTGCATCTAGTCTATCTATTCGCTTCATAATTTTAAACACATCTATCAAATCCCTCTCAACCGTCTACGTTCAAAGGAATAAAGTTCTAACCTCTTCAATCTTTCTCTGTACTCTAGGTATTTTAAGACAGGCAACATCCTTGTAAACATTGTCTCCACCTTATCTATATCCTTCCTATAATTTGGAAACCAGAACTGAACAAAATACTCTAAAACTGGTCTCACCAATGCAAATCCAGCGCTACCTGCAAAGAGTCTGTATGTTCTCTCCGCATCTGCATGGGTTTTCCCTGGGGACTCCGGTTTCCTCCCACTCTTCAAAACATACCAGGGGTGTATGTCAATTGAGCAGCTTGGGGCTTGTGGGCCAAAAGGGGCCTGTTACTATGTTGTATGTCTATGTACAGTATGTATGTGAAAGGTGCTCTGCAGGACACAATGGCTTTGGAGGGTAACTGTTGAAGGGAAATGAAGCAGCCAACTTGTACACTGCAATCTCCTACAAACAGCAACGTGGTAATGACCAGACCATCTTTGCTGCATGGTTGATGGAAGGAAAGGTGTCAACTTCCATCAAATGTAAAGATGTGCCCGACAACTAATGCAAGTACAACACAACTTTATTCACTTTGCTCTGTTACACGGGAAGACGTGGTGTTACCTACAACAGGATCTTTCTGTAAGAAAGCTCATACACAGATGGGCACCGACCCTTTTAACTGGTTTAGCTTCCCATTCTACAGCCTGTTCACGACTGTTCACATGACCTGTCATCTGCAGACATCTAGCACGAGTTACGAGACCAGCACGGCCTTGGTTCTCACGTCTCGCAGCCCCGCTACTAAAAGAAAACAATTTCCTTAACAGTATTTAGTCTCGTATTTTCCCATTAAAAAATATTCTTTTTAAGCCTTTCCTTGCAGATGAAATTTATAAAGGAAAGAAGCAAATCTATTCAATCGAGTTTAGATCCTGGCAGTGCCTAGGACTGGGAGAGACATCCCTGCTCTTTAAAACCACCTTCACAAGAGGCCACGGTGGTAGACGTGGTCTACATGGTCAACAGCAAAGCCTTTGACAAAATCCTGCATAGTGGGCTAGTCTGGAAGGCTAGCAAATGGGGATCGAATCCAGTGCTGTCTATAAGGAGTTTGTACCTTCTCCCCCATGTCCGTGTGGGTTTCTTCTGGGTGTTCCAGTTTCCCCTTCCACTCTTCAAAATGAACCTGGGCTGTAGGTCAATTGGGCGGGAGGGGCTCATGAGCCAAAAGGGCCTGTTACTGTGTTGTATGTCTAAATTAAAAATTAAAGATCATGGAATATAGACTAAATGACAAAAATCTGTAGACTCTGTGGTTGAAGTAAAAACACAAAATGCAGAAGGCTCAGCAGGTTAAAGTGTGTCATTTATGGAGCAAACGTAGAAATACACAGAGATACAGAGTGAGCTGGCCAATTGGACATAACTTTGGCCGAGTGGAAGGAGACAGAGGATGGGAGTGAAGCATTGTTTTCAGAGGAGAGGCCTGCGACGGGCAGTGTGGGGCAGGAATCATTTCTGGGTCCCTTGTAGTTTGTTATCCACGGTAACCATTTGGACAACAATGTACAGTAGTAAATACGGTGAGCATGTTGACAGACTGGTGCTGTGATGGACTGTGAAGAAAGACCTCTCAAATTACAACAGGATCTAGATCAGCTGGGGAAATGAGACGAGGAATAACAGGTAAAATTTAACTCAGGCAAGTGTGAGGTGTGGCATTTTATTAAGTTAAACCAGGGCAGGACATGCACCTTAAATGGTGGGGGCCTGAAGTGTGTAACAGAACCTATGGGCACAGGTACACAGTTCCCTGGAAGGGGCAACAGGGTGGGGAAGAAAGGGTTGAGCATACTCGCCTTAATCGGTCAGGGCATTGAGTGAAGGGGTTGGGACACCATGTCACAGCTGTGCAAACTGTCGACCATACCTAGTATTGAAGTTCTTTTCTCTCCCCCATTAAGGAGGAGTCTGTAACCATAGACTGAAGCTGTGAGTTGGGGGGGGGATTTAAAAGGGACCTGGGAGGGAGGGAGGGAGGGTAACGTTTTTCTGCACAGAGGGCAGTGGATTGAGCTGCTGGAGGAAGTGGGAGAGGAGGTAGAATTGTAACATAGTCAAATACATGGACAGGAAAGATTGAGAGGGATAAGGACTAATGGGATAAGGACTAATGGGACCAGCTCAGGTTGTTGGCAAGGATTTGAGATGGAGGGCCCATTTTTGTGCTGTAAAACTCAATCTATGATTAAAGGGCTCATAGAATGAGGAAAAAGATTCGATTAACTAAAAATGTTGACTCAAAATTTTAATCAGAAAGCAATTATACAAGTCCGGTTCAAGCTGAGCAAGTGCACAGTTGGAACTTCACAGAAATCAAGAGAAAGTCTTTACCAATCCAAGTTTTGATGGAAAGTTTCTTGATTGCACAAACTAGACTAAACCTGGACAGACAGAGGAGATGTTGCTTGAAGCCAAAAGGGCAACACAAAAGCTGTGAGGGTTTAATGCAGTCTTCCATTCTTGTCTCAGGAACTCTGGGCACAGGACCAGGGTAGCAATGTTAGCCAAAGGGAGGTGCTGGTCATTGACTTCAGGAAACAGAGGGGAGCATATCTATCAGCTGGAGATAGCGAAGAGTTCTAAGTTCCGAGGGGTGAATATCACCAACAGTGTGTCCCGGTCCAACCATGTTGACATTATGAACACGAGGCTATTTTCTCAGAAACCTGAGGAAATTTGACATCCCCGAGGTCTCTTACCACTTTTTAACAGAAGCTGCACAGAAGGTATCTGGTCCCAAACCATCCCAGCTCGGAACAGGAGCTGTGAACACATTTCAGGACATTGTGCAAAACCCCCCATCCTTCATCGGATCAGTCTAAACCTCCCACTGTCTCAGTTCACTCAGAGGGTTGTCCGTATCTAGAACAAGCTGCCAGACGAAGCCCTTAGAATGGGTACGATTTTGACAATGAAAAGACCTTTGGATGGATATACAGATAGTGAAGGTTGAAAGAATATGGGCCAATGCAGGTAAATGAGTAAATGTCAGAATGGATGAGTTGAGCCACAGGGCCTGTTCTGTGCTGTACTGCTGTGGGACTGAACAGGTCAGGCCCTCAGGACTGGGAATATTATGAGGGAAATGACACTGACAATATTGGGCATAGTTCTGGTCACCCAGCTCATTGGGAAAGATAGGACTGAGCTGGAAGAGGTGCAGAAAAGAATAATTCAGCTGGAGGCTAACAGGTGACCTTATAGAGGTTCATAAGATCATGAAGGACATGATGAATAATCATTGCGTTGTTTTTCTCAGTAGTAAAGAGTCCAAAATTAATGGATAAAGACTGGAGAAGGGGTAAATTTATGACAGACCTGAGGAGCATCTTTTTCACCAAAGGGTGGTGGGTCGGTGGAACGAGCTGACAGAGGGGATGGTAGTGGTGGGACAATCACTATGTTTCAAAGACATTTAGTCAGGTACATGGATAGGGAAGGTTTGGAGCCACATGGGCCAAGGGCAAATGAATGAGATTAGTACAGTAGACCCAATGGGTGATATAGTTAGCATTCCTGGGTTTGAATACGGTGCTGTTTATAAGGAGTTTGTATGTTTTTCCTGTGGTTTCCTCCCACCCTCCAAAAATGTTAATTGAGTGGCAGGGTTTCAATGGCCAGAATCAGTTTCTCCTGTGTTGTATCATTACATTAAAAAGTGTTTTGAAGCTTAGTTGGCATTGACCAGATGGGCCGAATGGCCTGCAAAATGCTAGGGTTCTATGACTTACATTTTTTGCTCGTCCTTTTGGTGAATTTGAAGGATTCTGCAAAGACAGCGCTCATGGTTATTTTCCATTTGCTAACATCCTGAAGACCTTATAAACAAATAACTGCATTTGCAAGGTGTTTCAATCTTGGCACGATGTTGCAAGATGCTTGACAGGAATAACAACAGACAAAATCTGAGCCACAGTGGGTGAAAATAAGACGGATGTCCCAAAATGAGGTGAAAGAGATGGGTTCGGAGGTTTGGAGAGGGGATGCTTGAGCTCCAGACCCTGACATGTTGGTGCGACCTCCAAGGAGGGAATGATTAAAATCAGGAACACTCAGGAGATGGGAATGGGTGGAAAGAGTTTGAGGACTGTGGAAATGGGAAGATTTGTTGAGCACCTCGGCTCTGCCCGTCACAATAGTGTGGATCGCGCATTTCAATTCTCCATCCCATTCCCTTGCTGACACATCCGTCCAAGGTCTCATGCACGGCCGGACTGAGACACCTGTAAATTAGAGAAATAACACCTCATCTTCCAACTGGGTACCTTCCAACCAGATGGCATTACATCAACTTCTCTGGCTTTCAGAAACAACACCCCCCCCCTCCACTTCTTCCCCCCCATTCTGTCTCTCCCCTCCCTGTCTCCTTTCGCACAAACATGATAAATTGTCACCTCTCCCCTTAGCCCATGAACCCCTTGTGTGAGTCTGGATTCCTCCCCCAGCCGCACCGTCTCTGTTCTGAGATTTCCTGCTTCTGGCTCATTTTGCTTATTCCTTGAGGAAGGGCTCGGCCCGAAATGTCGGCGATATATCTTTGTCTCCTATGTGAGACTGGCCGAGTTCCTCATTGTGCTTTTACCGCAATCACAGCATCTGCAGATTTTTGTGTTTCACTGAACTGGGAAAGATTGTTGAGTCAGGGAGGAACAATACCCTGCAAGGATTTGTAAAGCAATAATGGCTTTTAACTTACAGTCACCAGCATCACGTCGGCAGACAAATGCAATCAGAGTTTTCACAGCTGGGTCCTGCAGCTTTGGAAGTGAATTGAGACACAAACCAAGAGGAGGTGTTACTCAAAGGAAGACTTTTCCTGATATTTCCTGTTCACAATTATTCTTGGAATATAACGCGCTGTGGAAGAGATTGGGTTTTTCTCCCAAAGGAGCTGTACACCTTCAGTAAAAATGTTTGAAGTCAATGCGTGTCTGAGGACAAGGACAAGATAAGGGCAATTCAAAACAGTTTCTTCACTTTCATATTGCTGTCCATTCAAAGAAAGTGGAATCAATTTAATAGTTCAGATTTCAGACAAGGTAATGACAGGCAAGGTCTTAATTTTGTAATAGAGGGGGAGGACACAAATAAAGGAATTGCCTGGAGGTTATCACTCATTAAAATCTGGAACAACAATCTTCAAATCCAGCACGGCCTGTGAGGAGTTTGCATGTTCTCCTGTGTCTGCGTGGGTTTCCTCCAACATCCCAAAGACATACAGTGCTGGTGGGTTGATTGGTCACGTGTGTGTATTTGGTCAGCACTGCCTCATGGGCCCTGTTACCCTGCTGGATGTCTAAATTAAATTAAACATGTAGGTTCTAACGGCCTACATGGAATCACGATCAACATAACGCTTAAAAGGTTGAGGTTGGAGAGAAGGGTTCCTCAATTCCTGCCCTGTGGCCTTGCCTTCCAGGAAGTTACGGGGGAGCCCATGCCCAGCGACTGCCCTAAAGGCAGGTACCTTGGAGCAGTCATCATCACACCAGATAATGGAGAATATGCAACATCAATCCCATCACAGTAGCTGACAATTAAAGTTCAGTGGCTGATATTTGTTAAATTTAGACATACAGCCTGGTAACAGGCCCTCCCAGCCCACGAGCCCGTGCCACCCAAATACACCCAATTGATCTACAGCCCCTATACATTTTGAATGGTGGGACGAAACCGGAGCACCCAGAGGAAATCCATACAGACATGGGGAGAACATACAAACTCCTTACAGACAGCAAAGGATTAGAGTCCCAGGTCGCTGGCGCTGTAACAGAGTCGTACTGACCGCTCGACTCACCGTAGCATCAAATTTAAAAAAAGGAAAATCATGGTTGATGGCCACAAATTATGGCTGACACCAAAATCTAATTATAGATTCTGGCAATTCGGCTCCTGTCTTCAATGGAGAAGGTTTTGCTAAACATGATGGTCTATAGACACTGTGGTTGAAGTGAAAACACAACACTGGAGAAACTCAGCAGGTCAAACATTCTTCTTTATGTACCAAAGGTAAAAATATAGAACCAATGTTTCAGGCTTGAGCCCTTCATCAAGGTAGATGTTGCCACTCCTTGGATCAGGACCATCTAATCACCTCAGTGAAGGGTGAGGCACGAGTTACATTGAACATTGATTAGGACAGAACATCAACAGACCTTTTGGCCCACAAAGTCGATGCTGGCTGATAGCCAAAATACTCCAATGACCTCTGTGTGATCTCCGTGCCTCTATACCCATGCCCGTCCAAATGCCTTCTAAACATTGCTGATGTATCCATTCACCATCTTTCACCACCCCACTCTGGGCAAAAACTTAGCTTGTAAATCTCCTTTAAACCTTCCCTCTCTCACCTTAAAGTTACACCCTCTAGTATTGGACATTTCCACCCTGGGCAAAAAAAACTGTAGTCATACCCTCGTAACTTTATAAAACTATCAGATCACCCCCTCGGTCTCTAATGTTCCAAGGAAAACAGCCTGAATTTGGCCAACATCAGGCAAACCTCTTGGCGATCCATGACTTCTCCAGTGCCCCCATATCTTTTGTGTAACCCAGAAACCAGAATCGCACACAGATTTTCTCGGGACTGCATTTCCTGAGAAGACAAGGCTACTGGTCACCATTATGCCAACCTTCTACAGGAGCTCTATCGAGAGGGTCCTGGCATGGTTGCTACAGAGAAATGGATTGGAGGTCAAGCCACGAGACCATGTCTGAAGAGGGCGTGAAAAATCATCTTTCAGCTGCTCCTGTCGGGGAAGAGATCCAGGAGGATCCGAGCCAGCACCACCAGGCTGAGGAACAGCTTCTTCCCACGGGCAGTGAGGATGCTGAACGACCAAAGGAACCGATCACACTAACCCTCCGAGACTCTCATATTCATGAAACAATACTTATTTTTTTGTATAGATGAAATACTTGTCCTGCATATGTTTTGTTTGTATGTGTGTTATGTCCGGTTGTGTGTCTGCTTGTTTTGCACCAAGGACCGGAGGATGCTGTTTCATTGGGTTGTTCTTGTACAATCAGATGACAATAAATTTGACAGCTTGAAAAGTCTCCAAAAATGTAACACAGCTGAAACACAATTTGCCAATTTTTATACTCAATGCCCTGACCAATAAAGTAAGTATATCTATTGGATGCTTTCTTTACTACCCCATCCAATTCATTATTATTTAGACACACTGCACACTAACAGGCCATTTTGCTCCATGAGTCTATGGCGCCTAATTACACCCAATTGACCAACATGCCCACAGTATGTTTTGGAGGACGGGAAGAAACCAGAGCTCCACAGGAAAAACTCACGCAGACATGGGGAGAACATACAAACTCCTTACAGACAGTGCAGGATTCGAACCTTACTCCTGATCGGTGGCACAGCAAAGGTGTTGCGCTAACCACTACACCAACCATGCTGCCCCCTTGTGTTGTCGCTTTAAATAAACTTTGAATTTGCACTCCCATATCCCTTTGTACGTCAACGTTCCTGAAGTCTTGCTATTTACTGACAGACAATGGAAGCAGATGAACAAATGCTGGCAAGAAATTCAGGCAGTCTATCACGTTGTTTAGAAGGGTAGACTGGTAATTATTTTCTTATGGGGAACCATAGGGTCATCAGTGGACATGAAAGAGGCTTTGGATAGATTTCCTGAGCTCAGTCAACATTAACATCAAGCAACACCAGACCATAGAAACATGTCGAAGGCCATACTAAAGTCAATAAAGACAACATCCACAGCCTTTCCCTCATCGACCATCTTGGTAACTTCAAAAAACCTACAAGATTTGTTAAACACGATCTACCACACATAAATCCGTGCTGACTGTCCTTATATTAGCTGATTACGGTCCAAATATCTATATATCCTAGCTCTCAGAAATCCTTCAAATAATTTACATATTACTGACATCAGGCTCACTAGCCTTTAATTACCTGATTTACTCTTGGAGCCGTTTGTAAATAGCAGGACAACATGAGCTACTCTCCAATCCTCCGGCGCCTCCCCAGTGACTAAGGCTATTTAAATATATCCACCAGGGGCCCTGTAATTTCAGCACGGGGGAATATCATACCTGGTCCAGAGGATTTGTCTACATTTATTCGCTGTAAGCTCTCCCCCTCCTCCTCCTCCTCCTCCACATGCTCCATAACACTTCTACTTGTTTCCTTTCCATCCTTATTCCCAGTTTCTTGCATAAATACCAATGCAAAAAATTGTTCAAGATCTCCCCCTTTCTCAAGGTTCCACACGTAGTTGACCATTCTGATTTTCTAGGGGTCCAATTTTGTCCTTTACTATCCTTTTACTTTAATATACTTGCAGAAACCCTTTGGATTTTCCTTCACATCATCTGCCAAAGCACCTTCTTATCTTTTTCACTTCCTGATTTCCTTCTTAAGCATCCTCTTATAGTTCTATACTCTGCAATAGCTCATTTGCTCCTTGTTGTCTATACGCATATATAGCCCCTCCTTTTCTCAACCAGCTCTCCAATACCCCTTGAAAACTAAGGTTCCCTATGCCTGTTAACTTTGCCCTTATTCCTGGTAGGAAAATGCAATCTCTGCTCTCAAAATTTTTCAGAAGGGGAAAATGAGAAGGTAAAGTGCGGCAGGGGCCAGAGGATTCCAGGGAACAGACTAGGGAGTAATTTAGAAACAAGGAGCAGCACTTGCATTACCAACAAGTGATAATTCTACCTGGCCTGGAAGAACAAAGAATCTCAGGTTTGTACAGGATGTCATGTGTGCACTCAGACAATAAATCTAAAATCCAATGCAGGCAAGTGGGATTCGGGAAGGTGGGTTAAAATGGTCAGTTCACACACACTGGGCTGAAGAGCCTGTTTCTGTGCTGAATAGCTCGACAAGCCGTTTCCATTTCTCAAAGGTTGGTTGGGAAGAAAGGATTCACAGTGAATGAAAACAAGGGCATGAGTCACCAGTACTTGAGCAGAGAGCATTGCGTTGTGAAGATTGGGAGCATTCACATCAGTGAGGACAGCCCTGCGGAGATAACGGCTGTTTGATAATGGTGGTATGTCTAACTTTGGGGAAAGATCGGATGCTCTTCTAATGTAATGGAGTTAAACTTTTTAAGGTTATTAATTATTTTCACAATCCATAAAATCACTTGGATCTTGTTTGTGAGTTTGTGTTTCTGTTTAAAATGCTAGTGAAATTATATTACCAGATAATTTTGAGGGGAAGGGGGTGGAGTTTGTAGTATAGTATTTACTTTTTAAAAAAATTTTCAATTTGCCAAATGTTACGATCTAGTTTTATGTCATGTTTTTTTTTCTTATACGAGGCTTTCTTTTGTATATCCCCTTTTGATTTGTGGCTACTATTTGCGTACTATTGTAAAAATCAATAAAATATTGGAAAAAGAAAGCTCTGTGGAAGTGAGGTGGCACTCCCTTCCAATGGAGAAATTAATTTACAAGTCCTATTTTTTTATTGCAAATCCTAACTGTGTTTAGCAGAGGTGGGTTTCTGCAAACTGATGTCAAATGATCTCAGGCAACATTTGTGCAGAAATTACAAATGCTCAAATCTCTCAGGAAGGCAGCCAACATCATAAAGGACCCCAACCACCCTGGTCACAACCTCTTCACTGCTCCCTGCAGGTAGAAGGTACAGAAGGTCCAGCACCTCTAGGTTCAAGAACAGTTTCTTCCCAACAGCCATCAGGCTCTTGAACCTCCCTGTGCAACCTGAAGTATAAAATACTCTGAGACTTGGTCTGTGTACACTTCTAAAACATTGTTTTTTTCTTCTTGCACTTCAGCTGTGAATATTTACCCATCTACTCCTTTTATATTTATTATAATATTTTTATCCAGTATTGGCATATTGTGGCATCAGAACCGAGATTCACAAGGGCACTGAGGGAAAGGAGGGCTCCCTGAAAGGCCTCGGGTGCTGAAGGCTTCCTGATCGCATCGGAGCTTGGATCTGGAGCTCGGGCAGCCGATGGATCATACAGGAGTCTGTGGGGCTGCAGAGACTGTGGGACAACTCAGTGACTCTTAAGGGACTCTTCAGGGACTCTCATTTGCTTCTCTTTCTCCTAATGTTAGGGGCACCAGGCAATGCTCGCAGAGATTCTTCATTTCCCTTATGGCAGACAAAACTTAAAGTATATCATATACATTACATTTTTATGTATTATTACACAGAACATGACAGCACAGTAAAGGCTCCCTCCCTACCTCATAACCCTTTATTTTTCTTCCATCCATGTGCCTAATGGTCTCTTAAATGCCCCTAATGTTTCAGCCTCCATCATCACCCCTGGCAAGGCATTCCAGGCACCCACAACTCTGTGTATATAAAAAAAACGTACCCCCAACGTCTCCCTTAAACTTCCTTCCTTTCACTGTGAACACATGTCCTCTGGTGTTTGCTATTCCTGCCCTGGGAAACAAGTGCTGGCTGTCCACCTTATCTACATCTCTTAAAATCTATTGTCACCTCTCATCCTTTTTTGCTCCAAAGAGAAAAGTCCCAGCTCTGCTAACCTTGCCTCATAAGACTTATTTTCCAATCCAGGCAACATCCTGATAAATCTTCTCTGCACCCTCTCCATAGCTTCCACATCTTTCCTGTAATGAGGTGACCAGAACTGAAGACAATACTCCAAGAGTAGTCTCACCAGAAATTTGTAGAGTTGTAAAATGACCTCTCAGCTTCTGAACTCAATTTCCCAATAAATGAAGCCCAGCGCCCCATCAGCCTTCTTAACTACCCTATCACCCTGTGCATCAACCTTGAGGGATGTATGGATTTGGACCCCAAGGTCCCTCTGTTCCTCTACAGTTAAGTATCCAACTGTTAACCCTGTACTCAGCCTTCTGGTTTGTCCTTCCAAAAGGCATCACCTCACACTTATCCAGATTGAACTCCATCTGCCACTTTTTTTACCCAACTCTGCATCCTGTCTATATCCTTTTGTAACCTTTGATAACTTCAGCTCCATCCACAACTCCTCAAACCTATGTATCATCCACAAACTTACTGACCCATCTTTCCGCCTCTTCATCCAGGTCATTCATAAAAATCACAAAGAGCAGGGGTCCCAGAACAGAACTTTGCGGCCCCTCCATTAGTAACCATCCTCTCGGCAGAATACTTTCCTTCCACTACTCTGCTTTCTTCATGCAAACCAATTTTTAATCCACACACCCAAGATTCCATTGATCCCGAGCCTTGAGACTTTCTGAACGAGTCTCTCATTGGGCACTTTGTCAAATGCCTTTCTAAAGTCCATGTAGAACACATCTACCACCCTACCCTCATCAATTTCTTTTCTTACTTCCTCAATAAACTAAATTAGGCTCATGAGGCAAGGCTTTCCCCTCACAAAGCCATGCTGACCATCTCTGAAGAGACTATAAATAGGAACCTTAATTTATTTTAACTACTGCTGGTGCATCTTACATACATGTGTGCTGCAGCAAGTAAGAATTTCAGTGTATTGTACTCTTATATATGGCAATAAACTCTCATCATCACAGCAATAAAGAAGTTGTTTCTTGATGGTGCTCCAACATGCTGGCACAAGGAAAATTGTTGTTTCCTAGATCCAGAGAACCAGTTTCAATGCTGACTGCCAATGCTTTCCTTGTGGAATTTGCACGTTCTCTTGTATTCCACAGACATGCAGGTTGGTAGGGTATTTGGCCACTGTAACATGCCCCCTGTGGGTGGATGAGGGGTAGAATTTGGGGGAGGGGTGTGGTCAATGGGTCAGAAATTAAATGAGTAATTAAATGAGATGTAAATGAGTCCTTGATGGGTCAGCACAGAATAATGAACTGAAAGGCCCATTTCCATGCTGTACAGCTCTTTGGCCTTGCACTACAAGATTCAATTAGTTGTCATGTAATAAAGACAGTGCAATATTACATGGAATGTGTTTTGGTCTGTCGTAAGGAGGACAGATTCATCATCGGCAAGGCTTGCCTGAAACACCTCTTACAGCCCGAGAAACAAACAAGAGTCCTCCCAGAGTCACTCTGTGTGTGTAGATTTGCCTCCAGTCCCACAGCTTCTGCAGCAACACAGTCCAAACCATCGGCAACCAGAGCCCCAGATCCAAACCTCCGACACAATCAGGAACCCTTCAGCGCACTTGGCACTCTCTTACATCCCGTTTCCGATCCCTTGAACCCCTTCAGCCAGTTTTGAGCCAGTCTCCAGCAGTCCAAGTTCCTTGACTGCGATTGCCATCAACCCCCGGCCTGTATGGGTTCCAAGCCTCAGGTCACCAACAGCCCCACCACCTGTGTGTTCTTCAGATTCAGAACTGCTGTGGTCACCATCCCATGGGTCGTCTCCTCTGCTTCTCCTTCTAAAACTCGGGGGGGGGGGGGTGGGGGACTCCCGATTTTCTGGTGCTCTGTGCCAGCCCTCTGCTTCCCCAGCATCTGCCACCCCTCATGGCCGCTGCATTCACAGGATTTCCAAATAAGATCATCATCTGTTCTATTTACAAGCCGTTTAAAGCACGTACGGAGCAAAGAGCAGTCGGACTGGATGGTTGGACCCTGTGGAGGAACTCTGTGTCTCTGCTCCCCGACATCCATGGGTCTGCACCAGCATTGCTGATACAGCAGCTCGTGCAGTGCCCCCACTTTTGTCAAATGGTTGCCTGGGTGGAAATAAGCAATTAAGCAAAGAAGCTCACATCCCGTGAATGAACAAAAATAAAAATCTCTGTCGGACTTGCACACCAGGGCCCGAAGTGAAAAAGAGCTTTATTGTCACTCAGTCCTGGGCCATTCATTTTCACCTGGCAGCTGCTACTTTTCCACTGTCAGAAAAGCTAAAAACTATTTCTGGGGAAATTATGGAGGGATAAAGCACCAGGTGGAAGGGCCATGAATGTTTTCTTGCTCTCTTCCTGCTTCTGAAAGGATGCCAGGGTTTCTGACACAGATGGTGCAATGGCTGTAAATCTGCCAGATCCGTGGTGTGACTGGAAGCTGACAGCCTCTTGTGCTAACTTCACTGCTCCTCTCGACACTGCCTTCCTGACAATGTCTCATTACTCATTAACCTTTGTTGCTGTCTTCAGTGCAACCAAGATAACAGAACAACCAATTCCAAATTCAGGGGTGGAGTGGAGAGGAAATTAAATGATTCCCCAAGTATAAAATGCAAGCGGCAGAGTTGTACTTTGATTTGGACATCATGTGCATAACAGACATGGATCTGGGCCCTCTCCAGCAGCACGGCATTCATATTGACTTCTCCGGTTCCTGCTGACCTGCTCTCCCTTCCCTCTGTCAGCTCTCCACCCCATCCCTCCTCCCCTTTCTCGTTGCTGTCCCCTCTCTCCCTTTTCTACCCATTACCTCCTGTCTTTGCAACCACACCTCCCCCCCTTACCCTTTTATTCAGGCACCTGATGACATTTTTCCATCCCTTGATGAAGGGCTCAAGCCCAAAACGTCAGTTCTGTATCTTTACCTTTGCTATATTGTCCACTGTTTGATCTGCTGAGTTTTTCCAGCATCGTGTTTTTACTTCAACCATGGTGTCTGCAGACTCTCGTGTTTTACAGCATTAGCGATTGGGACCCAGGTTCAAATCCCGCCCTGTCTGTAAGGAGTTCATACATTCTCCCCATGTCTGCATGGGTTTTCCCCGGAGACTCCGGTAACCTCCTACCCTTCAAAAATGTACCAGGGATGAAGATTAATGGGATGTAAATGGGCGACACAGGCCTGTAGGGCTGAATTGGCCTGTTACTGTGCAGTACGCCTACATTTAAATTCACATGGATCGAAGAGCCTGTTCCTGAGCTGTTCTCATGTACCACATGAGTACAGAAAATTGGAGTCAAGAGCATTTGATTTCAAACTGGTTGTAGGAAGAGTGAAGAGGTATGTCATAACATCACATAGATTCCCTTGAGGTATAGTCCAGGAACCAGAAAAAGTTGATTTAAAATAATAATCATGATTAGACTTTAAAAAAAAATACATTTTTATGTTTTGTTCTCAAAAGTAAGGAGATCACGTTAACATAGAAAATTACAGCACAGTACAGGCCCTTCAGCCCACAAGACACTCAATAAATGAACCCTTCCCCACCTCACACCCATAATCCTCTATTTTTCTTGCATCCATGTGCCTGTATGTTGAATGCCCCTGTTGTTCCAGCCTCCACCACTATTCCTGGCAATGCATTCCAAGCACCCACTACTCTATGTAAAAAAAACTTACCCCTGGCATCTCCTTTAAACTTTGCTCCCCTCCCCTTGTACAGCGGTCCTCTGGTGTTTGCTACTCTTACCCTGGGTAAAAGGCTCTGGCTGTCCACCATCTCTATGCATGGGAGGGGGGTGCTCCACTCAACACCGCAGGAAACTGCAGAGGGTAGTGAACATGGCTCAGAACATGGGTCAGAACATCATTTGCCCCGTCACACACACCACTCCCCTCCATCAACTCCATGTATAAGTCACACTACAGTGGAAAAGCAGCTAGCGTATTAACAGACTCATCCCACCCCCAGCCACTCTCTTCATGCCCCCTCCAGTCAGCAAGATTCATCAGTGTGAGATCACGTATGACCAGATTCAGGTGCAGTTTCATTCCTGCTGTTATCAGACTCATGACTGAACCCCAAAGTATTAAAGTGATGTTGCCTTTACTCTGTTCTAGCTGATCTTTCCCTGTCACTCTGTACTCCCTCACTGTGCCTTACCCATTACAAGATGTCCACTGGCCTGCTTGCAAAGCAACCTCTCACTACATCTTGGTACATGTGACAACAAACGTGGACTAGAACTTGATGTGCTGTATCCAGGAATTTATGGAACAGGCTCACAAGTTCTCCCACGCTACATCAAGAGGAGCTTGATAAAATAAATTTGATTTATTACGTAATTTCATCAACTCAGACAGAAGAGGTAACATGCAACATTCAGTCCTACGTGTAGAATGCCAGGAGGAACTGCAATAGTCACCAAATGTTTGCTGTTAATGGCACCACTTTCACTGAGATCTAACAGTTCTTTCTTTGCTCAAATCTCTCAGCAAGTGTTTGTAGACTGCAACTTGATTTCGGCAGCTGTGACTTGAGAACAATGAACCAGGATGATCTGGTTGGACGGATTGTGTTCGCGTGGACAGCACCACAATCTTTATTTGCTTTCCACGTGCTGAGCGTTACATAAGGAACAGTGGAAGTGTTGGCAAATGCAGCTCTCAGTTAAGCAACCTTGACACAGGGAGGGATTGTATGAAGCACACAATGGCAGGGAAGATGCAATGTTAGCAAGGCAGTGGGATGGCAGGAGCGAGTGATGTTACATGGCAAGGCACCAGCACCCAAACTCTGCAGCAATTTCCATGCACCAGTCACATACAGACAAAAGTATTGGCCATCACCTTCACCCGGACGCACCAAGTTCTCTAACAAGTCAATTTGAAATTAGTAGCATTATAACAGTTAGGAAAATGATATTACAGTGCCAGTGACCCAGGTTTGAATCCGGCAGTGTCTGTAAGGAGTTTGCACGTTCTCCCCATGACTTGTGTGGGTTGCCCCTGGTTCCCTCCCACACTTCAAGGACAAATGGGATTACTAGGTTAATTGGTCACAGGGATGTACTTGGACAGCATGGGCTTGTGGGCCGGAAGGACCAGTTACTGTGCTGTATCGCTAAAAAAAAGATTTTTTTTTTAAAATAACCAAATTTCTCTTTCCCTTGCAGACTGCTGGTAAAACTGGCAGTGTTCCATCATTAGTGCAGATTGTGACATTGCATTTAGGAAAGATATAAAGATCAGTGAATTCTAAATCCATTATCTCAAACTCTTCACCACAATGTTAAAAGTCTCACCCCCTCCTATGAAACACCCCCCCCCCCACACAATTCCATCCTCTCCACATTCCTTCGCTCTTCCTTGAGAACTCTGTGCTTTGAATTTTCTTGATTATCTAAAGATGACACCTCCCACTGCAAGCACTGAGATTTCTCCAAATCTTTCCCTCATTGGGAGCTCCCAAAAACCCTAAAGTATTTCCAGGATATTAATTTGAAAGAGAACTTACAGGCACTAGTAAAGTAGTGCCCATCTTTGGAGTGTGTGTAGAAACTGGGGAACCCACGTGGAAACTGGGGGAACATGGAAATTCCATGCTGCAGAAGTCAGGATCGAACCTGGGCTGGTCTTACTGTGAGGCAGCAGGTACCACCAGCCATACAGCAAAAGAAAAAGTTTCTGGGGCCAGAAATCTAAAATAAAGAGGGAAACCCTTGGTAGGGAAGGCAGCATCTGTTGGGAAGGGATGTGACTTCCTGCAGGCAGACAATCCAGTGATCATTGGGAAGGGTGAACAAATTTAAATTCCTGGGAGTCACTATCTCGGATGACCTTTCCTGGCCCCCAATACACTAATGTCATCATGAAGAAAGTGTGTCAGCACCTCTACTTCCTCAGGAGTTTGTGAGGGTTCAATAGGACATGGTAAACCCTGGCACATTTCTACAGATGTGTGGTGGAAAGTGTACTGACTTTGGGATGGTATACAGGCACTAATAGCTCTGTGCGCAAAGCCCTGCAAAAGGTATTACATCACTGCAAGACTCTCCCCACCAATGAGAACATCTATGGGGAATGCTACCATCAGAGAGCAGCAGCCATCATCAAGGACCCACACCACCCAGCACACACACACCTCTTTCCTGATGCAGCGAGAACAATCGATGCCACAAGACTCACCCCACCAGGTTCAGGAACAGCTGCTCCCCCTTCACCATCAGGCTCCGAGATACATTTAAGGACTCACATGTGCACATTATTTATTACTGAATTCTTATTTCTGTATTTACCCACTCAGTTTGTTTACATTTCTTTCTTTTATATACAGATCTTTTTCTTGAGCGAAGCTTACACTGTGATGATGTAATGGGGGGGGGGGGCTATTATACTGACTGCTTGCTATTGGCTTTGTTTGTAGAGATACTCCACCCTACTGGTAAAACAGATGGAGATGCTTTTCCCATTGGCCAGTTAGTTGTGGTTTTAGTCTGTTAATAAAAGCCCTGTATTGGTATAATACTTGACTGGTCCATGTCTATGGCATATCATACACACCTAGAAATACTGCCTGGCCCACAAAAGAAGAATCTCAGGGTTGTACGTGATGTTATTTAAGTACTCTGACAATAAATCCGAATTTGTACTTGAGAAATGGGTCTTGTTAATGTACTAGGTCAGAACCCATCATCAAGAGTTCAGTGCGGCTCTCCCCATACCTTGAACAGTATCCACCTGTAAACCACCACTATTACAGATTACACTACTTATTGTGAGAGTTTGCTGTGTCAGTGTTTCTTGCATCTCAATACTTAACAGTGTGGAGGAACAGAGGGAACTTGGGGTCCAAATTCATCCATCTCTCAAGGTCATCGCAAAGGTTGATAGGATAGTTAAGAAGGCCCATGGGATGCTGGGTTTCATTAATAGGGAGATTAAGTTCAAGAATTGAGAGGTCATTTTGCAACTCTACAAATCTCTGGTGAGGCCACACTTAGAATATTGCGTTCAGTTCTGGTCACCTCATTACAGGATGGATGCGGAAGCCAATGGAAGGGGTGCAGAGGAGATTTACCAGGATGCTGTCTGGATTTGAAAATGTCTTTTGAGGCAAGGTTTCCAGAGCTGGGACTTTTCTCTTTGGAGCGTAGAAGGATGAGAGGAGACTTCGTAGAGGTCAACAAAATTCTGAGAGGCTTAGATAAAGTAGCCAGAGCCTTTTTCTCAGGCAGGAGTGGCAAACACCAGAGGACACCTGTATAAAGTGAGGGAGGATAGATTAGGGGAGACATCAGGGGTAAGTTTTTATTTTTTAAAAATCCAGAGAGTTGAGGGTGCCTGGAATGCTTTGCCAGGAACCGTGATGGAGGCTGAAACATTGGGGCCATTGAACAGACTTTTAGATAAGAAGGAAGAGTTTAGTATTTTATTTTGTAGGAATAAATAGGTCGGCATTACATCGAGGGCTGAAGGCCCTGTTCTGTGCTGTAGTGTTCTATGTTCAACGGTAACTACACAAAAAATCTTCAGCACACAAGCACATGGTTCTAGACTGCCCTCTGAAATACTTCATACATTCACCGAGTTGCTTTAGATTGGAGGAACAATGCATTCCCAGGAGCACATCACCAACCTTCCCAAGGGTGATGAAGGACAGGAATCAAACACTGGACTTCCCAGTCAGGAGCACCTCCTACAAATGAGTAGAACACTGATGTCGGACCAATGCTCTTGAATGGAATTAGAGGTTCAAAAGTATAAATAGCAATGCAGATAGAAGACAGCAGGATTAGACTGGATGGCATGGATACAGAGAGGATCTGGCAGAGATGTAATTTGAAGCCCAGTAGCATGTGGGATAATAACACTGAGTGTGTTTAGACTTGAAATTGAATTTTCATCAACATCCACTTCCAAATACCAAACCAAATCTCAAGACAGGGTTTATGAGTAAACCTATCAAATTAGAACAATATCATTTTCCCTTCAAGTACTATATCTTTATAGCAACTCATCTCAATGTAGGATCTTAAATGTTTTCATCATTTTGGAAGTCCAGCGAGTTACCCCAAGGTTTCTGGAGAGACAAAATCTTCTGCATCCTATCCCTCGTCTGTAACGTGCTATTCTCCAACTGCACGGCATGAAAACAAAGATCAAAGTTTTTCACAGGGTCAACCCAGAGTAACTTGGAGTGATAAGGGGGTTCTGAAGACACCCAGTTGCCAGCAATGTCTGGATCCCAAACAATGAATAAATGGGCCTCTTGGGGGTGATAGTGAACCACCTCAAGCCACTGAAGCCTTGGAGTAGTTGGGTTATGAGCTTCAGATTGGGACTCAGTGACAATGAAGGAACTGGGAAGCATTTCCAAGGCGGGATGTCCACAGCATGGGGTGGGGAAGCTGCAGGTAATGGTGTTTGCATAAACTTTGCATAAAGCCCTTGGAGTACAAGTTGCTGTCCCTCCAGTTTACAAGTCTGCAACCTGTCAGAGCACGAGGCCATGGACAGACATGTCATACCGCAATGGGGATGTGGATTTGAAGTGGCTAGCCATTGGCAGGTCCTGTTTAATATCTCCATAAAACCTTCACCACTCTGCTGCTAATTGGGGCTGGACATTTGGGATTTATCCAAACTGGACCCCTCCTACGGTTCTTGGAGGCTTTCCATGCTATCGGGTAGATGCCAGTTGCTGTCTCTGTGTACTGGAACAACTTAGCACAGGGCACAACTGATTCTGGAGCGCGGGTCTTCAGCACTACCGCTGGGACCTTGTCTGATCCCTGCGTTTCCTGACATCTCGGAGTGAATCACAGAATATTTTTTGTGAAGGCAGGGATCTCAGGAGGCAGTCAAGCTAGATCATCTAATCACCACCTCAGGCTGCTTTAATCTTTCCTTCAGCACTTGTGCACTGGGCCTGGCAAGGAAGGGAATTTTCTCTGAGCTTCCTCTCCTCATTACCTATAATTGTCCATCACTATTCAACACAAGTGGAGGCAGCACTGCTGAGCTTTGATCTGGTCCATCAGTTGCTAGATTACCTGGGATGCAAACGTGTATTATCCAACACATCCTCCTCCACCATTTCCACCACCTACTACACGATTCTGCTATCTTCCCCTCTCCTCAGGGACCACTCCCTCCGTGACTCCCTTGTACACTCCTCCCTCCCCACCAATCATCCCCATGGGACCTAACCGTAGGAGATGCTCAACGTACCCACCACGCCTCCTCCCTCACTCCCATTCTGTGGGGGTCCTCTACTGCATCTGTGGGGGTCCTCTACTGCATCTGTGGGGGTCCTCTACTGCATCTGTGGGGGTCCTCTACTGCATCTGTGGGGGTCCTCTACTGCATCTGTGGGGGTCCTCTACTGCATCTGTGGGGGTCCTCTACTGCATCTGTGGGGGTCCTCTACTGCATCTGTGGGGGTCCTCTACTGCATCTGTGGGGGTCCTCTACTGCATCTGTGGGGGTCCTCTACTGCATCTGTGGGGGTCCTCTACTGCATCTGTGGGGGTCCTCTACTGCATCTGTGGGGGTCCT
Organism: Narcine bancroftii; assembly: GCF_036971445.1. Classification (NCBI taxonomy): domain Eukaryota; kingdom Metazoa; phylum Chordata; class Chondrichthyes; order Torpediniformes; family Narcinidae; genus Narcine; species Narcine bancroftii. The sequence continues at coordinate 103,242,399 of NC_091479.1, read as the reverse complement.
CTACTGCATCTGTGGGGGTCCTCTACTGCATCTGTGGGGGTCCTCTACTGCATCTGTGGGGGTCCTCTACTGCATCTGTGGGGGTCCTCTACTGCATCTGTGGGGGTCCTCTACTGCATCTGTGGGGGTCCTCTACTGCATCTGTGGGGGTCCTCTACTGCATCTGTGGGGGTCCTCTACTGCATCTGTGGGGGTCCTCTACTGCATCTGTGGGGGTCCTCTACTGCATCTGTGGGGGTCCTCTACTGCATCTGTGGGGGTCCTCTACTGCATCTGTGGGGGTCCTCTACTGCATCTGTGGGGGTCCTCTACTGCATCTGTGGGGGTCCTCTACTGCATCTGTGGGGGTCCTCTACTGCATCTGTGGGGGTCCTCTACTGCATCTGTGGGGGTCCTCTACTGCATCTGTGGGGGTCCTCTACTGCATCTGTGGGGGTCCTCTACTGCATCTGTGGGGGTCCTCTACTGCATCTGTGGGGGTCCTCTACTGCATCTGTGGGGGTCCTCTACTGCATCTGTGGGGGTCCTCTACTGCATCTGTGGGGGTCCTCTACTGCATCTGTGGGGGTCCTCTACTGCATCTGTGGGGGTCCTCTACTGCATCTGTGGGGGTCCTCTACTGCATCTGTGGGGGTCCTCTACTGCATCTGTGGGGGTCCTCTACTGCATCTGTGGGGGTCCTCTACTGCATCTGTGGGGGTCCTCTACTGCATCTGTGGGGGTCCTCTACTGCATCTGTGGGGGTCCTCTACTGCATCTGTGGGGGTCCTCTACTGCATCTGTGGGGGTCCTCTACTGCATCTGTGGGGGTCCTCTACTGCATCTGTGGGGGTCCTCTACTGCATCTGTGGGGGTCCTCTACTGCATCTGTGGGGGTCCTCTACTGCATCTGTGGGGGTCCTCTACTGCATCTGTGGGGGTCCTCTACTGCATCTGTGGGGGTCCTCTACTGCATCTGTGGGGGTCCTCTACTGCATCTGTGGGGGTCCTCTACTCCATCTGTGGGGGTCCTCTACTCCATCTGTGGGGGTCCTCTACTCCATCTGTGGGGGTCCTCTACTCCATCTGTGGGGGTCCTCTACTCCATCTGTGGGGGTCCTCTACTCCATCTGTGGGGGTCCTCTACTCCATCTGTGGGGGTCCTCTACTCCATCTGTGGGGGTCCTCTACTCCATCTGTGGGGGTCCTCTACTCCATCTGTGGGGGTCCTCTACTCCATCTGTGGGGGTCCTCTACTCCATCTGTGGGGGTCCTCTACTCCATCTGTGGGGGTCCTCTACTCCATCTGTGGGGGTCCTCTACTCCATCTGTGGGGGTCCTCTACTGCATCTGTGGGGGTCCTCTACTGCATCTGTGGGGGTCCTCTACTGCATCTGTGGGGGTCCTCTACTGCATCTGTGGGGGTCCTCTACTGCATCTGTGGGGGTCCTCTACTGCATCTGTGGGGGTCCTCTACTGCATCTGTGGGGGTCCTCTACTGCATCTGTGGGGGTCCTCTACTGCATCTGTGGGGGTCCTCTACTGCATCTGTGGGGGTCCTCTACTGCATCTGTGGGGGTCCTCTACTGCATCTGTGGGGGTCCTCTACTGCATCTGTGGGGGTCCTCTACTGCATCTGTGGGGGTCCTCTACTGCATCTGTGGGGGTCCTCTACTGCATCTGTGGGGGTCCTCTACTGCATCTGTGGGGGTCCTCTACTGCATCTGTGGGGGTCCTCTACTGCATCTGTGGGGGTCCTCTACTGCATCTGTGGGGGTCCTCTACTGCATCTGTGGGGGTCCTCTACTGCATCTGTGGGGGTCCTCTACTGCATCTGTGGGGGTCCTCTACTGCATCTGTGGGGGTCCTCTACTGCATCTGTGGGGGTCCTCTACTGCATCTGTGGGGGTCCTCTACTGCATCTGTGGGGGTCCTCTACTGCATCTGTGGGGGTCCTCTACTGCATCTGTGGGGGTCCTCTACTGCATCTGTGGGGGTCCTCTACTGCATCTGTGGGGGTCCTCTACTGCATCTGTGGGGGTCCTCTACTGCATCTGTGGGGGTCCTCTACTGCATCTGTGGGGGTCCTCTACTGCATCTGTGGGGGTCCTCTACTGCATCTGTGGGGGTCCTCTACTGCATCTGTGGGGGTCCTCTACTGCATCTGTGGGGGTCCTCTACTGCATCTGTGGGGGTCCTCTACTGCATCTGTGGGGGTCCTCTACTGCATCTGTGGGGGTCCTCTACTGCATCTGTGGGGGTCCTCTACTGCATCTGTGGGGGTCCTCTACTGCATCTGTGGGGGTCCTCTACTGCATCTGTGGGGGTCCTCTACTGCATCTGTGGGGGTCCTCTACTGCATCTGTGGGGGTCCTCTACTGCATCTGTGGGGGTCCTCTACTGCATCTGTGGGGGTCCTCTACTGCATCTGTGGGGGTCCTCTACTGCATCTGTGGGGGTCCTCTACTGCATCTGTGGGGGTCCTCTACTGCATCTGTGGGGGTCCTCTACTGCATCTGTGGGGGTCCTCTACTGCATCTGTGGGGGTCCTCTACTGCATCTGTGGGGGTCCTCTACTGCATCTGTGGGGGTCCTCTACTGCATCTGTGGGGGTCCTCTACTGCATCTGTGGGGGTCCTCTACTGCATCTGTGGGGGTCCTCTACTGCATCTGTGGGGGTCCTCTACTGCATCTGTGGGGGTCCTCTACTGCATCTGTGGGGGTCCTCTACTGCATCTGTGGGGGTCCTCTACTGCATCTGTGGGGGTCCTCTACTGCATCTGTGGGGGTCCTCTACTGCATCTGTGGGGGTCCTCTACTGCATCTGTGGGGGTCCTCTACTGCATCTGTGGGGGTCCTCTACTGCATCTGTGGGGGTCCTCTACTGCATCTGTGGGGGTCCTCTACTGCATCTGTGGGGGTCCTCTACTGCATCTGTGGGGGTCCTCTACTGCATCTGTGGGGGTCCTCTACTGCATCTGTGGGGGTCCTCTACTGCATCTGTGGGGGTCCTCTACTGCATCTGTGGGGGTCCTCTACTGCATCTGTGGGGGTCCTCTACTGCATCTGTGGGGGTCCTCTACTGCATCTGTGGGGGTCCTCTACTGCATCTGTGGGGGTCCTCTACTGCATCTGTGGGGGTCCTCTACTGCATCTGTGGGGGTCCTCTACTGCATCTGTGGGGGTCCTCTACTGCATCTGTGGGGGTCCTCTACTGCATCTGTGGGGGTCCTCTACTGCATCTGTGGGGGTCCTCTACTGCATCTGTGGGGGTCCTCTACTGCATCTGTGGGGGTCCTCTACTGCATCTGTGGGGGTCCTCTACTGCATCTGTGGGGGTCCTCTACTGCATCTGTGGGGGTCCTCTACTGCATCTGTGGGGGTCCTCTACTGCATCTGTGGGGGTCCTCTACTGCATCTGTGGGGGTCCTCTACTGCATCTGTGGGGGTCCTCTACTGCATCTGTGGGGGTCCTCTACTGCATCTGTGGGGGTCCTCTACTGCATCTGTGGGGGTCCTCTACTGCATCTGTGGGGGTCCTCTACTGCATCTGTGGGGGTCCTCTACTCCATCTGTGGGGGTCCTCTACTCCATCTGTGGGGGTCCTCTACTCCATCTGTGGGGGTCCTCTACTCCATCTGTGGGGGTCCTCTACTCCATCTGTGGGGGTCCTCTACTCCATCTGTGGGGGTCCTCTACTCCATCTGTGGGGGTCCTCTACTCCATCTGTGGGGGTCCTCTACTCCATCTGTGGGGGTCCTCTACTCCATCTGTGGGGGTCCTCTACTCCATCTGTGGGGGTCCTCTACTCCATCTGTGGGGGTCCTCTACTCCATCTGTGGGGGTCCTCTACTCCATCTGTGGGGGTCCTCTACTCCATCTGTGGGGGTCCTCTACTCCATCTGTGGGGGTCCTCTACTCCATCTGTGGGGGTCCTCTACTCCATCTGTGGGGGTCCTCTACTCCATCTGTGGGGGTCCTCTACTCCATCTGTGGGGGTCCTCTACTCCATCTGTGGGGGTCCTCTACTCCATCTGTGGGGGTCCTCTACTCCATCTGTGGGGGTCCTCTACTCCATCTGTGGGGGTCCTCTACTCCATCTGTGGGGGTCCTCTACTCCATCTGTGGGGGTCCTCTACTCCATCTGTGGGGGTCCTCTACTCCATCTGTGGGGGTCCTCTACTCCATCTGTGGGGGTCCTCTACTCCATCTGTGGGGGTCCTCTACTCCATCTGTGGGGGTCCTCTACTCCATCTGTGGGGGTCCTCTACTCCATCTGTGGGGGTCCTCTACTCCATCTGTGGGGGTCCTCTACTCCATCTGTGGGGGTCCTCTACTCCATCTGTGGGGGTCCTCTACTCCATCTGTGGGGGTCCTCTACTCCATCTGTGGGGGTCCTCTACTCCATCTGTGGGGGTCCTCTACTCCATCTGTGGGGGTCCTCTACTCCATCTGTGGGGGTCCTCTACTCCATCTGTGGGGGTCCTCTACTCCATCTGTGGGGGTCCTCTACTCCATCTGTGGGGGTCCTCTACTCCATCTGTGGGGGTCCTCTACTCCATCTGTGGGGGTCCTCTACTCCATCTGTGGGGGTCCTCTACTCCATCTGTGGGGGTCCTCTACTCCATCTGTGGGGGTCCTCTACTCCATCTGTGGGGGTCCTCTACTCCATCTGTGGGGGTCCTCTACTCCATCTGTGGGGGTCCTCTACTCCATCTGTGGGGGTCCTCTACTGCATCTGTGGGGGTCCTCTACTGCATCTGTGGGGGTCCTCTACTGCATCTGTGGGGGTCCTCTACTGCATCTGTGGGGGTCCTCTACTGCATCTGTGGGGGTCCTCTACTCCATCTGTGGGGGTCCTCTACTCCATCTGTGGGGGTCCTCTACTCCATCTGTGGGGGTCCTCTACTCCATCTGTGGGGGTCCTCTACTCCATCTGTGGGGGTCCTCTACTCCATCTGTGGGGGTCCTCTACTCCATCTGTGGGGGTCCTCTACTCCATCTGTGGGGGTCCTCTACTCCATCTGTGGGGGTCCTCTACTCCATCTGTGGGGGTCCTCTACTCCATCTGTGGGGGTCCTCTACTCCATCTGTGGGGGTCCTCTACTCCATCTGTGGGGGTCCTCTACTCCATCTGTGGGGGTCCTCTACTCCATCTGTGGGGGTCCTCTACTCCATCTGTGGGGGTCCTCTACTCCATCTGTGGGGGTCCTCTACTCCATCTGTGGGGGTCCTCTACTCCATCTGTGGGGGTCCTCTACTCCATCTGTGGGGGTCCTCTACTCCATCTGTGGGGGTCCTCTACTCCATCTGTGGGGGTCCTCTACTCCATCTGTGGGGGTCCTCTACTCCATCTGTGGGGGTCCTCTACTCCATCTGTGGGGGTCCTCTACTCCATCTGTGGGGGTCCTCTACTCCATCTGTGGGGGTCCTCTACTCCATCTGTGGGGGTCCTCTACTCCATCTGTGGGGGTCCTCTACTCCATCTGTGGGGGTCCTCTACTCCATCTGTGGGGGTCCTCTACTCCATCTGTGGGGGTCCTCTACTCCATCTGTGGGGGTCCTCTACTCCATCTGTGGGGGTCCTCTACTCCATCTGTGGGGGTCCTCTACTCCATCTGTGGGGGTCCTCTACTCCATCTGTGGGGGTCCTCTACTCCATCTGTGGGGGTCCTCTACTCCATCTGTGGGGGTCCTCTACTCCATCTGTGGGGGTCCTCTACTCCATCTGTGGGGGTCCTCTACTCCATCTGTGGGGGTCCTCTACTCCATCTGTGGGGGTCCTCTACTCCATCTGTGGGGGTCCTCTACTCCATCTGTGGGGGTCCTCTACTCCATCTGTGGGGGTCCTCTACTCCATCTGTGGGGGTCCTCTACTCCATCTGTGGGGGTCCTCTACTCCATCTGTGGGGGTCCTCTACTCCATCTGTGGGGGTCCTCTACTCCATCTGTGGGGGTCCTCTACTCCATCTGTGGGGGTCCTCTACTCCATCTGTGGGGGTCCTCTACTCCATCTGTGGGGGTCCTCTACTCCATCTGTGGGGGTCCTCTACTCCATCTGTGGGGGTCCTCTACTCCATCTGTGGGGGTCCTCTACTCCATCTGTGGGGGTCCTCTACTCCATCTGTGGGGGTCCTCTACTCCATCTGTGGGGGTCCTCTACTCCATCTGTGGGGGTCCTCTACTCCATCTGTGGGGGTCCTCTACTCCATCTGTGGGGGTCCTCTACTCCATCTGTGGGGGTCATCTACTCCATCTGTGGGGGTCATCTACTCCATCTGTGGGGGTCATCTACTCCATCTGTGGGGGTCATCTACTCCATCTGTGGGGGTCATCTACTCCATCTGTGGGGGTCATCTACTCCATCTGTGGGGGTCATCTACTCCATCTGTGGGGGTCATCTACTCCATCTGTGGGGGTCATCTACTCCATCTGTGGGGGTCATCTACTCCATCTGTGGGGGTCATCTACTCCATCTGTGGGGGTCATCTACTCCATCTGTGGGGGTCATCTACTCCATCTGTGGGGGTCATCTACTCCATCTGTGGGGGTCATCTACTCCATCTGTGGGGGTCATCTACTCCATCTGTGGGGGTCATCTACTCCATCTGTGGGGGTCATCTACTCCATCTGTGGGGGTCATCTACTCCATCTGTGGGGGTCATCTACTCCATCTGTGGGGGTCATCTACTCCATCTGTGGGGGTCATCTACTCCATCTGTGGGGGTCATCTACTCCATCTGTGGGGGTCATCTACTCCATCTGTGGGGGTCATCTACTCCATCTGTGGGGGTCATCTACTCCATCTGTGGGGGTCATCTACTCCATCTGTGGGGGTCATCTACTCCATCTGTGGGGGTCATCTACTCCATCTGTGGGGGTCATCTACTCCATCTGTGGGGGTCATCTACTCCATCTGTGGGGGTCATCTACTCCATCTGTGGGGGTCATCTACTCCATCTGTGGGGGTCATCTACTCCATCTGTGGGGGTCATCTACTCCATCTGTGGGGGTCATCTACTCCATCTGTGGGGGTCATCTACTCCATCTGTGGGGGTCATCTACTCCATCTGTGGGGGTCATCTACTCCATCTGTGGGGGTCATCTACTCCATCTGTGGGGGTCATCTACTCCATCTGTGGGGGTCATCTACTCCATCTGTGGGGGTCATCTACTCCATCTGTGGGGGTCATCTACTCCATCTGTGGGGGTCATCTACTCCATCTGTGGGGGTCATCTACTCCATCTGTGGGGGTCATCTACTCCATCTGTGGGGGTCATCTACTCCATCTGTGGGGGTCATCTACTCCATCTGTGGGGGTCATCTACTCCATCTGTGGGGGTCATCTACTCCATCTGTGGGGGTCATCTACTCCATCTGTGGGGGTCATCTACTCCATCTGTGGGGGTCATCTACTCCATCTGTGGGGGTCATCTACTCCATCTGTGGGGGTCATCTACTCCATCTGTGGGGGTCATCTACTCCATCTGTGGGGGTCATCTACTCCATCTGTGGGGGTCATCTACTCCATCTGTGGGGGTCATCTACTCCATCTGTGGGGGTCATCTACTCCATCTGTGGGGGTCATCTACTCCATCTGTGGGGGTCATCTACTCCATCTGTGGGGGTCATCTACTCCATCTGGTGCTTCCACTGTGGTCTACACTGGAGAGATTGGATGCAGACGGAGACATCGCTTTGCTGACCACCTCTGCTCTGAGCGCTGCAATAATGTGGATCTCCCAGTGGCCACTCATTTCAATTCTCCATCCCATTCCCTTGCTGACACGTCTGTCCATGGTCTCATGAGCTGCCAGACTGAGACCACCCGCAAATTGGAGGATCAACACCTCATCTTCCAACTGGGCTCCCTCCAAATGGATGGCATTAATATCGACTTCGAAATAAAAAAAATCCCCACTCCTCTTTCCCCATTGCCTTTCCCCCTCTCCTCTTGCACAAACAGGATAAATTCTTACCTTGACCCTTATCACATCCAATTTACACCTTTTGTTGTTCTGGATACCTCCCCTATTGTCTGAATTCTGCAATTTCTTGTTTCTGGGTCATTCTGCCTATTCCCTGAAGGGCTCAGGCCCGAAACCAGCAACAAATCTGTCTCCTAAAGACAAAGGGGCGGCATGGTTGGCGCAGCCATTAGTGCCAGCAATCAGTACCAGGGTTTGAAACCCAAACTGTTTGTACATGTCTGTGTGGGTTTTCCCCTGGGGCTCCAGTTTCCTCCCACCATTTGAAACATACTGGAGGTATAGGCTAATTGGGTGTAAATTGGACGGCACTGTCTCATGGGCTGAAATGGCCTGTTACTGTGCTAAATGTATAAATATTTTTTTAAATTACTATTTTAAAAAATTGAAATATTTGCTGAAAAGATCAGCCAAGTTCCTCCAGCATTTTGATGTATTTTTATGTACACATATGTTGTTTTCCCAAGGTTGCGCACAAGCATCAGTGTTTATTGTCACATACACATTCTATGTGGAGAGCATTCTGACAGGTTGCATCACTGTCTGGTGTGGAGGTGCCAATGCCCAGGACAGGAAAAGGCTACAGAGTGGTGTTAAAAACACACAGAAATGCTGGAGGAACTCAGCTGGTCTCGCAACGTCCACAGGAGGTAAAGGTACATCACCAGCGTTTCAGGTCTGAGCAAGACTGAATTACAGACCAGGGAGAGAAAGGGGGAAAATGGAAGGAGTCCAGACCACTGTCCGATGGACATGTAACTTCCACAGGTGGATTGACATGACCTACCTTCCTCAAACCTACTCCGTCCTTTACAAGACAGGCAACTCAGTCCAAGGTGATGACCCAAAGCAACATGCAGAAGGAAACTGAAGTTATCCATCCAGGATACCTAGATCAGACACACCACAGCACAGTACAGGCCCTTTGGCCTTTTGATGTTGTTCCAACCTATATATTCCTGCCAAATTAAAAAAAACTAAGCCCTTCCCATCTCGTAACCCTCTAGTTCTCTTCCATCCTTGTGCCTAAGAGTCTTTTAAATGCCCCTATTGTACCATCCTCCACTACCACCCCTAGCAAGACCTTCCAGGCCCCCACAACTCTAAAAAAATCTTACTACTGATACCTCCCCTAAACTTCACCTTGTACAGATGTCCTGAATACTCTTAGTTCTTCTTTACGTGTTTATTCTTGAGGAACACTGACTCACCAGCTGAGAGAGATCCACAATGGGAGTCAGGAAGAGGTGTCTGGGCTTGTATTTGAGTAAAAACCCAACCTCGACCCAGTGAGGAAGGAAGACTTTTCCAAGTCAGAACATTGATGGTGAGGGATCTAGTGATGCCAGTGAATGTTGCAGGATTGTGGTTGAAAACACGGAAGTCTGCAGGCACAGTGATTGTAGAAAAAACACAACGCTGGAGAAACACCGGTCACACAACCACATACGCAGCAAAGATAAATTACCACCGTTTCAGCCCTGAGCCTTTCACCAAGCTACGATCAAAACGTAGTTAGATTCCTGAATAAAATGATGAGGGAGGGCCAGGGGGAGGAGCAGAAGCACGAAGGCAGGTGGAGAAGGGAGGGGGATGTCTCTGTGAATGGAGAGCTGTAGGAAAGGAGACAGAGGGAAGGGGAAGAGAGGGAGAACGGAGAGTGGACTGGCAGAAACTGGAGAAGTCGCTGTTGATGCCATCCGGCCAGATGGAATATTAGATGTTGCTCCTCCAGTTTACAGGTTGCCTTGGTTTATTGTGGACTGATGTGTCGGCGCGGGAGTGGGGTACCAAATTGAAATTGTCGCCCAGTGGGAGATCCCTGTCATTGATGTGGACAGAGCAAAGGTGCTCAGCAAAGCAATCTCCCAGTCTGTACTCAGAGCCTGATACTTTTTGTGAAAAGAATATTTCCTGCCTCATCATTCAACACCAAGGGCATGGTCACCAACATAAGTGGTATTAATACTGTGGTGAGTCAGAGCATCAGGGCAGACATTTCAGTAGGTTATTAGACTAAAAGGAGACTGCAGGAAATGAATGTGAGCCAATTTAAGGCGATCAGGGATTTAGAATTGTTTAACTAAAAGGTTCAATGAAATGCCAACACCATCATCAATCAAACGTTTCTCAGGGTTTACAGAAAGTTCAACAACCTGCAAGTCTTTTAGCTTCCATTGGGATCATCAGGCTGACCTTAAAGCAACCTCTGTTGTATTTTACGGCCTCTCCTTCCAGTCAGTGAACTACTTCCCAGAGCTTGGATCACCACTTGACTAATTGCCATACTTTGAATGACCTTCAGTTAAATTAGACCTGAATGGCTGGAGTCACTAAAATGTTCAATTCCCCACTCCATTCCCTTGCCAACATGTCTGTCCATGGTCTCATGCACCCACAGCTCAGAGGAACAACACCCTATATTCCGTCCAGATGACACTAACATCAACTCCGGATTCTGTTAGCCCCTCTGCCCATCTTTCCCCATGCCTCCTTTCCTCTCGTCCCATCTCTCTCTCTCTCCCCCCCTTTTCTCCATCTCCTTCCCCCTGCTCTGCACTCAGCCATTCCTTTCCCAAATCAATTTTCACCTTTCCTCTTTCCTGTCCTCCTTTCCATATCTAATTAACACCTTTTGTCTGTTGGTCTGGACTCCTCCCTGCCCTCCTCCCTTTCTGCCCTTCTCCCTGGCCTTTTTATTTAGACACCTGCCTACTTTTCACTCATACCTTGAAGGATCAGGCCCGAAATGACAATTATATATCATTACTTCTTCTGGACACTGAGTGATCGGCTGAGTCCCTCCAGCATTTCTGTGTTCCTACAACAATCACAGCATCTACAGACTTAAGTTTCACCTCATTAAAATTCTCTCCAACCAGGACCCAAATCTTCCTGGTTTAAAAGAGGAACCCCGATTCATGTGGTGGAGTTGGGGATTTAAACTTTATCCCTCAAACCACACTTCAAGAAGTCTAGAAAGATTAAGGAATTCTGAACTATCTGTGTTTTTAGCTGATTAATGTAGCTGACAAATTATCATTTGAGACAGTCGACTTAAATTATCAACTGGAGAAAAGGACAGCAGATGCTGGAATCTGGGGCAAAAAATAAACTCTTGGAGAAACTCAGTGGGCATCATCTGGGGAAGCAAAGGGATAGACAATGCTTTGGGTCCAGACCGGGACTCCCACCATGCATCTATGGAGGCAGAGGGACGATGTAGATTCTCGACCCAAACTGAGACGTAGATTTTTGTAGCTGCGGTGGTCGATATTTGGACATTCAGGATGCTGGGAAGATCACCACTGAAGTCTTGAAGGGCTCTGACCCAAAACGTTGACCAGTCTTTCTTCCTGCTGATGCTGCTCGACCTGTTCAGTTCCCCCAGCAGTTGCTTTAACCTTTCTTCAATCTGAGGCGCCTGCAAGCTCACACCAATACACAAGAGAAACTTGTCCGTGAACTACTCTTTGCAGACGATGCCGCTTTAGTTGCCCATTCAGAGCCAGCTCTTCAGTGCTTGACGTCCTGTTTTGCGGAAACTGCCAAAATGTTTGGCCTGGAAGTCAGCCTGAAGAAAACTGAGGTCCTCCATCAGCCAGCTCCCCACCATGACTACCAGCCCCCCCACATCTCCATCAGGCACACAAAACTCAAAACGGTCAACCAGTTTACCTATCTCGGCTGCACCATTTCATCAGATGCAAGGATCGACAACGAGATAGACAACAGACTCGCCAAGGTAAATAGTGCCTTTGGAAGACTACACAAAAGAGTCTGGAAAAACAACCAACTGAAAAACCTCACAAAGATAAGCGTATACAGAGCCGTTGTCATACCCACACTCCTGTTCGGCTCCAAATCATGGGTCCTCTACCGGCATCACCTACGGCTCCTAGAATGCTTCCACCAGCGTTGTCTCCGCTCCATACTCAACATCCATTGGAACGCTTTCATCCCTAACGTCGAAGTACTCGAGATGGCAGAGGTCGAAAGCATCGAGTCCACGCTGCTGAAGATCCAGCTGCGCTGGGTGGGTCACGTCTCCAGAATGGAGGACCATCGCCTTCCCAAGATCGTGTTATATGGCGAGCTCTCCACTGGCCACCGTGACAGAGGTGCACCAAAGAAAAGGTGCAAGGACTGCCTAAAGAAATCTCTTGGTGCCTGCCACATTGACCACCGCCAGTGGGCTGATCTCGCCTCAAACCGTGCATCTTGGCGCCTCACAGTTCGGCGGGCAGCAACCTCCTTTGAAGAAGACCGCAGAGCCCACCTCACTGACAAAAGACAAAGGAGGAAAAACCCAACACCCAACCCCAACCCACCAATTTTCCCTTGCGACCGCTACAACCGTGTCTGCCTTTCCCGCATCGGACTTGTCAGCCACAAACGAGCCTGCAGCTGACGTGGACTTTTATCCCCTCCATAAATCTTCGTCCGCGAAGCCAAGCCAAAGACATTAACAACTACCTGGCTGAGCAAGTTGGCAGATGCTCGAACATATGGATATCTGCATTTGGTACCAAACACTGGCATATTAGCACCAGCACACCCATTTCTTGTGCAAGCATTTTGTGCAAAATCAACGTCCACCACCCCAATTCTCAAAAATATTGAGACAATTCATTTTATTTTTTTTGATCTGTTCACAAGATGTCACTATCAGGATGAAGGTTGAACTAACATGATTGCCCATTCCTCAGTGGGAAGGTGGATGTGAACCACTTTCTTGAACTGCTGCAGAACACCACACAAAACAGGCCCTTTGGCCCACATTGTTGTGCTGATCTAGATAAACCTGCTCTGCAACATTCCAACCCTCCCCAACCACAACCCTTTATTTGCTCTCACATCCATGTGCCCATCTAAGAGCCTTTCAGGAGTTGCTCCCCACTTGTGTCCACACCTCCTCCCTCAGCACCATTTTAGGGACCCAAACAGTCTTTCCAAGTGAATCTGCAGGGGTCGTTTGCTGTATCTGGTCCTCCTGCTGTAGTCTTCTCTACATCAGAGAGGCCAGACGCAGACTGGGAGATCGCTTTGTTGAGCACCTCAGCTCTGTCCGCTGCATTAACGAGGATCTCCCACTGGCCACCCATTTTAATTCCCCATCCCATTCCCTTGCTGACATGTCTGTCCATGGTCTCAGGAGCTGCCAGACTGAGACCACCCACAAATTGAAGAAACCATGCCTCATCTTCCAACTGGGCCCCTTCCAACCAGATGGCATTAATATCAACCTCCAGCTTTCGAAAAGCACACCCCACCCCTTTTTTCTCCTCTGCCCCCTCAACCTGTTGTCTCTTCTTTCCCTTGTCTTCTTTCGCACAGGGATGATCAATTCTCCCTTATCACATCCAATTAACACCTTATATTGGTCTGGATTCCTCCCCCATTGTTTGAATTCTGAGACATCCCACCTCTGCCTTTTCAGATTTTTCCTTGAAAGGTTCAGGCCTGAAATATATCTTTGTTTTTTATAGGCGCTGAAAAGACCAGCTGAGTTCCTCCATCATTTTGGTGTTTTTACTATAGTCACAGCATCTGCAGCCGATCGTGTTTCTCCCAAAGGTCTCGACTGCATCAACCTTCCCCATTGCCCTCAACAATGTACTCCAAGCACCCACCACTCTCATAAAAAATTACTTCTGACACCTCGCCTCAACATTCTTCCACACACCTTAGAATGGTAATGCATTGGATAAAAATTCCTTGTGCAATTAGTCTCTGATCTTGAACTCGACAGGGAAAACAGAGACCAATTCAGTCAGAACCATACTGCATGGAACGGGTCCTTTGACACAATTCGCCCAGACCATTCTTAGCTGGTCCCATGCCTGCAGGTGGGCCACATCCTTCAACAAATCTGACCAATTGCCTTTCGAATGTCAACAGTGCACTCATTTGTACAACTTCTGCTGGCAGCTCGTCCCAGATATGGACCCTCTCAAATCTCCCCCTCTCACCTTAGACTTATGCCCTCTACTTCTTGGATCATCTGTTCTGGGAAAGTGAGCATTCACTGGGGAAAGAATATGCTGAAGATTCTTTGCTTTGCTCATCTATACTTTGGAAGGATATTGCGCCACTGCAGGCAAGAGAGTTCAGAGTGGCAATTGGCCAGTATGGAGTTGTCGGGCCAAAGGGTCTACTTTCTTGCCGTACAACTTTGTGACAGGTGGAAGCTGGAAGGTATGCAACACTGCACTAAATCCCCAGGTCCGAGGCATCAAGGAGCCATTCATTACACAGGGGAGTGGATGGACAAAGTGGTTAGAGCACTGGGTCCCTCACCATCACTCAACACCAAGCTAAAAGTTTAATAAGGTCACCAAATGAAACCCTAATCCCACAATCCCAAGGTTGACTTCAGGAAGGCAAAGCCAGAGGTGTACAATCCAGAGATCACTGGGGGAATCAGAGGTGAAGAGGGTGAGCAAATTTAAATTCTTAGGAGTCACCATCTCACAAGATCTTTCCTGGACCCAACACACCAATGGGAGTTCGCAGAGGTTTGGTATGACACCAGAAACTATGGCAAATTTCTACAGATGCGTGGTGGAAAGTGTGCTGACTGGCTGCATCACCAATACACCTGAGCGTAAAGCATTGCAAAAGGTAGTAGGCACAGCCCAGGACATCAGACAAAACCATCCCCACTATCAAGAACATCTTCAGAGCATGCTGCCATTGGAGACCAGCAGCAATTATCAAGTATCCCCACCACCCAGCACACGCTCTGTTCTTGCTGCTGCCATCAGGAAAGAGGTATCGGTGCCACAAGACTCACACCCCCAGGTTCAGGAACAGCTGCTACCCCTCCACCATCAGACTCCTCAATGACAAACTCACTCAGGGACTCATTTAATGACTTGTACTTGTGCACTTTTGATTTTCTTTTCCTCTCTGTATTGCATGGTCAGTTGGTTTACATTTCTTTAATTATTTACATTGAATACAACTTTTTGCACTACCAATAAAATGGTAATTCTGCCTGGTCCACAGGGAAAAGGAATCTCAGGGTTGTATGTGGTGACAATAAATCTGAAATCTAAATTCCTGGAGGTAGCTTCCGTGTGAAGATTTGGATCGCATCTGATACGGGAGCCAACATGCCGAAGAGGCTTCACAGTTTGGATTTAAAATAACTACAACATGTCATTCCATTCACACACTACTCGCCTCAAAGTACCAATCTACATCTATAATTAATCCGTTTGTTCAAAGGAACCCTTCTCCTTCACCACAGCTTTCCGTCCCATTAACAATTAAAAGATCGGAGGAGTCACGTGACGGAGTAGTGGCCGGTAGGAGAATACCAGCCCTCTCCAGAAAAGGAAAAAAAGTGAAGAAAAAGCAAAGCCCCAGACACACAAATCACAACAAATAAAAAATAAAGGTGTGGAGGAAATGGCACCTAAAAAAGAAAAACCAAAAATGGGAAAAAAAGGAAAGACGCCAGAAGAGAAAGGTGAAGGCCTTACCTGCACAAAAAAGCAGGGACCCACCATGGAAAGAGGAGCCCGCTCCCCGAGGTTAGTGGAGACCCTGCAGGGTCGCGACCCACTGATCGCGGGACTGCAAAAATGGCTCACTGAGCCAAACAAAGGTGCGCAACTGTGCATGCGCGATGTGTACGACAAGGAGAATACCGACGGGAGGGGCGACCAGCTGTGGAGTGAAACTCCACAGCACCAACAGCTGAGAGAGGCCCCAACAGCAGGGCTCCCAGCTAGAAGATAAAGAAAGCAATGGGAAAGGGAGGAGTGAGAAAGAAAAAAGGAAGCAAGAGCTACAACAGATAACCATCCCAGAAGAAGAGGACCAACATCAAGAAACCATGAAAAAATATACCCAACAAACTGAGACAAACAGCTCAACCAGAAAGCCAGAAGAGACACAGATACAAGGAAGAGAAATAGAAGACACAAACCCAAGAGCAGACACAGAGGAAGAACAACACCAAGCTCTGCACAGAGGAATAGGAGGTAAAATGAATGGACAGTACATAGATAAAAACATTTTTCAAGAACAAATGAAAGCATTAAGAGAATAGCTGACATTAGAATTTAGTGAAATAAAAAAATGAAAAGTACAGAAGAAAAAGTGAGTAGAATAGAGCTGGTCATAACAGATGTAGGGAAAAGATTAGAAAATGTGGAAGAACGTGTAATGGAGGTAGAAATGGAAGTGAACGACTTAAAAGGAAAATTGGAAGTGACAAAAAAGTTAAAGAAACACAGGAGTTGTTAGCTCAGAAGATTGATATAATGGAAAACTATAGTAGGCGAAACGATATAAAGATAGTGGGCCTAAAGGAAGATGAAGAAGGCAGAGATATGAAAGAATTTATAAAAGAATGGATCCCAAAGGTCCTGGGAATGCCAGAAATGCAGGAAGGAATGGAAATAGAAAGGGCACACAGAACATTAGCCCCGAAACCACAGTCACAACAAACACCAAGATCCGTTTTAGTAAAATTTCACAACAAGAGAAAATATATTGGAGAAGGCAATGAATAAAATTAGAGACGACAAAAAAAACCACTTGAATACAAAGGTCAAAATAATTTTTTCTTCCCAGACAAGTTTTGAGCTCCTAAAGAAGAGAAAGGAGCTTAACACAGCAAAATCAATTCTATGGAAAAAAGACTATAAATTTATGTTAAGATATCCAGCGGTGCTTAAAATAGTTATCCTGGGGAAGCAAAACAGACTGTTCTCGGATCTGGAGAAAGCATGAGAATTTGGAGAAGGCCTGCAAGACAGAAAGAGAGATGAAGAGATGTAACAAGAACAAAGAACAATGACAAACTACATATAAAGTAAAAATAATGTATAAGTAAGAACTAAAGGAGGGAAGTAAGGGAGAAGGGGAAAAAGGAGGAGAGGTTAAAAAAATTTAAAAAGAGAAAAGAGGGGGAGCTTTGTTGTAATGTGAAGATAAAAGTCTTTTCTGGAGGGGGTTGGGTGGGAGAGAATAACAGTCACTGAAATCAGTTGACACTTGCGAACGGGTTCACAGTCCGAATAGAGAGGGGAGTTGTGGTTGCCCGGCAAGGGACAAGGGGCGTCTCACTTGGGGTTAAGGGAATTTTAGATGTGGGAATGATTGAAATATTTTATGTTTTAGAAGTGTTGTCATACATTGAGTTCAAAAACTGAAAAATGAAAATGGGGAAAAGGGGGATGGTGGTGGTGGTGAGGAAGCGAAAGTGAGGTGTAAACAGAGTATGAGATGGCCATGTTGAACTATATGACTATAAATATTAATGGAATACATAACCAAATCAAAAGGAAGAGGCTATTAAATTTACTAAAAAAAGAAACGCATCTAACTGAAGTGGAACATAACAAATTAAAGAGAGACTGGGTAGGGCATATTACGTATCACTCAAAAGCCAGAGATGTAGCTATATTAATCAATAAAAATGTACCAATCAAAATAGAGGAGGAAATAATAGATCCAGCAGGGAGATACGTGTCAGATATATTCAGAACTCTGGAATTTGGTCACTATATATGCACCTAATGAAGAGGACCAATAGTTTGTGCAAGATTTGTTTTGAAGATTGTAGATACGCAGGGGAATATATTGATAGGAGGGGACTTTAACCTTAATTTGGATTCAAAGATGGGTAAAACTGCACAAAAGACTAGCAGAAAGAACAAAGTAGCCAAATTTATGGTTAAATCAATGCAGGAAATGCAACTTTTGGATATATGGAGGAGACAACACCCAAAAGAGAAGAAATACTCATATTATTCGAGTAGACATAAGACATACTCAAGGATTGACCTGTTTCTGTTGTCAGCCCATATCCAAGGGAGAGTTAGGAAAATGGAATATAAAGCTAGATTGTTATCTGATCACTCACTCCTGTTATTAGAAATAGAGCTGGAGGACATCCCACCCAGAATATATAGATGGAGGGTAAACTCCATGCTACTTAAAAGACAGGATTTTAGAGAGGTTATTGAGTGCCAAATTAAAATGTACTTTTAAATAAATACAGAATCAGTGAAAGACAAATTTATATCATGGGATGCAATGAAAGCCTTCATTAGAGGGCAGATAATAAGTTATGTAACTAAGATGAAGAAGGACTACAATCAGGGAATAGAACAGCTGGAAAGGGAAATAGTAAGTACAGAAAAAGAACTAGCAACAAGGGAAGATACAACAAAAAGAAAATTGCCAGTCAAAAAAATAAAATACGAAGCACTACAAACGTATAAGGTGGAGAAGAACAATGAAAATAAAGCAGAAGTATTATGAGCTAGGAGAAAAAAATGCACAAAACACTAGCTTGGCAACTTAAAACAGAACAAGCTAAAAGAACGGTATTGACATCAAGGAAAAAGGACAAACAAATTACATACAACCCATCAGAGATCAATGAAAACTTCAAGGAATTCTACAAGCAATTATACCGAACTGAGAACGAAGGGAAAGAAGACAAAATAGATGAGTTTTTAGCTAAAATTGAACTACCAAAATTGCAAGAGGAGCAAAACAAATTGATAAAACCATTTGAAATAGAGGAAATACAAGATATATTAAAAAAGCTACCGAACAATAAAATGCCTGGGGAGGACGGACTCCCAATAGAATTCTATTAAACATTTAAAGAGTTACCAATTCCTCCTCTCCTGGAAGTAATGAACCAGATAGAAGAAACACAAAACTTGCCAGATTCACGTAAAACAGCAATAATTACAGTAATACTAAAGACAGGGAAAGATCCACTCGCACCAGCGTCATATAGACCAATATCTCCACTTAACTCAGATTATAAGATAATAACAAAACTATTAGCTAACAGATTGGCCAACTGTATACCAAAAATAGTAAAACTAGATTAAACTGGATTTATTAAGAAAAGATGAACAATGGACAATGTCTGTAAGTTTATTAACTTAATCCATGCAGTACAAGGAAATAAGACGCCAACAGTGACTGTTGCTTTAGACAGAGAAACTAGGCAGGGATGTCCATTATCTCCCTCACTGTTCACTTTAGCAATACAACCATTGGCAGAACCGATAAGAATAGAAAAAATGAAAGGGATAAAAATAAAAGAGAAGGAATATAAAATCAGTCTATTTGGAGATGATGTTATAATATACTTAACAGAACCAGAATTATCAATCAAAGAATTGCATAAGAAATTGAAGAAATATGGAGAAGTATCGGGGTACAAGATCAACGCAAATAAAAGTGAATCAATGCCAATGAATAATGCGGATTTCACAAAGTTTAAGAAAGAATCACCATTTAATGGCAAACACAAGCAATCCAAAACCTAGGTATTCGATTAGATAATAATCTAGACCATCAATACAAATTAAATATCAGCCATTAATGAAGAAATTACAAGATGACTTAGAACATTGGAAAGATTTACCACCAACACTGATAGGAAGGGTAAATTGCATTAAAATGAATACCTTCTCAAGGATATAATACCTATTTCAATCATTACCAATTGCCTTAACAGAGAAATTCTTCAATGAACTAAAGAGAATAATAAGGAAATTCTTATGGAAAGGGGGGAAACCGAGGATAGCACTAGATAAATTAACAGAATGGTACAAACAAGGTGGTTTGCGGCTACCAAACTTTAAGAATTATTATAGAGCAGCACAATTAAGATATCTATCAGATTTTTATCAAACAAGGGAAAAACCAAATTGGACCAGATTAGAGCTAGATAAAATAGGGGAGAAGGTACCAGAACATATACTTTATAAATGGGATGTAAAACTGGTATAATATAGAAGTTCACCGGTACTGCACCATCTGCTCAACATTTGGAAGAAGATTCACGTAGAAAGGATAAAAAACAAATTACCAACTACTAAAATTATTATTGACGCAAAATCAACTAATCCCTTTCACAATAGATAACCTTTCCTTTAGAGAATGGGAGAGAAAAGGGATCAAAAGAAAATAGTTTTTTGGGAAATAATTTATTATCATTTGAACAAATGAAGTACAAATATGGAATAACTCACGGTACAATGTTTGCATACCACCAACTGAAAACCTACTTGAAGGACAAATTGGGAAACAGACTGAGGTTACCAGAAGGAAGCAGCTTTGAATATGTGATTACAGACACAATGATAATTAAAAGATTTATAACCAACATGTACATTAAGCTGCAAGAGAAAGAAAATGATGAAATAAGCTGTAAACCCAAACAAAAGTGGGAACAAGATCTAAACATAAAGATAAAAAATGAAATGTGGGAAAAGCTATGCTCCGGAACAATGAGAAATACAATAAACATGAGGTTACGCATGATACAATATAATTGGTTACACAGGTTATATATCACGCCTCAAAAGTTAAAAGAATGGAAACCAACATTATCAGATAGATGTTTTCGCTGTAAGAAGGAAATGGGAACAACAGTACATGCAATTTGGGCATGTGAGAAAGTGAAAAAGTTTTGGGAAGATCAAAATCAGGTATTAAATAAAATCACAAAATGCAACATATCAAAAAATCCAGAGATCTTTCTTCTAAGTAATACAAGTAGTAAGGAATTAGGCCTCAAACTGGATCAAGCGCAAAAAAGATTTATTATGATAGCCTTAGCTGTAGCAAAAAAATGTATAATGTCAACTTGGAAATCAGAAGAGAGCCTGAGAATACAGCAATGGTACATGGAAATGAATAAATGTATTCCATTGGAAAAAATAACATAATTTAAAAAATAAAGTCACAGTATTCAAACAAATTTGGGAACCGTACATGGAACACAACAGAGAGGGCCTACCGCGGACCTCCACCCCCTAAAATGATAGAATGAGAAGACAACAAAATGAACTGACCCATGTGTAAAAGTAGATGACACAATTTTCTTGTTTATTTTCATTGTGTGATGGCATTGCTTAAAGGGTTTAATGTATTATTAATGTTGAACATTTAATGGGTTTGGAGGGGGGTGAGAAGGAGGGAGGGAGGGAAGGAAGGGGGGAAATGACACTGTATATTCAAGAGCAAAATGTTTGTGTGTATTTTGGTTAATATGGTTCATAGTGTGAAAAATAAAAAAATTAAAAACAATTAAAAGATCATTTTAAAATGTAGTAAGTAGTTTGTTGAGCAAAATACAAACAGAAGATGTTGCTCAATATGAGTTTAGCAAGCCATTCAGGCAACACAGCCCTGCCATCTCACCCCATCAGCAATAAAGTCTTCAAGGGGCAGAAAACCTTTTAAAGTGTTAGTCCTTGAACTGGTCGTCATGTTTACCAAGATACAGGTGGCACGGTTAGTGCAATACTATTGTAGCGCCAGCAACCTTGGTTTGATTCCCTCGCTATCTTTAAGGAGTTTGTATGTTCCCCCCATGTCTGTGTGGGTTTTGCCTGGGGGTTCCTGTTACCTCCCACTGTTCATAATGTCAGAGGTGTCGGTTTTTTTGGGAGTAATGCAGAGGCATGGGGTTAAATCACCAAAATCAGCTTCTAATCTGGTGCAAAAATATTGCTTTGAGCGCTATCCAGGCAAGCCAACCAAATAGACAGTAAAACCAGTAAAGTAAGAGCTGGGGTTAATGTTAAAGAGAAAAATAGAGTTGAGCAGGGCAAGCACTTTATCCTTTACTAAAGAGAAATTCATTCAAGTGTCTGATAACAGCAGGAGAGATGGTCCTCGCATCTGGAGGTTTGTGCTTCCTGGGGGGAGGGTAGGACGGGCTCTTTCATAGGCTGGCTGCTTTGAGGCAGAACGAGCATGAACAGTGTGTGCAAATGACTACTGTGATCTCCCAGAGTAATCCACCAGAGTGCTGCCAATTTCTCCAAGTCTATTAGTCGTGCTGCACATGGGCAATACAGCGGGTCGTGCCACTGCCTCACAGCTCCAGCAACCTGGGTTCAATCCTGACCTCTGCTGCTATGTGGAGTTTGCATGCCCTCCTTGTGACTGCGAGGGTTCCCAGAAGCTCTGGTTTCCTCCCATGTCCGAAAGATGTGTGGGCTGGTGGTTTTATTAGCCTGCATGCATTGCTTCTGGAGCCTGTGAGTGACTGATAGAATCTGGGGTGGGGGTGAATTTGATGGGTACGTGGGGAAAGGGGGGGGGGGAGGTAGAAAGTGGTGAACCCTCGCAAGGCATCAGTCCCTGATGGCAGACCTGGCAAAGTACTGAAAATCTGTGCCAACAAAGTAGCTGGAGAGTTTACAAACATCTCAATTTCTCATTGCTACAGTTAGACATTCCCACCTGCTTCAAAAAGGCATCAATCACCCGGTCTCCAAGAGCAGAGCGAGCTGCCTCGATAACTCTCACTCAGTAACACAAACGACTGGGGTGAAATGCTTTAATAGAATTAACACCGGCCCCGCCCCCCCCCCCCCGCCGGCCCCCCCCCACCCACCGCCCCCCCCCCCCGCCAGCCCCCCCCCCGCCAGCCCCCCCCCCCGCCAGCCCCCCCCCCGCCAGCACCCCCCCCCCGCCAGCCCCCCCCCCCCGCCAGCCCCCCCCCCCGCCAGCCCCCCCCCCCGCCAGCCCCCCCCCCCCGCCAGCCCCCCCCCCCCGCCAGCCCCCCCCCCACCCACCACCCCCCCCCCCCCGCCGGCCCCCCCCCCAAGGTTTAGCCGAGGTTTGCTGTACTATTGGAAAACTGAACTGTCAGTCAGGAAGTGCAGAGGACATTAGTTTGTCAAAGGGAACGATCCCCCTCTTCCCAAAATTAGGAAGGTAGGAATTTCAAGAAGAGGGAAAGCCTCATTATAGTAGAGGCCATTCAGCTCCTCACGATACAAGTTTCCTTTATTGACATGTAATAGTACAGAACACAATATTGCACAAAATTGCCTTCAGCCGGCCGTGAGGCAGACAGAATCACCTTTAGTGTTGCCTGGCGCCCCTTACAGTAAGAGAGAAAGAGAAGCAAAAGGAGAGTCCCTTCAGAGTGAGTGCCTCTCCCGTAGCCTTCCATTCAATAAGATTGTAACTAGTTCAGCAAAAACCAGGTGTGAAGGTAAACCAACCTCAGCACCACTGGAATGAGTACGCGCGTCTGATGGAGAGGTCGGTTTTGGTTTGATGAAACATGTCATTCCTTTGAGATTCAGACACTTTGGCGGCCGCCATTTTATGAGGGCAATGCTAGGCAGGTTGGCTGGAAGGTCGAAATCATTCGGCCCAAATGATGCACACTGCAGTTGATAGCGCACACGAACCTCCCTCACCCCACCCTTGCATGTTCCTCCTCCCTCACCTCTTAGACTTACACAACAAGCAACAAGTTCATGTTGCTAAACTATTAAATGCATTAAGCACATACAAGAAGCTGCAGGCTCTCAAAACACACAATGCATTGAATTGTTCTTTGTCGCATGTACTGAGTTATCGTGAAAAACCATTTTGTGCTATCCAGGCAAGTCAACCTATATATGGTCCAGCAGGCAATACCACAAAAGAAAACCCAAAAGATGTGAGGGATCGTGTGACCATCATAAAAAAGTGCAAGGGAGAGAAGAAAGAGTTAAACAATGCAAGGCATCATTAACTAACAAGAGGCCCAGTCAAGAGTCTGATAACAGCAAGGAAAAAATTGTCCTTGAGGGTGCCTGTCTTCAAACACATGTCTTGAGTCTGACAGGTGGTGGGGGGGGGTGAAGAAGAGGCGTAACCGCAGTGGGATGTGTCCTTCAATTCGTTGGCTGCTTTCCCAAGGAGTGGGGGAATAGAGTCAATAGTGGGGAGGATGGTCTGAGCTGTGTTCCGAACCACATGCTCAACACAGCACGGCTTGCAACAAGGCTGCCAGGTTGCTATGTCCTCCTGTGTCCGATTAAGGACCCTGTCCTCTCCTTCACCCCTCGTCGTTATTCTTGATGAGCTAGCTGTAGAAGAATACAAGGTTGCCCCAATCTTGCTGATGTGAAAACAGAAACACTAGGGGAACTCAGCAGGTTATGCAGCATCCATAGGAGGTAAAGATAATAGAACCAGGCCTGACCCCTTCTTTGGCCTGAAACATTGGTTATATATCTTGACTTCAAATTGACACTGCTGAGTTCCTCCAGCATTTCTGTGTTTTTACTACAATCACAGCGCCTGCAGACTTTTATGTTTCACTCTACCCAGGTCCTGCAGAACACATGACTTAAATTTAACATTTTTAGGATTAAATATGAATTCAATGTTGAAAAGATTTAGACATACAGCACGGTAACAGGCCCTTCGGCCCATGAGCCCATGCAGCCCAAATACACCCAATAACCCCTGTACGATTTGAAGGGTGGGAGGAAAATGAAGCACCAAGAGAAAACCCACGCAGATACGGGAGAACGTACAAACTTTTTACAGATAGTGCTGGATTCGAACCCGGGTCGCTTGTGCTGTAATAGCGGTGCACTAACTGTCACCCTTGCCCTGTGTCTTTCACAAGATCAGAGAGAATCTCCCAGCTTTGAGACAGATTGAAACACCTGTGTTCAGCAGCAAATCAATTCGTTAAACTCAACCGTCAGGGGTGCTAACAGAAGTAATTAATCACCAGTGCTTCTCTCTGCAAGTTCAAATTCTTCCCACCATCTTTTCAGAAGTGCCCATTGGATAACTTCCCAATAAAGGCTGGAGTGTTTACAGTTGAAGACTGGCATTTCCACAGAACCTTTCAGGAGAACGATGATGGGTCAGAGTTTATCGTCACACACACAATCCGATGCAGGCTCACAGGTACACAAGATGCACCAGCTACAACTGTACTCATTAAAATGCACTGCAATATGTCAAGACTGAAATGTAAATGACCAAAAGGATAGATAAATGAACATTCACAAGAAAAACAAGATTATACCGCAGACGGATCTGCTGCTGGTCCCAGAGTAATTCACAATCAGATTCAGATTTATGAACATGCGTCACAAAATTTGCTGTTTTCCGGCAACAATGTACATTTCAGGTGCAAAAATTGCTTTAAATTACATTTCCGTAGATAGAGTGTTTTAAAAAATAAATATTTAGTTCAAAAATAAGAGAAAAAAGTGAGTTGTGTCTGTGGTTTATTGTCCATTCTGAAATCTGATGGCGGAGGGGAAGAAGCTGTTTTTGTGCCATTGGGTGTTCATCTTCAGGCTCCTGGACCTCCTTCCCTATGAGAGAGAGGGCATGGCCTGGGTGGTGGGGGAGGGGGAGAGGGATTCTGATGATAGAGGCTGCTTTCTTTTGTAGATGTCCTCAATGGGGTGAAGACCGGTGCTTATGATGGTGTTGACCAAGTTCACAACTCTGTTGTATTTCCTGTCCTGTGCATTGGCACCTCTGTACCAGACACCAATGCAACCAGTCAGATGGCTCTCCGTGGTACATCTGTCGAGGCATGCTCGAGTCTTTAGTGACATACCAAATCTCCTTAAACTCCTCACAAAGGCCTCTGGCGAGCCTTCTTTGTGATTGCATTGATGTGGAGGCCCAGGACAGATCCTCAGAGATGTTGGCACCCAAGAAGTTCTTTACCCTTTCCATTGCGGACCCCTGGACGATGACAGGATGGGTAATTTCTGGTTTAGGTAGTATGGGGAGGTTCAAGAGCCTGGTAGATATTGGGTAAAAACTGTTCTTGAACCTAGGCTTCTGTACCTTTTCCCTGAAGGGAAAAGAGAGAAGAGGTTGTGAGCGGGGTGATGGGAAACCTTTATGATGTTGGTCGCCTTCCTGAGCCATCACCTCATGTGGAGGCCTTCAGTGAATCTTGAGTCAGTGATCTTAAACCCAGCAGTCATTTTGTGCACAAGCACCGATAAACAGAGGTGTTTTAATGAGCAGATAGAATCAGAATCACACAAGTCAGAAACAGGCCCTCCATCCCATCAAGTCCCAGCTAATCATCAAGCAGCTATACATCTCACCTGACCCATAGCCTTCTACACCCTGACATGTTCAGCAATTTCCCACTACCCTCACAATGCATTTCAGATTCCAACTACCAAAGATTATTTAGATCCCCTCCAAGCCCCAAGCCAATGGACATTGGCTAGGAAACCATCCATCCTCTGTTCTTCCACAAAGATTCCCTTCTTGACCTGCTTAGAGGTTCCATCATTTTCTGTTTTTATTTCACACTGAAGATCCAACAAGGCTAAGTCAAACACCTCTACTCATTGGAGTACAGATCAGAAGCATCTTATTGATACAGAAGATTCTTTGGGTGTATGGTAAATGCTGAGCCCAGAGGTCTTAGACTAAGGGGTGACTAACTCTGAGATGAGGAAGGATTTCTTTTGGGAGTCCAATCTTCTGAACTCGTTATTTTTAAGAACATCTTAAGTACAGCACACTAACAGGGCCTTTCAGCCCACAAGCCTGTGTCACTCAATTACATCGGCCACCTTGAGAAAACTCACGCAGATACGGGCAGAACGTACAAGCTCCAGTCACTCTCACTGTAAGAGCATTGCACCAACTACCACGGGGATCTTTGTGGGGGGGGGGGTGTGAGACTTTAAGGCAGAGACTTTAAGGGGATTAAGGGTTGTGGGAGAAGATAGGAAAGTGAATTTGGCCAATGCCCTATCAACTCCATTAGAATAGTAAGGTTGAAGGGAAGAATGGCCTTTACCTGCTCTGACATTTTACTTTCTTAGAACATTACTCCACAGAACAGGGCCTAGACGAGTCCAACCTATGTAAACGTACAATCACAAACCTCCCTATCTCACACCCATAGCCCTCTATTTTTCTAAACCCACATTGTATCCCATTCTATTCTACCAGTATCTGAGAAAAACTGCCTCATCAGAATGGATCTTAAAAATGTTCCAAAAATGATGATTGCTAAAGATGTCTAGAATTCAGATAAAGTATTCACTATTTGAGCTGACAATTACTTGTTAATTACTCAATATTCTACCAACTAATTGGACACATCTGTGCATCCTTGCAGGCCAACTTTGTTCATCACTGTTCATTTTGTTGTACTAGTTTCAAGTATTAGCAGATATGACAGAAATTATTGAAGTTCTCTTCCAAAACCTGGGTGCCTGTGAAACACAACACATTTTTTACAAGGCAGTGACCCGATGGGCCAGTGTGTCAATCAACCAAATCACATGACACCATCCACCAATCCCGATTTGGAAACATTTAAGGGGCTTCGTTTTGGACACATGCGAGACTGCAGTTGCGGAAATCTGGAGCAAAAAGACAATCTGCCTGAGGAACTCAACAAGGTGAGCAGTGTCCGTAGAAGAAAAAGAATGGTTGACACTGAGATTAGGGATGAACCAGGTTTCCAATTTTATTTTAAATTTAAACTTAGACATATTACACAGTAACAGTCCTTTTTGGCCCATGAGCCCGTGCCATCCAATTGACCTACAACCCCCGGTACGTGGGAGGAAACTGGAGCCCCCGGGTATAATCCACGCTGACACAGGGAGAACGTACGCATTCTTACAGGCAGCGCGGGGATTCGAACCCTGGTCCAATCGCTGGTGCTGTATTAGCATCCCACTAACTGTGCCGCCCCCAACTTGACAACCATTTCCCTCCCCCCCCCAACAGCCATCAGGGTCTTGAAGATCCCCATACCACCAACCACAAAAATGAGTCCAGGACCAATAACAGATCAGTTGAAACACCACTTTCTTTTGGCACCAGGTGCATCGCTGAATATTATTGATACATTCCTTTGATACTTATGCTTTTGTCTTGGAATATTGTGGTATTTATACTACTGTGGTTAGTGTGACTTACTTACCTGTGTGGCTGCAGCAAGAAAGAATCCCACTGCGTCTGCACATGGTACTCGTGTATATGACAGTAAGCTCACTAACACCATCCTTTATCTCCCACTGATGATGCTGGACGCACTGAGCTTCTCCAGCAGATAGTTCTGCAGGGAATTAGTTTTTCCACGAGTAAAAGATGAAAGTCTGCAGACACTGTGGTTGAAGTAAAAACATGATGCTGGATAATCTCTGCCACTTCTTTCCAGAATGCCCTACCCTGTGTGAATAAGGTACCACTCTAATCCCTTTAAATCTATTCCAGCAGTTCTTTTTCTTCCCATTCATATACCACCTTAATTAATAGCTTACTAACCATGGCATCCTATGCCATAGGTGCTCTATGGTTAGTAGGGATTATTTAAGGTCAAGTTTATTGTCATCTGATTGTACAAGTATAACCTGAAGAAACAGCGTTCTCCAGTCCTTGGTGCAAAACACACAGACACACAACCAGACATAACACACATACAGACAAACAATACACATGCAGGACAAGCATTTTACCTATATATTAAAAAAGTTGTTTCCTACAAATGAGTAGTTCCTTTGGTCATTCAGCATTCTCCCTGCCCGTGGGAAGAAGCTGATCCTCAGCCTGGTGGTGCTGGCTCTGATCCTCCGGTATCTCTTCTCCGACAGGAGCAGCCGAAAGACGGTGTGTACACCTCAATGATCCCAGAGCATCTTGTCGATGGGGGGGGGGGGGGGTGGAAGGGAGACCAGTGATCCTCTCTGGCAAACTTATGGTCCTATGGATTGACCTCAGGTGCTACTGTAATCCCTTTCAGACCTTCTCCTCAATTTAAACCTACACCTCTTGTATTTGGATCCCCCACTTATCTTTTCTCCTCAATTTTACAAACCTTGCAAAGTCACCCTTACCCCTGCTCTACTCCAAGGAAAACAGTCCCGATTCAACCCCGATGCGAGTGCACAGGAAAAGGTCTTTCAAACCAGCATGTCTGCACCAAACAATGTCCAAATGAAACTAAAACTTTGCTGCTTGAACACCCACGTCCTTCCATGACCTGCATATTCAGCTGTCTATCTGGAAGCCTCGGAAGTGCTACCATTGCATCTGCTTCCACTACTACACCTGTTCCAGGCACCCATGAAAGAAAATGCTCCTCAGATTGTGATATCTATACCCTGGGAAAGACAAGACGTCAACAAGGAACCTACCACTCTATTGAAACTTTGGCGTGGTCGCAGCTGCAGTGTTGTGCGCAGTTGCGGTTCTAGGAAGGACAAAAAGATACCAAGAGTACAGAGGTGATTCACAAGTGGTTCAGTTATGAATGATAACGAGTTTATTGTCATATACATGTAAAATGTACGAATGCACTAAAATTCTTCCTTGCTGCAGCCGAACAAGTACTTTGTAAAGAAAAAAACACAATAGGATACATAACTGAATTAAAGACACAATAAATACTAAAGATAGTTAAAACCATAGAACACTACAGCACTGAAAACAAGCCCTGCTGCCCTTCTAGTTTGTGCTGAACTATTTTTCTGCCTCGTCCCACTGATCTGCACCAAGTCCATCGCCCTCCATTCCTCTCCCATCTATGTACCTCCCCAAATTTTACTTTAGTGTTCAAATTGAGCCCTCACTCCCAACATTCTCTGTGTGAAGAAGTCATTAAACAGGTTATGTTGGGATATCCAAAGATTACAGTAGAGCATCAGATCCACAGTCAATCCACACGATCACAAGATTAACAGAGAGGATCCCTTCCCCCTCATCGATGTGATCTCCCGGGATTGTTGTCTGAAGAGGAAGAGCAAAATCATTGAGGCCTCCTTCCACCCCGCACACACCATCTTTTAGCTGGGGAAGAGATACAGGAGGATCAGAGCCAGCACCACCAGGCTGAGGAACAGCTTCTTCCCACGGGCAGTGAGGGTACTGAATGACTGATAAACTCCTCACACTGACCCTCCAGGACTTTACTATACATCTCATACATACCAACTTTCCCCCTTCTCTCAATCTCTAGTGCCCCCATTTGCCCACATTCAGACCAAATCCTTGTGTTTGCCAAGTTAATAATGTTTAAAAAAAGCAGAATAGAGTCACCGACACATCAAAGTGATGCAGGGGTGGTGTAGTGGTTTAGCACAACTCTGTTGTAACCCCAGCAACTAGGCCTAGGCGCTGGGGCTCTGGTTTCCTCCCACCATTCAAAATGTACCAGGGTTGTAGGTCAATTGAGTGTAATTGGAAGGCACAGGCTCATGGGCTGGAAGGGCCCGTTACCGTGCTGAACAGCAGAGGGGGTGATGATGGAAGTTAATCAGCACAGAGCACAAGAAACAGGGAGAACATCTCCCCCTTATTTTTAAGGAGGAGCAGAGGAGGTGACCCTACAGGACGGTGAACACAACAGCGGACCGGGGTGGGGGGGGGTCACCAACTAATGATAAGGGACCCACGCAGGCTGTGGACTGGCTCATGGTTACGAGGGATCAGAGCTTGGTTTCAAGAGGGTGCTGAGGGCAGAAAGGGCTCCCAATGGGCCTTGGGTGCTGTAGGATTCCTGATTGTGTCAAGGCTTGGATCTGGAGCTTAGGCGCCTGTACAGCTGCAGAGGCAAATCTACGGGCACTCAGTGACTCTGAAGGGACTCCCTTTGGCTTCTCTTTCTCTCGTACTGTAAGGGGTGCCCTGGCCACACTAATGGTGTCTCTTTGTCTGCCTTATGGCAGGAGGAAGACAATTTCATGTAACATAACATGTTCTGTACTATTACATGACAATAAAGGAATCGAGAGAAGGATAAATTAATTAGATGGAACTGAAGGTTGGTGGGGGGGATTCCAGAGGACAAGGGTAGAATGAGATCATTGGGAGAAATTCTTCACAGAAGGTGGTGGGGGTGTGGAACAAGCTGCCAGCTGAAGTGGTGAATGTGGGCTCAATTTTAACATTTAAGAAAAGTTTGGACTTTTCTATGGGCGGGAGATGTATAGAGGGATAAGGAATGGGTGCAGATCGGTGGGAGGAGGCAGAACAATAGTTTGAGTGAAACGCGAAAGTTCGCAGACACTGGATGTAGTGAAAACACACCAAAATGCTGGAGGAACTCAGCCAGTCTTTTCAGCATCCAGAGGAGACAAAGATATATTGCCAACGTTTCAGGCCTGAGCCCTTCCTTGAAGGAGGAGTCAGGTGCAAACATCAGCAATATAGTATATCTTTGTCTGCTATTAGATGTTGAAAAGACCGGCTGAGTTCCAGCAGTGTTTTGACATGTTTTTATTAGAATAATGGTTCGGCACAGAGTAGAAGGGCTGAAGGGCCTGCTTTCTGTGCTGCAAGTGTTGGACAGTTCTATCAACCACATAATGAGAACCGTGTGTGTGTGTGTGTGTGTGTGTGTGTGTGTGTGTGTGTGTGTGTGTGTGTGTGTGTGTGTGTGTGTGTGTGTGTGTGTGTGTGTATCATAGAAGAAAGGATGGAAAGACTGACTGAGATTATTCATAGCTTCCTGATTGCATGCCAATTACAGTAGCTAATCAAGCTGATAGACAATTAAAGTGGGGGGGGCAACCATTTGAAATGGAAATGATAAAGTAGGAGAGAGATGTCGACATTATCCAGGATTTAAAGAGATTTGCATAAAGTGTATTTGAGTGTTTTTTAAAAAAAGGTGTTTAACAGCTGTCAGCCTTCAATTGCAAGTGAACACATCAATAGCTTGAAGTAAAACCATTTTTATGCATCAGTTTGACAGGCTTCCAATTACCCACACTTGGGACTTTCATTCATTTATCAATCCTTGTTGCGCGATTTATTAATCGGAGTGATTAAAACCAGGACAAAACTGTATTGATCTCTGAAAAGGAAGAGACCGTTTTTGATAATTTCTTCATCAGCTATTCCCCAAATACCTAAACCAACTGAGCCTAAAGAAATCTCTTGGTGCCTGCCACATTGACCACCGCCAGTGGGCTGATAACGCCTCAAACCGTGCATCTTGGCGCCTCACAGTTTGGCGGGCAGCAACCTCCTTTGAAGAAGACCGCAGAGCCCACCTCACTGACAAAAGGCAAAGGAGGAAAAACCCAACACCCAACCAACCAATTTTCCCTTGCAACCGCTGCAATCGTGTCTGCCTGTCCCGCATCGGACCTGTCAGCCACAAACGAGCCTGCAGCTGACGTGGACTTTTTACCCCCTCCATAAATCTTCGTCCGCGAAGCCAAGCCAAAGAAGAAGAACAGTGTTGCACGAACTGCTTCACTAACCGTGCCAGACAGAGTAACTTAACGGAAAATAACATCAATAGAGTTGCATGCTGCAGACATTTGAAAATGGTCACCAAGTGCTAGTGACAGGGAAATATAAAAATTCTCAGAGAGTTTAAAAGTTTGTCCCATTGTCATTAACACAGTGAAATATAAACAGTCAAAGTTCAGATTTATTGTCCGAGTACATACATAACATCACATACAACCCTGAGATTCTTTTCCTGTGGACCAGGCAGAATTTCCACTTATTAGTAATGTAAAAATCTGTGCTCAATCAAAGCTATGTATTCAAAAGAGAAACGTAAACAGAAATGTGCAAAAAAAACTGACTGTGCAATACAGAAAATAAATATTCAGTAATAAATAATGGGCAATGCAAGAGTCCTTAAGTGAGTCCCTGATTGAGTTTGTTGTTGAGGGGTCTGATGATGGAGGGGGAGCAGCTGTTCCTGAACCTGGGGGTGCGAGTCTTGTGGCACCGATACCCCTTTCCTGATGACAGCAGTGGGAACAGAGCCTGTGCTGGGTGATGGGGATCCTTGATGATTGCTGCTGCTCTCTGGCACCAGTGTTCCCCATAGATGTTCTCGACAGTGGGGAGAGTTTTGCCGTGATGTCCTGGGCTGCATCCACTACCTTGTACAGGGATTTCTGCACAGGGGTATGGTGCCTCCATGTCAGACCAAGTGGTTAGCACACTTTTCTGATTTTTCCTTAAAGGGCTCAGGCCCGAAATGTTAGCAACATCTTTGTCTCCTACAGACACTGAATAGACCAGCTGAGTTCCTCCAGAATTTGTGTGTTTTTACTACAATCACAGCATCTGCAGCTGATCGTGTTTCTCTTACCACCACACATCTGTAGAAGTTTGCCAAGGTTTTTGACATCCTCTGCTAATGTGAAGAAGTAGAGATACTGACATGTTTTTTCAAGGAGCAATTTGTGCGTTGGGTCCAAGAAAAGCCCCCTGAAATAGTGACTCACAGGAATTTAAATTTGCTCACCCTCTTTACCCCTGATCGTACACCTCTGGGTTTCCCCTCCTCAAGTTCAATATCAGCTCCTTGGTTTTGGTGATGTTGAGTGTGAGGTTGTTGTTAATAAATCATTTGGCTCAAGTTCTCAATCTCCCTCCCATGTGCTGACTCATTGCCAACAGGTCAGCTCTAACATTTATACAGCTGTATAAAGAGCACTGTTTACAATGCACAAGAGTTGAAATGAAAAGATCAGTTAACCCAAGTTAATTTGTTCTATAGGGACATTCAACAGACTCTTCAATAGGCACAATGGTGCAAGAAAAAGAGATGGTTATGGGTGTGTGGTAGGGAAGGAACAGATTGTTGCAGAGTAGGCTTATAGAAGTCAATATTATGGGCTGAAGGGCCTGTAATGCAATTCCTCACTGTGACCAGTTTTACCCCATTAGAGACATGGCTTCCATGGACCTTAACTAGTTTATTTGCCCAAGGAACAAGAATAGAAATTTGAATCTGAACCAAAATACAGTGATGGAAGGTCTCAGCCAGACACCTTGACTCAGAGCTTGTATCTCCACTGATGCTGCCTGACCCCACCCCCCCCCCCACCCCCCACACTGCCCGGGAAGTCTTTCTCTCCTTCCCAGTCCCAGTGAAGGTCTTCAGCTCCAACATCAACTCCAGTTCTCTTCCCACAGCCCTGCTGAATGTTTTAAATGAAAGCACAATGCTGGAGAGACCCAACAGGTCAAACAGTGTACTTAATATTACAAAGATAAAGATGCAAAACCAACAAACTGGGCTTGACCCCTTCATCAAAGTCTGAGCAAATTGTAGGCAGGTGCCTGAATAAAAAGGTGGGGGGGGGGTGGAAGGGGCAGAAGGAGGAGCACAGTGCCACAGAAAAATGGGGGAGGGGGAGGTGGCTCTGTGAATGGAGAGGGAAGGGGGTGGGGAGCTGGAGGAAAGGGGAAGGGAAAGAGAGGGAGAACGGGGAGTAGGCTGGTAAAAAGCGGAGAAGTCAATGCTAATGTCATCCGGTTGGAGAGTGCCCAGATGGACTATTAGGTGTGTTTTCAAGTTTGCCTGTACATGAAGCCATGGACAGACACAACAGCATGGGAGTGGGATGCAGAATTGAAATAGTTGACCACTGTGAGAGCTCAGTAACCGATGTCGGCAGGGTCACTCTGGACACCCAACTCTAGGAAAGGTAAACTGAAAAGGGTGCAGAAGATTCGCAGGGACGTTACCAGGATTAGTGGGCTTGAATTACAAGGGGGAGTTGGGACTTTTCTCCCTGGAGGTTGAGAGGGAAAAACAAGGTTAATAGTTTAAAAAGTACCCAGGGGCATCTTCACAGAGGTGGTGTGTATGTGAAATATGTGTACATCAGAGGCCGTGGTAAAAGTGGGCACAACTGTAACACTAAAAGGGATATAGACAAGTACACAGATATGGCAAGTTTAGAGGGATAGGGGTCAAATGTCAGCAAGTAGGATTTAAATGGGTAGAGAGCTTGGGTAAGATGGGCTGAAGGGCCAGCTTCTGTGCTGCAAGGTTCCAGAAACCTGCTTTCTCATCAAAACCCTTCTTCGTCCTCTCAACTTAATTCAAGGAACTCATCACAAACCTTGAGGAAGGGCTCAGGCCCGAAACATCAGTAATGCATCTTTACCTCTTATGGACAGTGCGAGACTGGATGAGTTCCTCCAACG
Organism: Narcine bancroftii; assembly: GCF_036971445.1. Lineage (NCBI taxonomy): Eukaryota > Metazoa > Chordata > Chondrichthyes > Torpediniformes > Narcinidae > Narcine > Narcine bancroftii. Next base: position 103,207,710 of record NC_091479.1, on the reverse strand, counting down.
TTTACTGGGTGTTATTACTGCAATCTCAGAGCCAGCAGACTTTCGCGTTTCACTCAACCCAAACTTCTTCAGTCTAACCCATCCACAAATTCTCACATTCCTCGGACTAATGGAAATTCCAGATGAGGTTGGGCAGGAACAATGGTTCTTGGTGTAGAGATTCCATCGGGTTGACAATACAGCCAGTTAAACAATTCACATGAAAAATCTGCACGCAGTTCATTTTCCATGGTCCACTGGTTAACTGGAAGTAATGCAAGCCAAATTGTTCCTGACACTGGTTCCTTCCCTTGTGTAATTCACTTGATGTATAGACAAGGAATCACAATATGTTAAATAAATTACTCCACTACCAAGAGATCTTTGGGGTAATACAGCGTATCACATCATTCAGAACAAGGAAAGCCAAGAACAGTCCATTAATGACAAGAAAGCTGCCATTCTGAAATGGACAGGTGAACCCACATGGCCACTGTGCATCCGAAAGGCAGAAACAGGATGAGGATACATGGGGTCAGTACCCTTCCCCAGAACTCCAGCCAAGGAGCTCCGCCCTGCACCCTTCCAGGCCCTGGGTGCTCCTCAGCGGGGGTGGCTACTCGCAGTGAAAGATAGTGGAGCACTGACGTTCATGATTTAGTCTCGTACTGCACAAGTTCTCCATTTACAGGTGACGCTGACTGGAGTGGGAGAGTCGGGGCTGAGGAGCTGTCCAACTAATTTGAGAACTCTTTTTAAAAAAAACCCACTCAGTTGTGGGTGCCTGGAATGCCTTGCCAGGGTTGGTGATGGAGGATGGAACAACAACACCATCTACAACTTCTCTGATGATATCACAGCAGTGGGTAAAGGGGCAATGAATGAGCATATAGGAAGGAGATTGAAAACTTGGCAAAATGGTGTACCAACAACAACCTCACACTCAATGACACAAAAACCAAGGAGCTGATTGTTGACCAGGAAGGGGAAAACAGAGGCACAAGATCCAGAGATCATTACAGAATCAGAGGTGGAGAAGGTGGCACATTTAAGTTCTTGGGAGTCACTATCTTGGAGGATCTTTCTTGGACCCAACACACCAATGGCATCATGAAGAAAGCACATCAGCACCTCTACTTCCTCAGGAGCTTGTGAAGGTTTGGTATGACACCAGAAACCCTGGCAAATTTCTACAGATGAGCAGTGGAAAGTGTGCTGACTGGCTACATCACGGTCTGGTATGGGAACACCAATAACCCCACCCGAGTGTAAAGCCCTGCAAAAGGTAGTGGACACAGCCCAGGACATTACAGGCAAAACCATCCCCACCATCAAGAACATCTACAGGGAATGCTGCCGTCGGACAGCAGCAATCATCAAGGATCCACACCACCCAGCACACGTTCTGTTCTCATTGCTGCCATTGGGAAAGAGGTATCGATGCCACAGGACTCGCACCACTAGGTTCAGGAACAGCGGCTACTCCTCTACCACCAGACTCAACGACAAACTCAATCAGGGACTCATTTAAGGGCTCTCACTTGTGCACTTTGTTTTTTTCCCTGTACATATTGCACAATGTGTTTATATTTCTTTATTTGTTTACATGTGTACGCTGTGTACATTTTTTCCCACTCCCAATAAGTGGTAATTCTGCCTCACCCACAGGAAAAGGAATCTCAGTGGTATGTGATGTCATGTTTGTCGTCTGACAATAAATCTGAACTCGACAGGTCATGCTGTGTCCACAGGAAGCAAAGGTATGTTATGAATGTTTCGGGCCTTAGCCAAAGCATTGGTGATATTGTGACAGATTATGTTATACAAGGTTATCATCTGGAAAATCCTAATTGGGCAAATTTCTTCGGTAAGACACTGAAGAAGCTGATCAGAAGGAATCAGTTTGTGTCCAACAAGCAACAACTCTCTCTGAAAACCAACAAAAACCTTCCTGAGCGGTATCCATTTACCTTTCTAGCGCCAAAGCCTGGTGAACTTTATAAAGGTTAAATTCTGTGCCCAGTATAAGAATTGCCCTATAATCGGTGAACTTGGAGGAGTGAAGTAAGATTGGTCTGTGAATGAAAGAACTTTTCTAAACTTACATGCACATTAGGTAGACATGTACTTAGAATTAGAAGGGGGATAAGTTAGGTTAGTTAACTCAATGGCAATAAGTTAGAGTTTGATCCTGTTTTCATGTTTAAAAATAATTAAAAGGAACTTTTTTAAAAAAAAGTAACCATTTGTCTTGGTGAATTTCTATTGCTGCTGGGTTTTGGGGTCTTCTGGGCACATAATGTTATACATTTGCTTCCTTTGGACACTGCATGACCTGCTAAGTTCTTCCAGCACTTAAGCGCATTGCAAAAATGCAAATCCTGTTTGTTCAGTGTTAAACATTGCTTAATGTTCACCATCAATATTAAATGTCGCACAGCCAGACCCTGGGAAAGTGGCAGAAAGGAACTGGCTGGGAGCCTTTGTGCAAACAAAAAACAGTTTGTGACTGTGATGCATGTGTCACTAGCTTAGGGTTTGGTATTGGGAAGGAATGACAAAATGACTCGGTCAGTTTAGCAAAGACCTGTCTCACTCACCATAGCACATGTGGAATTACAGGGCTCAATATGGCACAGCACACCGGCAGACCCCAATAGGTTTCCGATCTATTAACTCACAGGAACAGAAATCGACAACTGTAAGACCGATTGAACCCCAGGAGTTGTGAGCTTGCCAGCCCTCTAGGAATTGCAGCTTAATCTTCAGGACAGAGCGATAAAACAAAATGGACTGTTTATTTCCAGTTTTCCTTGTTAGAAATCCACAGGAGGCTGGAGATCCCAGGCAGAGACAGCAGGTTTCCTTCCCCGAAGGTCATTATTTAAAAAACATACCCCTGGCTCAGTCCAATCTGGTCATTATTACTGAATCCAGCTTTTCATTCAGAGGTAATTAACTGACCCAGCTGCCAACCAGAGATACAAACTCTTGATTTTAATGCCAAATCCAAATGTCAGTCCAGTAACTAAACCCATTCATCTTTCTGGCTTCCAGGGATGGTATCAGCTCTGGGATCAGAATGCAAAATCAGCAAGCCTCAAACTTTACATTCAACCCTGCCTGAACTCTGATGTGTTGGGTGTGTGATATTAACAATGTACTGGGGTATGTAGGTTAATTGGGGTATTTGGACAGCATGGATACATGGGCCAGAAGGGGCCTGTGACTATACTACAGGTCTAAAAAAAAAAGCCTCGTTTGATTTCCCCAGAGAATGCAATAACCCGTATCAGTACCAAAGAGGAAGAATTACCTCTGGTGTACTGGGACTAACATCAAGTTTATTGTCAACTGATTGTATCAGTACAACCTGATGAAACAGAGTTCTCCGGTCCTCAGTGCCAAACACACAGACATACAACCAGACAGAACACACGTACAGACAATACACATGCAGGACAAGTTTTTTAAAATCTATACAAATAAATGAGTCTGAGGGTTAGTGTGAGCAGTTCCTTTGGTCGTTCAACATTCTCACTGCCCGTGGGAAGAAGCTGTTCCTCTGATCCTCCTGTATCTCTTCCCCGATGGGTGTGTGGGGTGGAAGGGGTCCTCAATGATCAACATCTCAAACAGGCAATATTGTGACCATTTTGTTAGCGACATGTAGCTGATTAAAAATTGTGTTGCAATTACATTTCAGAAGTACTTAACTGGCTGAGATTTTATTGGAACACATGAAACCGGAGCAGTAGTTGGCCATCTGGCCCATCGAGCCTGCTCCACCATTCATTAAGGTTCAAGGTTTCTTTTATTGTAACATAATACATTAAAAATATAACATGCACAACATACTCCAACTTCTGCCTGCCTTAAGGCAAACAAAGAGTTGCCTTTAGCACTTCCAGTGCCCCTAATAGTTAGTACAAGAGAAAGAGAAGCAAAGAGAGTCCCTTCAGAGACATAGAGAGCCTGCGGATTCTCCTCCAGCCCTCCCACAGCTTCTGCAGCCTGTTCGATCCATCAGCCACCCAAATTCCAGATCCAAACCACTGACGTGATCAGGAAGCCTTGAGTGCCCAAGGCTCTTTGGGAGCCCTCTTGCCCTCAGCACCCTCCCACATCCCGGCTGCGATACCTAGTTCCCATGAGCCAGTCTCCAGCAGCCTGTGCGGGTCCCCCGGCCACAAGTCGCTCACAGCCTGTGTGGGTCCCTTGCTGCACCTCTGCCGCGGTCACCGTCCTGCAGGGTCCTTCAGCCGCTGATCTGGCTGTGGACTCAGCTCCACCTACCCTCATAGCACTTAATAACTCTGCAGAAATCCATCTAACTGATTGAATAGAACTTTACAGCACAGGATCTTCAGCCCACAAGGCTGTGCTGGCCTACTGCACAACAATCCACTCCTTCCAGACTTCACATCCATAGCCCTCTTTTTCCTTACATTTATTGTAGAGCAACTGGGTTAGATTTCAACAGTTAAGGGAAATGTGAATAGGTACATGGATGGGAGAGGAATGGAGTGTGCCAATGTACACCTGTATCCATTTTCTTACTTGCTACAGCCAAACAGGTACTTATGAAAATAAATTACTAAAAATACAAAAGATGCTAGATAATTAATATAAATATTTCATGAGTAAACATTCCTTGGGCAAAGAATTCCATGGATTCACCACCTTCTGATGATATAGGACAGTTCCTCTAAAACTGTCCTAAATCTAATCACCCAATAGTCAATCCTGGAGCACACTGCAGAAAAACAATTCAATTGGCTGTTTGGTGCCCCAAGAATTGAGCAACACACAAGATAAACCCTTCAACATCAATCGTTAGAAATCCCTTCCATTGCCCACTCTGGGCAATGGGCACCATCCTGTCACCCTTCTATCAAGAGCGACCTGGCTGAATGTATTACAGTGCGGTACTGTGGCTGCAAAGATATGGATTGGAGGTCAATCCTCAGGAGCATAAGAGAGGGAGAGAGGGGATCACTGGGGTCTCCCTCATCCTTCACATTGACATAATTTACCAGGGTCGCTGTCTGAAGGGGGCTTACAAAGTCAGTGAGGACCACTTGTCATGAGTGAGGAAACAGGTTCGTTACGTCTCAAAGGCAAAGACTCTGGACACACGGTTTTAGTAGGAAAGGATTTTATGTATAGAAGGCAAGTGTGGGAAATGGTAAAATATTCAGCAAACACACCCCCCCCCCCTCACAGTTTACAGCAGACATGGGAAGTAATAGTGGCCAATTAATAATGAACATGGAGAAAATAGTGTGGGGCACAAAAATACACACACAATGAACTGGTAAATATAACTATCAAGGAAAAATCACTCCAATGCCCCACCACCCCTTGACTCGGTGCAGGCATGTCTCCATGCTACAAGGGACACTAATTAAACACTCTCAACCTTTTTAAAAGATGCACATCTTACCACCAGTTTCTCCCTTCCACATTTCTAGGCCTGGAGTGAAGCTGGGTGGTCCCAACCAAGCAAAGAGGGAGAACAAAAAACACATGGCACCTTTATAGTGCTGGACGGTCTAGCCCAGCTCATGAGCAAGGTCCAATGGCTGGGTGTTAGGAGGGTTAATCCAATTACAACAGCCAATGGGCCACAGCCAAGTCCAGGCAGGAGAGTCCAGTGCAGGTGTGCACTAATGAGTGGGGTGGAACCAAACCTTGATTAGCAGCTGACGAGATGGGAGGGAGAGCACTGCCACGTGACAGCCACAACCCTCCCCAATACACCCCTATTAACCTGCACACAGCTGCTCTCATTGGGGAAGAGATACAGGAGGATCAGAGGCAGTTCCACCAGGCTGAGGAACAGCTTCTCCCCACGGCCAGTTAGAATGGTGAATGACTGATAAATCTGCTCATACAAACCCTCCAAGCCTCTAATATTTACTTAACAATAATATTTATTTAATATTTGTATGTATGGACTGTATCATGTGTATTTGCAGTTTTTTCCACCAAGGACTGGAGAATGCTGTTTCGTCAAGTTGTATTTGTATAAACGGATGATAAACTAACTATTTCTAACACAATATGCTCCTTATGAAGAATGCCCTGATCAGGTTACCTTCCATTCATTTTTCAAGGCAACCAGATTCTCACTTATGCAGGAGCCAAGGTTTTCTGTCATTCCACACAACTCTCATAAACACTGATTAATTCCTCTTGAAGCCATGTCATTGAACAGAACCAGTACAGCACAGGAACAGGCCCTTAGCCCACATGTCTGCCCCAAAGCTGATGTCCAATTTGTGCTAAAACCTTGCAGCCAGCACATATAACCATTTACAGAGCAGAAACAGGCCATGTCGGCTTTTCGAGTCCGCACCAGTTCACTAGAACAACTCCACTACCTCAAACCTCCCGCTCTCTGCCAATAACCTGTGAAGAAAAAAGTCTTTTCTGGAGGAGGTTGGGTGGGAGAGAATAACCATCACTGCAAAATCAGTGATCCAGATCCCTCTATTTCCTACATGTGTGTTAATTGGAAACCTCTTAAATGCCACTGTGTATCTGTGTCAGATTTCAGATTTATTGTCAGAGTGCACCCTTGACATCACCTACAACCCTGAGATTCTTTTTTCCCGTGGGAGCGGTAGAATTACCATTAATTGGCAGTGCAAAAAATAAAACTGTATACAGCAAAAAAACATATAAACAGACAAAGAAATGTAAACAAAATGCATTGCAGAGAGAACAAAAAAATTCAATAAAGTGCACAGTAGTCCTTAACTGAGTCCCTGATTGAGTTTGTTGTTGAGGAGTCTGATGGAGGAGGGGGAACAGCTGTTCCTGAACCTGGGGGTGCGAGTCTTGTGGCACCGATACCTTTTTCCTGATGACAGCAGCGAGAACAGAGCATGTGCTGGGAGGTGTGGGTCCTTGGTGATTGCTGCGTGATTGCAGCGTTCCCTATAGATATTCTCCCTTACAACTTTCCACTTCACCTTAGATGCACATCCTTTACTGTGTGACATTTTGACCTGGGAAATCGTATTCTTGCCTATCAATGCCTCTAGATTTTATATCAGCTCGCCCTTCAGTCTCTGAAGCTTCAGATAATGCAACCCAAGCTTGGCCAACCTTTCCTCTGGTAAAAAAAACACAGAAATGCTGGAGGAACTCAAAGCTGGTCTCACAGTGACCATAGGAGGTAAAGATATTTTACTGACATTTCAGGCCTCAAGGTACAAATTTAAAAAAAGACAGGTCTCTGAATCAAAGACCAGGGGAGAGAAAGGAGGAAGAATGGGAGGGGGGGGGGCGTGGAATCCAAACCAACAGACAAAAGGTGTTAATTGGAGATGATAAGAGGAAAGGTGAGAATTGATTTTGGCTCTGGGAAAGGAGATGGAGGGAAAAGGGAAGAGAGTGAGAGAGAAGGAGAAAGGAAAAGAAATTTGGGGAAGTAGATGGGGGGGGGGGGGTTTCTAACAGAAACCAGAGAAGTTGATGTTGTTGATGTTAATGCCATCCTGTTGGAAGGTGCCCAGACAGAAGACAACAATCACAACGTCTGCAGACTTTTGTGTTTCTCAACATCCTGGTAGACCTCTTCTGTACCCTTTCCAAGCCTTGCCTAACCAGTATTTTATAGCTGCAATACGACCAAGGGCCGGAGAACACAGTTTTGTTGCATTGTACTTGTACAATCAGATGACTGTAAATTTGACTTGACTCTATGTATGAGCATTAGATGCATTTCAAGCTCTCATCTGTTAATCACGGCATCAAGACTCACGACCCCCTCTAGAGCATGAGGCAGAAATCTGAGATGCCATTCCAATCCAGCTCCAAGGTTGGAGACCCTCATTAACCCAGGACCTCCCAACCCACAGGCAAGATTAAAATCATGAGGGGTGCAGATAAAGAGGATATCTTTACTTCCTCTGGACACTACAAGACCGGCTAAGTTCCTCCAGCATTTCTGTGTTTTTACTACAATCACAGCATCTGCAGACCTCAAGTTTCATTAGTTAAAGTGAATGTCCAGTCTTTTACTGAGCATGGACAATTCTAGAACTTGAGGATTATAATTTAAATTTAGACATGCAACACACTATTTGGGCCTTTCTAGCCCACAGGGCTGTGTCGCCCAATTAACCTACAACCCTGTTACGATTTGAAGGGTGGGAAGAAACCGGAGCAACTGGGGAAAATCCATGTAGACACAAAGAGAATGTGCAAGGTCCTCGCAGACATCAGTGGATTCAAACTCTGGTCACCAGCCCTGTAACCATGTTGCTATGCTTTTCGACTCCTATCTGGAATGAGCTGCCAGAGGAAGTTATAGAAGCAGATAAATTTACATCATTTCACAAGACATTTGGGCAGGTTTATGTGGATAGGAAGGGTTTAGAACAGTGCTTCTCAACCTTTCCCTTTCCTCTCACATACCACCCTAAATAATCCCTTACTAACCACAGACCATCTATGGCATCCTATACTATGTGTTAACCATTAAGCAAAATAAGCACACGAGTTTAGGGCACCAAGTGAAGGGGGAACCACAGTGCCAGATTGACCATGGTGCAGCTGAACTAGAGCCCCACAAAAAGCTCCACCCCCCACAATAAAGTAAAAAATAAGAGGGGGAGAGAGGGGGGGGGGAATATTTAATACAGTTGTGGGGTCTGGTCTGGAAGAAAACAGAATTTTTAATCTATTATTGCACATTCCGCACTTATAGAATCTTCATGTCTTATCAGTTGGACAATGGAAGAGTTGGGCTGTGCTTAGGGCATCATTTGGCCTTAATCCGGCCCTGGCTCTGTGGTTAGTAAGGGATTTCTTAAGGTGGCATTTCAGTGGGGGAAAAAAGGTTAAGAAGCACTGGTTTAGAAGAACATGGACCAAATGTAGGCAAATAAGACTAGGCCAGGGTGGCTTGGTCAGCATGGATTAATTGGGCTGAAGGGCCACAGCAAATACTTGCAGACCTAATAGAACATTGGTAAATTTATGGATTGGCATGCAAAGGTAAAAACGAGAAAAAAATTGTGGAACTAAGTTCGATTCTCAGCAGCTCTTGGCTAATTTCAAGTTATTATGTTATCTGAGATCAGAGCAGTATTAAAAGGAGAGTCAAAACCACTGGATTATCAGAGAAATCCACAGGGGGTGCAGCAAGTTTTGTTGCGATTGGATGTGAACTCCATGGGAGTCACAGAGCACTAATCAGTGCACTCAGGTGGTGGCAGTGGAGGTGGAAGCATATTCGGGTTCAAGCTGGAACTTGCAGACGTCAGAATGGGAAGCAACATAACCTGCTGGAGGAGCTCAGCCAGTCGAGCAACGCCTGTGGGAGAAACAGAATTGGTCTCAAGGGCCTTGACAAAGAGCTCAGGCCCAAAGCAGACTATTCTTTTCCTTCCACTGATGGTGCCCTGTTGGGTTCTGCCAGCAGATTGGGTCTTGTTTCAAGTTCAATCACACATGTATGAATAGAGCGATAGAGTTTGTTTGTGAGCAGGCAAGTTCAGTATCACGCACATTACAGAAAGGATAGCACAGAGTTACAGAGAGATCAGATGGTCGAGCAAAGGCAGCATAATAATTTTACGATGATGCCAGTGGGAAAGAAGATGTCCTTGCCAGACATGGCTGTTCATGCACTGCCTCATGCTAATTGGAGGAAGAACACCTTATATTCCGTCTCATCAGTCTCCCACCAGACGGTGTTAATATCAACCTCTCTAATTTCCATCAACTCCCACCACTATTCTCTCTTTCCCTCCCCCAGTCTCCTCACCTCCACCTCTCACCCTGCATCTTTAGCCTGCACTCCTCCCCCTTCCTTCTGTCTACCTGACATTCCCAAGGAAGAGCTCAGGCTCGAAAAGTCAACTACCTTTTACCACTGATTTTCTCCAGCACGTTTGTGTGTCGCTCTTGATATTTTTGGTTAACTGCCTATGAATCTGGTGGTACACGTTATTCTGTCCATGGGCAGAGTGATGTTGGCATCAGTGTGACTGGCAATGAGGTGGGGTATGTATAAACGGTTGACCTAGAGAAGGTCCATCAGCAATGCTATCCTTTCGCATTAAAAACAAGATTTCTCCAGCATAATACAGTAAGTGGAGTATCATTAACACCCATGTTAAAATCAATCAGATGTTTCCTCTGGCAATGTGGGTTCTTGTTGCTGTGGAGGGAATTGCTCAATTATCTCATCCCATCCAGAACTTGATGTTATGGCATTTAGAGTGAATTAAATGATTAAAACACCCTGGAAACGATTGAGTGGTTGTGCAGGAGGCAGTAACTCACTTTTTTTCCCACAAATTATTTTTTTTTAAAAATTGTATATTTACGAATCAAAGTCTGAAATTTCAGAAATTTGCTTTAGTTGTGGTGTGGAGGTTGGAGCCTTTGTCCACTCCATCTGGCTGTGTACAAAGGTGAGACCCTTCTGGGGAGACCTGGGGGACATTCTGAAACAAATTACAAAGGTGGATTTTCCATAGGATCCGGAGTTGTACCTTCTGGGAGATATTACGGATGTGAGTTTTGGATTGACCAAATACCAAATTCCGTTTGTGAAGGTCGCCTTGGTGGTAGCCAGGGAGTGTATAGCAGTTTCGTGGAAGTCCGACTCCCAGCTAAATACCACACGATGGAATGTGGAAATGGAGAGTTGCATTCCCCTGGAGAAAATCCCATACAATTTAAGGGGAAAACATGACACATCCGTTAGAGTAGGGAAAACTTACCTGAAATATATTGGCATACAGATTGATTAGTTCCCTCATCTTCGAAATAGGGGTACAAAAGCAATCCATCCCAGCAGGGAAACAAAAGTGATCAAGAAAATGGGACATGGTGCAGACGACGGGCTTTTTTTAAAAGAAAGTTTCATTTTAAGTTTTTTTCCTTTTAACTTTTTCTATTTAGCCTTTGTTATTCAGCCATCCTGGTTATTTTTTCCCTGGGATTCGGTAGGGCTCTGTGACCCCACCAGAATTTGTATCTGTACAATTTAATTGGCTGATTTTTCAGTAGCATGAGGGCGGGGGGTGGGAAAGATAAACGCAGACAGATTGAATGTTGACAGATTTTACTGTAGTGCACGTCAAAAGAACCAAAGACTTGTTGATCCAAACCAAGGCTGTAGCTGACTGTGGGTCGATGTCGAGGTTTTCCAGCCATAGCATACGCTCCGTCGCGCACTACAATTTTATTAACTAAAAAATGTTGAAGGGATGGAGCGCATGCTATGGCTGGAACGCCTTGACATCGACCCACAGTCAGCTACAGCTTTGGTTTGGATCAACAAGTCTTTGGTTCTTTCGAGACGCACTACATATATTGTTTGAATTTTTCAAGTTTATGAAAATCAAAATAAAATATTCAAAAAAAGTGTATTTACGGAAAATGTGTAATTTTTGAGGTTAATGATTGGTTACTAAAGAGTCTGGATGAACAGAGGGACCTTGGGGTTCAAATCCATACAATCAAGGTCACCACACAGGTTGATAGGATGGTTAAGAAGGCCTATGTATGGGATGCAGGGATTCATTAATAGGGGAATTAAATTCATGAGCAGAGAGATCCACACTTGGAATATTGTGTTTAGTTCTGGTCACCTCATGACAGGAAGGATGTGGAAGTTATTTAGAGGGTGCAGAGAAGATTCACCAGGATGTTGCCTAGATTTGGAAGCAACTCTTATGAGGCAAAATTAGCAGAGCTGGGACTTTTTGGAATGTAGAAGGATGAGAGGAGATTTGGTAGAGGTCTACAAGATTCTGAGAGGCACAAATAGGGTGGACGGACAGCACCTGTTTCCCAGGGCAGGATCAGCAAACACCAGAGGACACCTGTACATGGTAAAGGGAGAGAAGTTTAGGGGAGATGTCAGGGGTAATTAAAAAAAAACAGATGTGGGTGCCTGGAATGCCTTGCCAGGGATGGCAGTGGAGGCTGAAACATTGGGGCCATTTAAGAGACTGAGAAAGGCACATGGATGAAAGAAAAATAGAGGGTTACGGGTGTGATAGTACAAATCTATCACCAATGTATATAGTGTATATAGTTACAGTATCTAGACTGTGCTTACAGCGATTGGCTGAGAGCTTAGCCACTTAAAGGGTTGTGTCCCTAGCCAGGTCGGATCATTCCGGACTGGTCGGCCACCTGTGAAGAGCTCCTGTCTTTTGCTGATAAAAGCCTTGGTTTGGATCAACAAGTCTTTGATTCTTTCGACGAGCTCTACAACGGGATAGAGTGGGTTTAGTATCTTTTTAAAGAAATGTATGGGTTGGCACAACATTAAGGGCTGAAGGGCCTGTACTGTGCTGTAGGGTTTTATATTCTTTAGCTATTTTGCATCTGTAGTTCACAATAATGTTGCAGCAATATAACTAACTTCTTGACACATGTTCATGACAATAAATTCCAAATCTAAACTTTGAAAGTGTTCAATTTGTTACCTTCAAAACCAGCCATTCTCAATGGGAGCTATCCGGTCCCCTTGGAGGCCACAGCACATTTGAGGTGGGCTACAGACTGAGATTCTTAATGGAGGAAGGGCAAAGGAGAGAAGTACGGACGAAACCAACCAAACGACTGCTTCACAGGGAAGGGGGCCCCATAAACTTTGAGCAGAGTCCGAAGGGGTCATAGCCGAAAAGAAAGAGTTGAGAATGGCTGCTCTGAACGTCCCTATCCATGCAACATTGCAATTTTACTCATCTCCCTCACCTCCTCTGGCAGCTCTCGACCTTCTGAAAATGTAAATGTGACAAGGAGAGATCAAGGTCACCCCGGGATTCTACTCACAGAAAATTTAAAGAGGAGATTTAATACAAACAAGACAATTAAAGGAACAGATAAGACAGAGCGAAACACGATGGGTTGCAGACGCTGTGATTGTAGTAAACACACCGAAATGCTGGAGGAACTCAGCCCGTCTATTCAGCGTCTACAGGAGTCAAGATATATCACCGACGTTTTGGGCCTGAGCCCTTCTTCAATGAATAAGCAGAA